>NC_052060.1:34882094-35194594 GCF_903992535.2 Arvicola amphibius | reverse complement strand
TCTTGAATACTTTCTAAAATGCAGTCTGGTTATTTATCATTCACAAATTATTAGCTTCCTAAATTCCTATTTACTCATTTCTTCCCCAGTTGTGTCACTAAAACATTTGGAGAGCCCAGTGGAGTTGCCACATGTGACCATCCAGGTGTCCTCTAGTGGGTCTTCATCCTGTTAGTGAAGGAACTCAGAAGCAAGCTCCAACAACAGCTCCCGGACACTTTGATTACAGTTACAACAAAGCTCAGGGAGGCAAGCTGTAAATTCAGCTGTCAGGAGGAAGGTGGAGAGAGAGAGAGAGAGTGAGAGGAGATGGAGAGAGAGAGAGAGAGAGGAGAGAGAGAGAGAGAGAGAGAGAGAGAGGAGAGAGAGAGAGAGAGAGAGAGAGAGAGAGAGGGAGGGAGGGAGAGAGAGAGTTAAGCTGGCATGAACATCTGCCACATGGTGGGCAGGCAGAGGACATGGAAAGGAAAGAACATCCCCTCCCTCTCTCCCTTCCTTCCTTCCTTCCTTCCTTTCTTCTTTTATTTTTTGAATAATTCAGAAAAATGGGAAGACTTACAAGGTTGTATGGGTGAGGATTCTGGGAAGGAATAGCACATTATTTTTTTTGAAAAGGTTATTATTCCTCCTGTCTCTATAGTCTGCCTCAAGGAGGTTTTGCTTTCCTAAGGGTTGGCCCCTTGGCTGGGAGATTGACCTGCCCAACTTGATTAACTCTTAAGGGACAAGACAATTTCATATCTCTGCACAGAGGTAGATTCCTTCCTGCACTATATCACTATGTCAAACCTAAGCCAGCTCTTCACATCAGTCAGTACTGGCTCGTATCCAGTAATATCTGCAGAGTATATCACTGCAGGCCTCCATGTCCAGACTCCCGTGTCTTCATGGTCACTTAGCAAGGTGATCAAAAATCCTCAAGCATTCAGCTGTGTCTTACCTATTCCTGAAATCATTTTATATTATGTTGCCATTCTAAAAGAAAAGCCTATTCGTGGACCTTCCTCCATTCATAAATTTTGTGTAGCTGGAACACTCAAAAGTGTTGGGCTGCTGAGTTACCATCAGCCAGAGGTAACTTCTCTTTTCCTTTTGAGACTCACTGGCAGGAGAAACATTGTCAATGGTGGAAGGAGTTCTCATCCTTTAGGGGGGTATGGTTCTTACTACACAGAAGTACAGTGACTTATCTGCTTTTGCAGATACCATGAGGGATAATATGAATTGTAAGCCCTTGCATTGTATGATCCTGGGCCCCCTGCTGGGGTAGTGTTTTCAGTGAGCACTCCAGAAGGGCTAGGACTAGGCAACACCCACCCCAAGATCACAAGCAGGCTAATGTGACTTCCCCAAGGTCTGTTGTTCTTGAACCAGCCTACAAAAATAGGCTTCCATCATTGCTAGTTTTTCTCTGGTAAGGTACAAGTAACCATAACATTCATTCCATGAGCTAGTGAATGTTTCCTTTAAAACATGTATTTTGTAATTGTGTCTGAACTGATTTTATACTGTTGCAAATCGTAGTGAAAAGAAACTAGCATTTTTAGCCAGTTTACATGACTTTAAAAGCCCCGAAGGTTTAGATACTTTTACCACATTGTCAAATTTATTTATTTCACTACAGTGTCTTCATAATAAAGGGCTGTAGCTGGGCACCCCTTAAATGTAATCTTACACATTACACTAAGGATCAACTTTTTGAGATATCTTCATTTGGTGTTTTTAATCTCTGCCACAAAGTTTTAGCAGTAAAAATACAAACATATAAGTTTAACTTCTGTGTTTCCTTTTCCCAAAGTATAGGGCAATCTTACAACTTCATGTTAAGGCAATATTGATGTTTCCAGCATGACAGCAATAAGCCGATACATTTAACAATAGCATTAGCAAATGGGACTTTGACTAGTTTTGGAAGTCAAGTTAAAAAGGTGGGTACCAGAATCCATTTTCTCATTTTTTTTTCAGGCTAAAGGACCCTGTGCAAGCTCCCTCTTTATGTCTGAATTTGCTTAGCCTCATTGATCACAACCACCTGAAGTAAGGGCTGTAGATAACTTGAGGGAATGCTTGAGAAATTCCTAGTGTAGTAAACACTCCAGGGATATTATTGAACATGACAGTCTACAATAGATTAGAGCAGTCATCTCATTAATTCTTAACCTTTCTGTTGGCAGAAGCAGTACTGTTTTCATAGGTAGGACAGAATCTTAAGTGCCATGTCCGTGGTCTGTGCCATCAGAGAAGAAAGATTATACTCAAGTGTAATTTAGTAACAGTCGCTACTTATCTGGGCTGTGTTAAACTAAGATGTTTTTCGGTAACTAAAATGTTTCTTACAGATGCCATTTGGATTCATCTGGTGTGGCCCTCTCTTTAAAAATGCCAAGAACAGAAATACTAGTTTGGGGCTTAATAAGGGCAATAAAAATAATTAAATTCATGGAATTAGAACAATAGAATATGTTACAGTTTTATAAATAGTTAAATTAGACATAAATGTATTTGTAAAATATAGCTAAATATCAATATGATTGTCATAGTTTGCTTTCTGTTGCTGTGATAAAACACCAAGACCAAAAATTGCATGTGGATAAAAGGGTTTATTTGACTTACACATCTGGATCACTACATCCTGAAGAGAAGCCAGGGCAGGAACTCAAGGCAGGAATAACCTGGATGTAGGAAGTGAAGCAGAGGCCATGAAGGAAGACTCCTTGACATGTTCCACATGGCTCATTCCGTTTGCCTTCTTAGAAAACACAGGCCCTCTGCCCAAAGATGGGGCACTCACAGTGGCTTGGGCCCTCACATATCAATCATTAAGGAAATGCCCCCACAGGCTTGCCTATCGATCAATATGATGGGGGCATTTTCTCATTCGAGATTTCCTCTTCCTAGATGACCCTAGCTTGTATTAAGTTGACAAAAACCCCAACCAGTGTTTATTGCTGATACCTCATTTAATAGAAGCAAAAGCTTCCTGCCTTATATTAGACTATTTCAACTCAAATTCAAACTAAATATGGTCTTTCTAATCTCTTGAATTTAAGCATTGATGTTTATTCAGTGGTAAGCAATTCTAGGAGACATTTATTAAGTACTCATCCCCAGCACTAAAAGGTTTTGACTGTGTTTGTACCTCCCAGAACTGAGAAAGAGGTTTGAAATGTGATGACTCTTTCATTTTGGAAATGCAGGGGTGACCTTATTTAAATTATTTCTGTGGCTGTGCTCTTAAGTACTGTCTGCATGGTTTAGATTGGAACAGAATACTTTATATTCTGGGAATTCTCTTGAGTCCTCTCTTCCTGTGACCAAAGGACATGGATTGTAATGCTTGATTTCCCGGCAGCCACCCGTCTCCTTAACTTGCTTCAGCTATCCTAACCACAGCATTCTTGTATTCCAATCTGATGCCGGGCACAGCACTTGTTCATCTGTTTATTGAAACAAATTTTTGGTACTGAGGATGCAGTAGTCAGAAGGAAGCAAGACCTCTGCTGTCTTGTAGTTTACAATCCGAACCCTCAAATGAGAAAGACAAGAGCAAGGAAGTTAGCAAGATATATAGTGTTGTAGTATGAATGAGAATAGATTCCATAAGCTCAAATATTTGACTACTCAGTCCCAAGTTGGTAGAACTGTTCGGGGAAGACCGGGAGGTGTGGTCTTACTGGAGGAAGTATGCCACAGGGGGCAGGGTTTGCGATATCAAGAACTGTTCAGTTCCTAGGGTGTTGTCTCTCTGCCCCCTCTTGGATGGTAAAGTGATCTCTCAGCTCTTCCTGGCCACATGCCTTCACTCTATCATCACTGAAACCTGCAGAAGCCATAAGCCCAAGTAAATGACTTCTTTTACAATTTGCCTTGGTCATGGTGTTTTTTTTTTTTTCATAGCAATAGAAGGATACTAATACACAGGGAAAGCAGAGGAAAAGCAGTAGATTATCGGGTGTGCTGGGGCGTACCTTTAATCTAAGCACTCGGGAGACAGAGGCACGTGGAGATCTATGAATTCAGAGCCAACTAGAAATACATGACAAAATCCATATTGGAAAAAAAAGGGGAAATTAAAAAAAAAACAAAAGCTGTAGAAGATGTGGACAAGGAACGTACAGCAGGAGAGGAGAAAACGGGTGGAGAGCAGCGCGTTATGACTGACACATGGCCTAATGAATACTCAGCAGAGCTGAACGTGAAGCCACGCATTATTCTCAAGGAGTGTATTTTACAATCCTTGAGGAGAGGGCCCACAGAATATAGTGATGTGTCCTGTGATCAGCAGGGAGGTCAGCCAGCTTGAAATAAAATAAGGGAGAAGAACAGCAGGAGGTTGGAGGAGAGCAGAAGGCTAGAGCAGCAAATGTTTGTAGGTTAGTTAAAGAAATAACCTTGGCTTTGATTCGAAATAAGAAAAGTGACTAGAGAAATTTTAGGAAAGAAGTGGTAGAGACTGACTTATCTGCAGTCTGGTAGTAGCACCCAGACAGACGGAAGCAAGGACAGCCTAAGGAAAGGTCTTAAGTTGCTTTAGGTGAGCAAGGGTGAGGGCAGAAGAGGGGATGAAGAATGAAGTTTGGGGTTGCCATGGGAAAAAGGAGGGATGACTTTTCATGAACTATTCACGGAGAAGTCTGTGAGATGAGCAGGCTTGAAGGAATAGTCGGCCAATTTTGCATATTTTAAGTTTGTCTATGTGGTACCTAAGATTAGGCAGTTGGACACATTGAGTCTGAAGTTCAGAAAAGAATCTTTGGCCAAAGATAGCAGTTTTAGTTCAGTCAATGTCTAGACAATACTCATACCATCATACTGGATGAGATTACCAAGAGAAGTATTTATGAGTGTCTACGGATAATAAGGGTGCTTGACAGATGAACCTCACATCACTCAGTGGGTGAGAATGGGCAAGAGTGCTCAAGATGGAGGAGGGAAACCTGAAGAGATTTATGTCTTGAAAACAAATTTAAAAAAGCTATTTTCAGGTCTGTGGAATGGTCAGCTTCGTAGAATGTTGTTGAGCAAACAAGCCGAGGAATTGAATCATATCTGGAGCATTGTTGTAGTAAGAGATGGTCTCACTAGTGTAATTTCAGTGGCGGGTGGAGTGAGTCAGATGGAGTTCATTCACTCGACAATGGTCAGTCCAACTATTCCTTCAGGTCCTTTCTGTAAAGCACAGAAGAGGCAAGGGAGTGGCTGGAAAGGAAAACAGGGTCATGAGAGGCATTTCTGTTTATGTAAAGGAAGCGATGACATTTTTGTTTCATTGATAGAAAAGATCATCAGGGAAAGAAAAGCCATCAGTGATTTAAGGAAGAGACAGCTGGGAATTAAAGAGAGATGGACCAAGGGTGCCTTGATTGATCAGGGCTGGCACACAATGGAGAGTTGTCCTTTCTAGGGCTGTAGCTAATTAAGGAGGCAAAGGGCATGTGGGTAAAGCAGGAAGTAGAATGGCTATGGGGCTGGTGGGTGTGGGGAGGGAGCTTTTAGCTGCCTTCTTGGTCTTTCAGTGAAATGAGTTGAAGTTATTATCTAAATTATAGGAGAGAGGTGAAGGGCATTGTGGAGAAACGTGTGAAGTGATTGATCCAGGAAAGGAGGAAAGAATGCCCAGTTGTAACTATGATGGTCGTGATTGACAAATAATGCTTAGGACCTGCTTGAGGCTCATGAGCATGTACTTTTAGGGAGTCTAGGTGACATGTATGTGTGTTCTTCTGAAGTCAGGTTCAGGCAGAAGATGGCATGGCTTGTGATTGGGAATGTGGTTTAAGCAAGCATGTATGGGAAAGCTACAGACATGCAAGTGAACTTAGGATACATGGAAGGAAATGCATGACATCATCACAAAGAGCATGCGCAGAATTTGTCCTGAGCAGAGACAAGAGAACACTGGTAAACGAATGAATGAATTCTGGACATCAGAGGTGGGAGGACTGTTGGCATCGGATGAGTGGAGATCAAAGGATTGGATGGTAAAACAGATCTTGAAGGAAAGTTCTTATTTTTTGACATGGCAGGGACTAGGGCATGATATTGGAGTGAATAGACAAGGTAAGGAAGAAGACTTATCATCCGCAGAGAGGAATTCTAGAACCTTAAAGTATTTTGGTAAGTTCACATATGAGTACGTGGGAAAGCATGACAGTGAAGTGAAGTCAAACTCTTCAAAGGATGAGGAATGAGAGCTAGGGAACACAGGCTGAACATCCCTGAAGGCTTCGGAAGAAGGAGGATGAATTGGGAAGACAGGATAGAATAAAGAGCAAGAACAGTGAGTAGCAATGGGGTCAAATAAGCATCCATAGCTTCAGTGGCATCGGGAAAGCTGTGTCTTCAGGCTTTATCTAAAACAAGGGTTAGAGGAACATTCAGGGAAGACATTTAGTGCCACGTTCTCTGGCAGAAAGAGCAGGGCAGAGCTGGACTCGCCAGACTCTCCCTGGGGCTGAGCAGGATGGTAAGTATCGAACAACGCAGCCCTCCACTGGGGAGAAACACAGCCACAGAGTTGGGAGTCTGTCAAAGCAGGATCTCGTTTAATGGTATCAGGCAGGAACTTATATAGGGTTGTGATGGGGGTGGAGAAGCTTGAGATAGGCTGAGGTGGAGTAAGGAATAAGGGCCAATAATATTTTGCCATGCTAGCAGTGGCTGGGCAGAGGCAGTCTAATTCAGATAGCCAGAGACAGGTCTCCAAACTCGAGCCAGGCACAGGAAGTTACACTAGGCCTCACTAAACTCAAGTTTAAACAAAAAGAAAGAAAAGGAAGATCTTTAAGGGCAGAATGAGAGAAATTCAGAGAAACAGGAGTATGGGCACACTTTGGAGCATAAGGGTGTGCATATGCATACACCCTAAGGACATTCTTTGTACAGGGTGCTGGGTGATGGCTGGTCTGAAATGAATCCTTGAACCTTGGTGGATGTGCAGAGTCATTGGTGGGCTGAGTGAAGGGTGTCTTTGCCCCAGTGAAGAGGCTTATCAGATAATTTATGTCATAATATTTTCCTTGAGAAATAAGGGAAAGTGTATAATTGTACCTGTGGAGGTTGAGTAGGAAAGTAAGGAGAAAAATGAATCAGGGAGTTGGGAATAAAGTTGCACATCCAAGACAGCAAGAGGTTTCTCCAAAGATGTGTTATTCCAGTTCCTTAGAACTAGCTATTCAGACACTAAGCATACAGCTCTCCTTCTTTTTCTTCTTTTTCTTTTTTTAGTTTCTTTTCTGTTTTATTTTCCATCTGATGCATACATTTTCTGATTCTTTTTTTATTTTTTTCCTCATTTTTTAATTAAAGATTTCCATCTCCTCCCCTCTTCCTCCCCCTTCCATCCCCTCCCTTCCACCCATACCCCCACTCCCTCCCTCTTCAGGCCAAAGAGCCATCAGGGTTCCCTTCACTATGTTAAGTCCAAGGTCCTCCCAACTCCCCCTAAGTCCAGGAAGGTGAGCAACCAAACTGACAAGGCTCACAGTGAGCCCGTCCATGCTGTAGAGTTCATGTTCATTGCCGTTGTCCTTGGTTTCTCAGTCCTCCTCCACCGTCAGCCACATTCAGAGAGTCCAGTTTGGTCGCCTGTTCCATCAGTCCCATTTCAAACTGTTGTGCAAGCTTTCAGTCTTATTAACAAATTTCATCCACTGTTAAAAGTTTATATTTCCTTTTTATTTTTATTATTCTTTATCTTATGTGTATAACTGTTTGCCTGTGTATATATCTGTGTATATGTCTGTGTACTGTGTACTAGCCTGGTGCCAGAAGGTATTGGATCTCCTTGAACAGGAGCTACAAAAGGTTGTAAGCTACCATGTAGATTTTTAGAATCAAACTGGAGTCCTCTGGCAGAGCAGCCAGCGTTTTTAACCACTGAGCCAACTCTTCAGCCCCCACTGCTAAAATTGTAGAAATATACAGAAAAGGATGCAAGTGCATCACCCTGGGAACAGGAAACATTAGCAACAAAGGAAGACTGAGGGCTTAATGAGGAAAAGTTCTGGAATATGCCAAAATAAATCCGGGTAAAGAGAAACTTGTGGGGAGAGGCTAGCTCTGACTTACATCAATCAGCTCACAATGACTAATAAGCTAAAACTTACACATTAGAAGTTACTGTTAGTATAGAGTGTACTGTTAAATGACCTAGTATTGATGTATAATATGTATCCAATTAATATGCAGTAAGTACATGATTGAATCAGCCCTGGATATTGGACCATTTGCTTAACTCATTCTGAGTAATAAATTACATATCTATGAAGTGGCAGTCCACAATACCTATGATATCAAATGTTATTATCTTTATTACATGCCCACTACATACTCAGTTACTGTACTGTACACACCACAAACGGTTCACAGCATCCTGCTCTTCTGTAAAGGAAGGATGTCAGGCCTCTAATGCGTTACACAACAACCCATCTCGCTGTAGTCACTTTCACTTGGGAGAACAGATCCTGACTGTGATGGCTGAAATTAGATAGTGCGCTCATTCTAGAATTACTGATGTACAGATTCCAGACAAGTGCTGATACATTTGCCCCCACATTTTTCTAAAACTGTTCTTAAAAAAAATATTCATTTCCAGATATCTTGTCATTTCTACTATACACCGTAAGACTTCCCATAAGTAGGAAGGTTCTAGGCAGATACACACTCTGCCTCTTATTGTCAACCTTGATAGATTCTCTTACAGGGAGAAAACCCAGGTTTTCAGTGCCCTTATTTTAAACACTTTGTTTGATAATCCAAAAGTTAGGACAAATATAAGACAGTGTCTAATGAATTATATCTAGAGACAGGTACAGTGAAACATGTAGATAAAATAACAAGAAAGGCCAAATAGTAGGGGATGAGGAAGGATCAAATGCTGGTAATTGACATGAGTTATGAAGGAAGATGAATAGCTAATTGTTTTCTCATATCATGGATTTTTCATTTTTGGAGTAGAACAGGTGAATAAAATATTTTCAACAGTGAATGCATAAAATTAATGCATGAAATGGAAGACAGTTTCCATTCTGAATGCCTATTCTAATTGGGGAAAAGCTCTTTGAGTTGTATAACCAGTTGGGACTGGTTAGATTTGGTGAGTGATGTCTTAGGTATTTGCATGTTTTTCGAATACTGAAGTTAATAATTTTTTTTAAAAAAAAGTGGAGAAGGATGCTGTCATTGATTAGCATCTGACCTTTGAACTTGATTACTGTAAGAAACCTAAGAAATCAGCCACCCCAGCTCCATTCTTTCATTTTTTACTTTTAAATGAAAACCAGCTAAGTTTAGTATTCATTTGGTACCACAGACTCCTGTAATCCACTTTAATATTCCTTTTTATCACATTGACACATTTGAGCGGTGTAATTCTAAAAGCTTAAGATATAATTTTCAGAGTCGGAGCTACTTCTCAGTAATTAGAATTGCAGCCAGGGATGAGGAGAAACTGAGTTCTTAAGAGTGAAATAGGATTTTACACCAGGGAGGGACAGGCTGAGTGTGGTCCCTCAGCACAGGTCACCAGTTAGTTCATATCGTCTATGTTTAATTCCAAGATTAGATGAATTAATACAATTGTGTGCTTAACATAGGGCTTGAATCATAAGAAAAAGCTAGTGTAAGCTTTGGCTATTATTCAAATAGTGTGTTCCCTTTAAGTTCAATATTTAAACCTCTTTAAAATATGGCAGTTATAAGTAGATAAAGTAGTTTTCCTTTGCGATTCATGTGACTATTTTATTTGACCACTTATTAAGCTATTCATTAAAGACTCTATTTATAATTAATTTCTTGTAAAAGAATGATTTAACCACAGATTAAGACTACGTGAAACTAGGAAAGCAATGAAGAGCATTCAGATTCCCAGTGTCAGACATCCGCACTCTGAATTATTCAGTAGGTCACTACTGTTGGGGCTGAGCTTCTCTCATATGCTTGCTTCCCGAGTTCCGTTGGAATTCAGAAACTTTAAAAAAAATAATTCTTTGTATAAATGAATACTTTTATTGGTAAGCGTAATTGGAAATAAGAAATGCCCAACTCAACTCATCGTAATGGAAACAAGCATTGTAGCTCTGAGAGAGCTTGCTTAACACAGACGAGGCACCATGCCCATAGCTGGAGGACATGAGAGCCAAGTTTCTCCATTACGCCCCTGCAGCTGGGTCTGAGGCCAACCTGGTCTGCAAAATGAGTTCCAGGATACCCAGGGCTACATAGAGAAACCCTGTCTCAACAACAACAGCAGCAACAGCCACAACGACAGAGGGACCATTTCTTCTGAGCTTTCCCTTGAACTCATACATTTTAATTGTTTTCCACCAATCGTTTCCATTTTACTGTAATTAAAGAAATTATACAAGTTAGTTGTGCTTTTCTGATATGTAAAAGCCAGAGTAGAAGGCTTGTCAGATTAACAAAGTAGATTTTCCGGAGCTATGGAGACGAAATTATTAACAAGTCTGTGTAGTAATTAGTTGATTTTTATTACTTAAGCACCACACTTACAGGCTACCAGGGGGATAGAAACCATGCTATATTGTCTTCGTGTTGAGAACACCCACCAAACGTCTTAAACAGTAGGTAACACGTTGCTTGCTATTGGGTTTTCACCATTTCCCATTCACTATTTCTCTTTCTGACTTCATGGGCGAATTGTCCATTTCTTGCTTTTCTTTGTTTGCATGAAACTACTGGATAAAATCTCAAGAAGAATAAATAGTAAGAAAAAATTTTTAGAGCCTCTGAGTGTTAGTTTCATTTCTAACACACACACAGAAAAGCCAAAAAAAAAAAAAAAAAAAAAAAAAAAAGATTGGGCCATTTTGAGATGACCAACATCTCCATGAAGATAGAATATAGATATAATTACGCTGTAATGATATTGCTTTTTAGAGAAATAGAGCTGCCTTAAAGAAACCATGTGCGCATGCCTTTTACAGAGAAGCAGAATGTTCTTATTGTTTAACCACTTGCTATAGGTATATTTAGGCATTTTACATGATGGATAGAAATAGCATTATTCTAAAAATGCATTATCAAAAATGACAGCTCTCTTGATGATCAAAGGGCTGCAGAACCCAATGACTTGAAATAAGACCTCGGTGAATATTTGTTGATTGTTTAAGAAACCCAGTTCATTTTACTTCATCAGCATCGACGTCCATGAGACCATTATCAGTGATTTAGCCTGAGAATGCTGCTTAATTGTGCCTGTTCAATATGATTGACAGATGCTCGAAATGTTGCTAGAAATAAATCGACACTTGCTGCAGTAAAACCAACAGGTGAACAAGTAATTGGTGAAGTGAACCTACACCTCACGGTGATGTGTTCCAGTTGTGTTACAAGTCTTCTGTTGCAAGTGTTTATCCAGCAGGAGTCTCAGCCATATCACTACCTGCTTCCGCACAACTGACCAGACTCCATGCCAGTGTCTGTTTCTTTACTTTACGTTTAAACTTGCAGTTCTCCTCACAGATATTAAGACTCTCCTGTATCCCTGACTCCAGCATCATAAGACTTAGTCTCTTCCCTGGTGGACTGGGTCATATGGACTATTAAGAATGGACTATTATTGTCCTTGTTAGGATTTAATGCTACATTATCTCTTAACGTATCACTCAATCATTATTATGTAACTATTCTTGTATAATAAAGTATATAGCATCCAAAGAGATGGCTCAGCAGTTAAGAACACTTGCTGCTCTTTTAGAGAGCAAATGTTCAGTTCTCAGTGTCTGTGTCAGGCAGTTCACAACTGCCTGTTACTCCAGTTCCAGAGAACTGGATACTCTCTTCTGGCCTCTGGGGTCACCCACACACATGGTGCACAGATAGTCAGACACACAACCGTACACATAATTTTTTAAAAAAAATCTTTAAAATAAAGTATGTAAAGTAAATATTTCTTGAACATAAGTGTTGATATAGTATAAGTCATTTTTATATTCATTTACCAAAATTAATTACTCTGAGCCTCAGATTATTCATGAAATAACATTTTGTAGATTGCTCTGTTTACATGGTTTGTACAAAAGAAGGTATTTCAGTTTGTGTGTGGAAAACTCAGGGCCAGTTGCCCTAGTTAACTCATCAAGGGTAACCTTAGAGGGCACCAAAATGTGTTGATGTCACATAAAGATTGGAAATAAAGCAGCTTCTCGTTGGGATTAGTTTAAACAAGAGCAAGTCCGAATTGGAATTTTCTGCCCTCCCCTTCGCCTTCTGTAGTCTGTAGTTGGGGTTGCTGGCGTATCTGCTATCTCTCTGCCGTTTGTCTGATCCGTCTGTCCATTTGCCTGATTTATAAGTCAAAAATTTACCAACCCCACCCCTAACCAAAGGCATTCATTGGCCGCCCCAGAAAACACACTGTAAGAAAGGGAGGGGGGGCTCTATAGAAGTCTTTAACAGTTTTACAAGGGAAACAGTCATCTTACTGGCCCCAGCTGACCCTGAATATCACTCATCACTGAGAACAGGAGTTTCTAAGCCGCAGTCACATTTAGGGTACATATTTGTTTTGAGATTATGGAAGAGTACACAATTGAATATTTTAAAACTGTGCTGGGGTTATAAAAGCTGTTTGCGCAGAAAATCCAAGGTATAGTAACGTTGCTTACATTGTTCTCTGAAAGGCAGGTTAAACTTAAGCAGGCTGACTATAGCAGACTAAGTACATAGTCATGATTGATCTCAAAACTTGTTATTAATTTGACGGCAAAGTTCCGCGAAAGTTTAGTCTTTTGGAGGTCAAGAAACATTTTCACAACAATGTATCACCGCAGTAAATATGATCTTATCCTAAGGGAACTGGGCTATGGACACTAAAATTTGACCTCCCTTGCCATCGGCCCAGCCATTCCTTTTCTTTAGATTTTTTCTGGCTAAGTTGCACTATTGTGCCTGGTGCAGACTGCTTCAGCTGTGGGCACGAAGGAGCTAGTGTTTGTCCAGTACCGTGTGGACCAACAGGCAGCTCAAGGACCCAAACGCCTGCATCCTTCCCTTTCCAAAACAATGGACATGAAGCGTGGAACTGGTGGTCTTCCACTTTTATGTTTGCCATCCTATTGTTCAAAAGAAGGTCTCTGGTGTTAGATGTTTCCATTGTCATTGCTTAACCTCATTTTGCTCTAACCCAGCAACATCTTCCTACTTCTAAAATATAAAAAAGAGGAAATAAAATAAGAAAAGATAGCAAAAGAATAAAAGCTTAATAGTTGCACACAAATAAAAAACGCTGTCCTTTTAAAACAGAGACCGAAAGACGCCCTGTCCTTTCCTATGAACTCAGCAACAGCTGGCACTTCAATCATTATTTGGAAATTCTTTTTACTGTGTATTCATCCATTTTCTTTCAGATTTGCTGTAGTACATTATATGGTATTTCCCCAGTGCATGCATGCTCGCGCACACACACACACACACATGCACACACACACACACACACACACACACACACACACTGGTATACTAATTATATTAACTCATTGTTAATATTTTCAAGTTTAAGTAGCTCTTAGATTTATTTTAATTCTTTATATTAAAATTTTAAGGATTTTTTTTTAGCCAGAGTTTGTAAGCATTTAGATTCATTACTATCTTTTTAAAAGGAGCCATCGTATTGATAAAGTATAATTACTCTGCTTATAAGCCCGAGGGAGCAGGGCTCATAACAAAATCAGTGTGAAAGCACAGCACAGTGCTGGGCTGAGGTGAAAAAGGACCACAGAAGTCCTCAATAAATTATTGACATGTTTACAGCATGTATATATGCATGTTCACCGGTACTGTGATTATGGCATCATTAAAAATGAAACTCAGAAAACGAGATAAGAAGAGGAAAAGACAGAATATGGGTTCCTTAATTCAGACTGTATTCCATTTTCTAATATCTAGCAAAAAAGACAAACACTAAGTTATGCTTCTCTTTCAAAATTAAAGGACAGAATACAGAAGCAGAGGGCCTTCTGCTCTCATTTTGGAGCATAGCAGTAGTTAACCGAGAGAATGAACTGTGCACACAAAGCCATGAATGTTGTTCAGATGAACGTCCTTATCCACCTTATGTAAAAACCAAATGTGAAGTGCATGATATCCCATAATGCAATGAGGCCCTTTCTGCAGGGAATAGAGATAACATGTTCCAGACACAGAGCTTTCTGATGGCCTCACTTTGTGTCTATACTGATATCTGGGGAATGAATCTTTAATGTCTCAGATAAATAAATTGTCCCAGAAAATTCTTTGTTTCAGCCAAACTCAATAAACTTATGTTGAATGTTCTAATGAATGCAGAAACTGAATGTTTTGATGTGGAAAGAACAATTAGTCCTCAAACATGTGCATGAACCCCTGTTGGGAAAGTTCTAGGGCTTGCCTTGTGTTTCTTTCCAAACATGAAGGCTGTCCAGGCACTTTGTTGCTCTCCTTTCTGGTCCCTGAGCAATGTGAAGCATATTTAACAAAAGTGAAAAGATCTCCGAAATGTGTTGCCAGGTGTCTGTGCTGCACTGCGGTGGAAGGAAGGCTCCTGAAGGACATCTGGTCCTCAGGAGGATGATCTACAGGACATACAGCAACATTAGCAGCAGTGGATGTATTCACAATAAATTAACTGAGTTGTACGATTAAGTGGAATCCATCACTATGCACTCTGATAACTTCAATGCTACCTCATGTTCATAAGATAAAATAGATAAGTACTAGGTAGAAATTTCTTGTGTTATCTTGTCTCTCTCTCTCTGTGTGTGTGTGTGTGTGTGTATCTATCTATCTATCTATCTATCTATCTATCTATCTATCTATCTATCTATCTACCTATCTATCTATCAGCTATCGTGTGTGTGTGGGGGGGTATGCACAAGTGTGCCACAGCAAACCTGAGGCTATCAGAGAACAGTTTTCAGGACTGGCTTCTTCTACAACATGGAACCCTGTGATTAAACTCAGGTTGTCAGGCTTGGTGGCAAGTACCTTAACTCACAGTTTCATGTGCATGTGCTAAGTTGCTGTTTGTGACAACATGTATTGAACAAATGCTGTTTCTGATTAATTCTATTTTTAGTTACAAGTTCCAATGCCAAGAGATTAGTGTAAGGGCTTTTAGCATCTACTTGCTATGGTTAAAAAATTTAAGAGCTTGTGGTGAGAAATCCTCCTTCATTTTATCTCAGCTGGTAATGCCATTTTAAAAATTGTGGAGGAAGGAGAAGCTGCAGTTTGGATGTTTAGCATGAGAGATGATTAAATAAAAATTTCAAAAGAAAAAAGATTTACCTTTGTTTTAACTTACTTATAATAAATGTAGGCATTAGTTTTTTTTTTAAAGAAAACCTTTAAAAAATTAAGTTATGAAAAGGAAAATTCTAGTGCAGTACAATGATTACCAAAAAGATCTTGTGTGTGTGTGTGTGTGTGTGTGTGTGTGTGTGTGTGTGTTATATGCACATGTGCATGGAGGTCACAGTTCTACATCAGGTTTCCTCCTTAGTTGATGTCACCTTACCTTTTGAGACCTGTTCTATCATGGAACCTCATTGATTTCATTAGGCTAACTGGCCTATGAACTCCAGAGAAGCCTCCTTTTCCCACCCCTTCTCCGCTAGCAGAGGGATTTCAGGTACACTCAGCTTTTTCCATGGGTGCTAAGGACAAATCCTTAATGAATGACCTCATACTTACATGACCATCTCTCTAGTCTGAAGGTCCTATATTTAAAGCAAAAGAGACAGAATTTCAGGAGAGCAAACAAAAGGAAGTGATACTTCATTTCTCTGTCCTCAGAAAGGAAGTTCACAGTGTAGATCATCCCAGAAAGTTGCATCGAGAGATCTATGAGTCAACACACCCATGGGCTCAAATAAGATGCTTACTGAATCGTGTGACCTCATGCTTTAGAGAGGAGATGTCTTTGGCAAAGCAAGTCTTTGTTTCATTAGTAGACCAAAAGCACCTGAAAAAAAAATCTTCAAACCCCAAATCTCTATTCCTATTTAGATGAAACCCTGACATACAAAATCTTATCACTATAATGGATATTATCTTTTTATTTCAAATACATCAGTTTTTATTATTTACAAAAAAATCCTTACCAAAACAATCTCTTTCTGCTCTCTTTATGTTCATTCATTCATCCAGCAGTATTTATCAGAGTGATTGGGTCTCAGGCCTGGGGTTACAGTGGCGGTGCCGTACAGTGCTAGATAAACGCAAAGATCCTTCCAAGTTCTCAGGTTCTGAAGCCTTGGATAGAGTGAGAGGTCAGAATTAAGCAAGGGAATAGAAGGTGCAATTCCCAAAGGTGTACTCAAACATGATTCCACCCCTAGCTGTTTCCAATAGTGTTGCATCCGCTAAGCAAGATGCATCTTTCCCACTCATCTACTCCTTGAGCCTTCTCTTTCAGACAGAGCTTAATGAAAACCGTCTCAATGTATTACATTTGAAAAAATGTTGCTAGGGCAACTGCACATCTCCCAGTTATTGAAAAACTAGATGCTTAATTTCAAACACTTATTTAAGCATTACTTATTTATTAAATGCCAAGGTGTGCGTGTGGAGGCCAGGTAAAGCTAAAGCTCATTGGTGAGTGAACCTAGTTGAGTCAACAGAGCTTCACGTTGTGTAAGAAACCCTGTCTCAAAACACAAGTTGTAGAGCATATGAGGGAAGATGCCAGACTTTGACCTCTGGCCTCAAGGCACATGCATACATTTGAATCTGCACGCACAAATGATACACCTACAATTTTACAGCAAATACAACAACACACAATTAAAAACAATACTGGCTCAATTTTCAAAATAACCCACTACGATAATCTTATGTATTCATCTCTCATTTCTTCTGCCCTTTTGATATTATTCCTTCTTTCTAACTGCCACATTGTGTAAGCAGAGACTGCTCGTACATTCCTGGCTTCCCAGATAGGAATAATCACACAAAAACTATATTAATTACAACACTGCCTGGTCTTTTAGCTCACGCTTCTTATTAACTAACTCTTACATATTTAATTAACTCATTTTTATTAATCACTGTATCACCACAGGCTGTGGCTTACTGGTAAGGTTCAGGCGTCTGTCTCCTTCGGCAGCTACATGGTATCTCCTTGACTCCTACTCTCTATATCTCTGTTCAGATTTCTCCATTGGCTTTTCTTTGCCCTGCCATAGGTGAAGCAGCTTCTTTATTAACCAATGGTAATAAAAAATATTCACAGGATACAGAGGGGAGTCCAACATCAACATTGTACTCATTGGCCAGTGTGTCCCCATCCTACCCTGTTCTCTACACTTCCCAACCCCAGGTAACCAGCATTCTACTCAATCTATATAAAGTCAGTCTTCAGATTCTACAGGAGAAGGACATGGCATTTGTATTTCTGTGACTAACTTATTTCCATTAACATAATGCTCATGTCACAAGTGACAATTACAGTTTTGTGGGTGAATAATATTTTATTGTGTATAATTTTCATACATTTTCCCACTATGACCACTTGAGAGATTTTTACTTCTTAGCTGCTGTGAGTGGTGGTGTTCTGACCCCCGCTGTTATCCTCAGTAGTGACACTGCTCGGTAATGCAATAGTTCTGTTCTTCAGCTGTTTGAAGGCTCCATACCATTTTTTTTCTCATGGTTTATTTTTTTTTATATTTAAAAATTTCCATCTCCTTCCCTCCTCCTCCCCCCTCTCTCCCCTCCTCCTCCCCCTTCCCTCCCCTCCTTCTCCCCCTTCCCTCCCCTCCCCTCCACCCATACCTCCCCTCCCTCCCTCTCAAGGCCAAGGAGCCATCAGGGTTCCCCACTCTATGCTAAGACCAAGGTCCTCCCAGCTCCCCCCAGGTCCAGGAAGGTGATCGACCAAGCTGAGAAGGCTCCCACAGAGCCTGTCCATGCAGAAGAATCAGAGCCCAGAGCCATTGTCCTTTGCTTCTCAGTCAGCCCCCGCTGTTGGCCACATTCAGAGAGACGGGTTTGGTCGCATGATCCATCAGTCCCATTCCAACTGGAGTTGGTGATCTCCCATTAGTTCTGTCCCACCGTCTCCATGAGTGAACACACCCCTCTCGTTCCTGACTTTCTCCCTCATGTTCTCGCTCCTTCTGCTCCTCATCAGGATCTTGGGAGCTCAGTCCAGTGCTCCAATGTGGGGCTCAGTCACCTTCCCCATCTGTCGCCTGCTGGAGGTTCCCTCACGGTCCTGACTTTCTTTCTCATGTTCTCTCTCCTTCTGCTCCTCATCAGGACCTTGGGAGCTCAGTCCGGTGCTCCAATGTGGGGCTCTGTCATTTTCTTCATCTATCGTCAGGTGGAGGTTCTATGGTGATATGCAAGAAATTCATCAGTATGGCTATAGGAACTGGCCTTTTCAGGCTCCCTCTCCTCAGCTGCCCAAGGAACTAACTGGGGGCGTCTCCCTGGAAACCTGGGAACCCCTCTAGGGTCAAGTCTCTTGACAACCCTCAGGTAGCTCCTTAAATTAAGATATATGCTTCCCTGCTCCCATATCCACCCTTCCTATATCCCAAGCACCCCATTCCTCCGAGCTCCCCCCGTTCTCCCCTTCACACTTTTCTCTCCCCATCTTCCCTTGGCCCAGTCTTGCCCAACCCTCAAGTTCCCAATTTTGCCTGGCGATCGTGTCTACTTCCAATATCCAGGAGGATTACTATATCTTTTTTTTTGGGGGAGTTCACCTTCATTTTTTACACTGGCTGCAATGTGTAAGAGTTCACGTTTTCCTACATCTTTACCAACATGACATTTTGTCTCCTTCATAAGGGCCGTCAGTTATTCTCATAGGAATACTTGAATACCTTAGGGTTTTGATTCCCATTTCCCTAATAGTTATTTTATCCCATACATGCTGCCTATTGTCTGTCCTCTTTTGAGAAATGTCTACTTAGGTGTCTTGCTCATTTTTTAAAAAATGTTTGCTTGTCTTATGACTGAATTCTTTGAGTTCCTGTGCATTTGGAAGTCACTTCCGTCAGATGTGTGTTTTTCAAGCATTTTCTCTTATTTACTAGGTTTTTATTTGTTCTCACTTAATCAGTTGTTTCCTTTGCTATGGAAGTTTTTTGTGTGACCTGATCCCATTCTTTAGTTTTGATTTCATTGCTTATGCTTTTGAGAGATTAATCCTAAAAAACTCCTGTCCAGTTCAAGGCCACGAAGCATTTCCCCACATTTTTTCTAACTGGTTTATAGTTTCTGGTCTTATATTTAAGTCTTCAATTTGTGTTGTTTTCTAATGAGTGAGATATATGGGACTTGCTTCACTCATTTATGTATTGTTAAATCTTTTTGTTTGATTTCTTGAAAAGGCTCACTTTCCCAAATCTGTGTTCTTGATTCAGTAGTCCAAAATCAGCGACTGAAGCGTGATTCATTCCTGGGCTCTCTATTCAGTCCTGAGAATCCATGTATCTTTCTGTATCCATTTCATGCTGTTTGGGTCGCTTGAACTCCGTTATATATTTTGAGGTCAGTTTTGGCTATTCTGGGTCTTTTGTGATTGCTTGAATTTTAGGAGATTTGAATAAATGTGGATTTATTTGTGAAGAATGTCATTGGAGCTTTAACAAATACTGTATTGAATTTATAGGTCAATTCAGGTAACGTTTTTCAGTGCTGTAGTACATAGTTAGGTTTTAGGGATTTAGGTAGGTGAAAACTTGATTTAACAGGATTACCAGAGATCCTAGGATTTTTTTTTTTTTTTTTTTTTTTTTTTTTTTTTTTTTTTTACGAAAAGGAAAGGTATTTGGGCTGGAGAGATGGCTCAGTGGTTAAGAGCATTGCCTGCTTTTCCAAAAGTCCTGAGTTCAATTCCTGGCAACTACATGGTGGCTCACAACCATCTGTAATGAGGTCTGCTGCCCTCTTCTGGCCTACAGACACACACACAGACAGAATATTGTATACATAATAAATAAATAAATAAATATTAAAAAAGAAAAGGTGCTTAGGTTCTAAAGGTTTTTTTTGCTCATTTTTTTTGTTAAAAATTTCCATCTCCTCCCCTCCTCCTCCCCCTTCCCTCCCCTCCCTTCCACCCATACCCCCACTCCCTCCCTCTATTTTAAGCATAATACTATCATTGCAGAGTTCTGTTGCTTTACACATGGTCTTTTGCTTTTGGCTTTTACCCACTTTGTAAAAGGGATTTTCTATCATTTATTGAAAAAAACATATCTTTAATTGGACAGAGTTTTGACTTTAGCCAACGCAGTAAATAATACAGAATCATTCTCTATTTTCTCATTAGGAAAACACTTCTATGCTTTGTGTGTATATGTATATATGTGTGAATGCTTTGTGTGTGTGTGTGTGTGTGTGTGTGTGTGCATGCACATTATGTGTGTGAGCATGGTGTATATGCACATTTGTGTGTCCTGTGATTGCTTATGTATCTGCAGAGGCCACAGAAGGAAATCTGGTGTTCGCTGTACTACTCTCTGCCTTATTCCTTTGAGACAGTTTCTCACTGACCCTGGTGCTAGCTCCTTACCAGCTAGTGTAGGGATCTCCTTGTCCTGTCCTCTATGATTACTTGGGCTCCAGATGGTGTGTAGTAATGACTAGCTTTTAAAATATAATGTTTAAATAATTATTTTTAACATGTGGGTGTTTTACCTGCATGCATGTCTATACACTACATGTGTTTCTGTACATTACATGTATGCCTGGTACCCACAGAGGCCAGCAGAGGACATGGGAAACCCTAGAACTGGAGTTACAGATGGCTGTGAGCCACTATGTAGGTGCTAGAAACCAAACTGGGCCCTTGGGAAGAGCAGTTTTACTCACTCACTGAATCATATCCTTGGTCCTGACACCCTGCTTTTGATGTGTGTGCTGGAGGGAGAGGGATCTGAACTTAGAGTCTCACACTTTCCCAGCAAGTGCCCTTGCTACAGAGGCCTCTCTCCAGCCCCACGTTTTTACACTTCTCAATTAGAGAAGTACAAGCTTGTTGAAGTTCTCTGAAGCTTGTTCCTAATGTGCATTAGCACTGCACCTCTGTCTCTGGAAATTCATCTCTCTGAACGGGAATAGACTCTAGTTAACACAAAAAGTAAGTAAACAAACAAAACAAAGCAGAAAGAAAAGGGAAGTAGAGAGAAGATGTGAGTGTGCGTCTGTTCTGGATTGTGTTCGTGTATGATTGGCACCCTGTCTCCTTTTCATTTCTCTGCTTCTAAGCCTGCCTTGTTCTTCTCTCAGAATGGACTCAATGCTCTCCATCTGGCAGCCAAGGAAGGCCACGTGGGCCTCGTGCAGGAGCTGCTGGGAAGAGGGTCCTCCGTGGATTCTGCCACTAAGGTACCACTCCTACCCGTACAATTTGTTTTGTAACAATGAGGAAGAGGCTTTTTTTGTTTGTTTGTTTGTTTTTAATTTATAGTAATTGGTGTCGTTTTGAAGAGAAAGAGATGTATAGCTTTTTTCAGTGTTTCACAAGGTTTCTGGGGATTATTGAACAATCAGGAACATAACTGAAACCTTTTTCATTACCCAGCAGCATTTGGATCATTTTGTTTGAGGATTTGGATGTGAGACTCAAGAAGTCCGGAAGCCTAGATCTGGTTCCTAATGCACTATCTTTCTTCCTTTGTCTCACAAAGAGGCCTGATCAACATGATACTCTGTAGACACTTGCACCTGTGTTCCTAAAGTCAATTCATTAGAAACAAACAAACAAATAAAAGCTCACCTGATATGGCTGTCTTCTCAATTTTCACGCTTCATTAAACTGATTTGTCTTTCCTTGTATTCATTCTGTTTGATATGACTATATCAGATCCTTTCTGCTCTACTGTGAGAAAACTTTTGGGTCTTTTGGGGTCAAGGACTCAATTACTAGGAATATTAAAATGTTGATTTTAATATAGGTCAAAATATTTGTCTCCCTTGAATTGTCCATATTAACCTAACATATTCATTAAACCCACCACTATTTTCCTTCTTAAGTCTACTGGTATTTTAATATTATAGATTATTCTCTTCTTAGCACCTCCACTACCTTCTTTTTTCTTTAATGTTCTCAGGGTGTGGGTTTTTTTTTTTTTTTTTTTTTTTTTTTTTTTTTTTTTTTTTTTTTTTTTTTTTTGGTTTTTCGAGACAGGGTTTCTCTGCAGCTTTTTTAGAGCCTGTCCTGGAACTAGCTCTTGTAGACCAGGCTGGCCTCGAACTCACAGAGATCCACCTGCCTCTGCCTCCCGAGCGCTGGGATTAAAGGTGTGTGTCACCACCGCCCGGCTAGGGTTTTTTGTTTTTTTTTGTTTTTTTTTTTTTTTGATTTGTTTTTGTTCTTTTTTGTTCACTTTTGCCAGTGGGGCAGGGCGGGGCTTAGTGCTTGGGTTCAAACCCAGGGTCTTGCACTGCCAAGAAGCTGTGTTACCACCAATCTGCAGCTCTTGTCTTTTTAAGACAAAGATTCCAACTGCGGATCCCAGGTGCTCTGGGACTTTGGGTGTCCCTGCCTCATCCTCGGTAGTGCAGAGATTTCAGGTGTGTTCAATCATGCCCACTTCTGGCTTACTTATTTTTTTTTGTTGTTGTTGTTGTTTTGCTTTTCGAGACAGGGTTTCTCTGCAGCTTTAGGAGCCTGTCCTGGAACTAGCTCTTGTACACCAGGTTGGCCTCAAACTCAAAGAGATCCGCCTGCCTCTGCCTCCAGAATGCTGAGATTAAAGATATGCACCGCCCAGCTCATATTTACTTTTAATCCTATAATGGAGCTGTAGAATTTTCTGGAGAAAAAGAGATTTTTAAAAGAAGGAGATGGAGTCCCTTCTGCGTGGATCGTGGCTCTCAGTGATCTAGTAGCAGAAGGGAAAGTGAATTGAACTTTATGGTTCAAAATTCTGTCTTTCTGTTTTAATTTTCCTTATTTTCATTCTTTCTCTTAACCACGTTTTCATTTTCTTTGACAAGTGTTGACTCGTTTCATAAATTTTGATGTGGCAAGTGGTAGAAATCATAAGTAATTTTATGGCTGATAAAGAATTTACTTTTGAATTTCTGAAGTGATTTGAGCAAAAACGTGTCGTTGTAGGTCGAAACCTAACTCTGAGCAAAATTTCTACACTCACTGAGAGCCCCAAATTGCCTTCTTGAAAGATTGGTTTTATAAATTGTGTGTGTGTGTGTGTGTGTGTGTGTGTACACATCTTGTGCATATCTGCGCGTATGTGCAGGTGCCTGAGGAAACAATAACAGGACATCCAATGTCCTGGAGCTGGAGGTCCACGAGGCTGAAAGGCACCTAAGGGTGATGGGATCTGTGTGTGCATATGCTCTTAACTACGGAGCTGTGTCCCCAGCCTTCCTACTTTTGTACAATTAAATAAGCAATGTTCCAAGGAACATTTTAGGTTGGTATTTTTTTTTTTTAAGTAATAGTACTGCTTTTTTTTTTTCTTTGTAAAATTCCTTGAATTCTACCGGAAATATCACATGCACACATACCCACAAACTGTGGTTTGGTTAAAATTCAACCCTCTGGTATTCCCAACACGGCACCAGTTTTATACTGGAAGAAATTACTACCATCTTCTTGGGGTTAAAAAGTTCTCTACAAAGTGCGCTTGATAAAAGTGAATGCTTTGCCTCCGCAAAATCCCAGATTTTAATAACTTGAAATATGAATAAGCTTGAAAGTGCTTGTACATTTTAGTTTCTACCCAGTTTGGAAACCTGTAACGCTTTTCTGTTCTGCTTTGTCCAAACAGAAGGGAAACACTGCTCTTCACATTGCCTCACTGGCCGGACAAGCGGAAGTTGTCAAAGTTCTAGTTAAAGAAGGAGCCAATATCAATGCACAGTCGCAGGTATTAGTTACATTTGCATTTTCTCTGCTGTGAAGAGGTTTTTAGTGTGGGTTCGTGATACTGATTTAATGGGTTTGTATTCTTTCAAATTCTCTTTTTTCTTACTTTAACTGAAATATTCTATGAAATCATGTAATTCAATTTCTTATTTCCAAATACTTGGCAAATGCTAGTCCATTGTTGTCTTATGTACTTCAAAAAGAAGAAGTAGGAGGCTGGAGACATGGCTCAGCAATTAAGAACACTGACTGCTCTTCCAGAGGACCCAGGTTCAATTCCCAGCACCCATGTGGCAGCTCACAACTGTCTGTAACTACAGTTCCAGGGGACCCGACACCCTTCCACAGGCAAAACACCCATGCACATACAAATAAACAAACAAAGAAATAAGTAAGTAAATGTGGCCTTTAAGAAGAGGAACTGGTGACGGTGATGTACGTGAAATGTAATTCATGGAAGTCCTGTGCTGCTCTGTGATGGTGCTTTTTCCTATTTAAAACTTTATCAAAAACCCAACATTCCAATCGGAGGTGTCTACTACAGTACAGGACTCCCTATCCTTTTATTTTTTTTTTTAAATCTCATACCCAACTGTGGCTTTATTAAAATGCTGAGGGAAACTGGCAGATTCTAACCTTACAGTTTCATGATAAATATAATCATAAAAAGAAAGTTCATTATTCTATTGAAATTAAGAAAAAAGAAACAATATAAATCACACAATAGGCTTGATTTCTATATCTTTTGGTAGAAAGTGTGTATGCATGATATTTTGGCCATTACTTTACTCTTGGTATCTATGATGTCTTTGTGTAGGAATTGCACTATGCAGTTTTTTAATAAAATTCTTTCCTTCCACATGTGGGAAGCCCTGGGGTTGATACCACACTAAGAAACAAAACAAACAAAAAACATCTTTCTATTTACTCAGGCTTTCCTTTTAACATGCTAATCACACAGACTCTAGTATAGGCGATATCCGCAGCTCACTTTGATCCATTCCCTGGAACATCCCTGCTTGCTTGCCTTTGTGAGCAGAATCTGCTCCCTGTGCTGTTTGTTTCATTTTTCATCGTATCTACAGACATATGACTATGTAGATGACACACATTCCAGACCAGGAAATACTAAAAATAAATGATGGAATCAGCTTAGTTTTCTTTCAATTTGATTACACTGATTAGTAAGTCTATTTATGACAGATGAAACATCCATTTTTGACTGTGTAATGATATGAAGTTTTAATTAATCACTTCCAGTTTTGGTTGCAACTCAAACTTTCAGCTAAATTTGTATTAGTGATTTATTAGTAATTGCAACATACTTTAGTATAAACCTTTAATAATTTTTTTTTTATTTTAAAGATTGGTAGCATTGTAAGAAACATTGGTAGGCTCCATTCAGTACAACAGCATCTTCGGCTTGGGATCACAGGATGCTACTAAATTACGTTTCTTCAATAACAACTTTCGGGTGTGAGCCAGAAGGTCCCTTTAGTGACAGAGCAGTTGTCTTGCAGGCCGTTGGCTATGGGCTCTTTCCCTAGCCCTGCAAAACAGATGTTTTTGTTTATAGCAAAATGGCATCCTCAAGATTACTCAAGAGCAGGAGTTCTCAAACATTCACCTAAATTGTGGTCACCCGCAGAGCTTGCTTGCTAAATTATGTTTCTGGTTCTCTGTAGTAGAAAGTTCTCAGATGATGTGGGTGCTGCCAGTCTGGGAACCACGCTTGCTACAGAGGGCACTAGAGAAGCCCGGTGTGTCATGTACCCCAGACTATGTCTCAAACAGTAGTAAACATAGAAGACATGGTGCTGAAAGCAAATTATGTTTGAACGGGCACCAGGGCTTTCATTTAGAATGATAGACCACTAACCTGCAATGCGGAGATTTCAGTCTACAAAAAGAACAGGGTTGTATTTTTCCAAATGATTCTTTGAACTTAGTGATGTGATAGAAGTTGACATGTGGCAAATGTTGCAAAGTAAATGCTTGTTAGAAGCTATGATATTAGCTATCACATGGTACTCGATGTGCTTTGGAGACAGCTCAAGGATAACAAGCTAAAACCGTTTCACCATTTATTTGTTTTCAGAGTCACTGAAGCTTTTCCTTGTGGTCCTAATCATATCAGCTTATAACGGGCCTTAAAGGAAGGGTGATGGCATCATTACAAGATTAAAATAATCCTTATTTGTATAGCACATTGTTAATTCATTGTAAGAGTCACACAGCAGGGAATCCTGACAAACAGTTCCAAATGGTTTTTATATATTGTGAGAAAACTTATGAGAGGGAACGCTTAATCAAATTTAGCTTTTCTTTCTTTCTTTCTTTCTTTCTTTCTTTCTTTCTTTCTTTCTTTCTTTTCCCTCCCTCCCTCCCTCCCTCCCTCCCTTCCTTCTTTTTCTTTCTTCTTTTTTTCCCTGAGACAGGGTTTCTCTGTGCATCTCTAACTGTCCTGGAACTCACTCTGTAGACCAGGCTGGCCTTGAACTCCCAGAGGTCCTCCTGTCTCTGCTTCCCCGAGTACTGGGATTAAAAGCATGCACCACTACCGTCCTGCTTATAATTGCTTTTCTAAATACCTCAGTCATTTAGTGAGGCTGATGGTATTATTGAATCTAGTTAGCCACCATTATCAGTTGACTAAGACTTTATGATTGATTTAAAAATAGATGTTTATACAGGCAAGTTAACTATCTTGCTGATGTGTCTTAGAAAATTTGAAAAGATACAGATTTAAAGTCATGGATTCCGATATGAACCCTCCATCACTTTTTATTTTCTTCATTGCTATCTTACTTACTCTTGACATAGACTTATGTATCTAACTTTTGGTGTTAGATTAACAGGGCCAGGGTGAGGGGAACATACTCAGGGAAATAGAACCACCACTTCCTTTTAAGAGCCGTGAAAAAGATGTAGGGATGCCAGATTCACAGCACAAATTCTAAATTATATATATATATATATATATATATATATATATATATATATATTCTAAATTTTTCTAAAAACTTAAATTCAAAATACAGAAATGAAGAGCAGTCTGAAATTACCTGAATTATTTGAAAGTAGGTTAATAAAATTACTTTTGAAATATGAAGGGGAAAAAACTCCAAACAATCAATATTTGGCAAACTTGTTAGAGCTCATAAGTTATGGAGAAGTATGCATTTGTAGGATTTTCTGCATAATCATGTAAACTGAGGCTTGTATGACACCTCCATGCATATTATAATAACGGGTGGTAAATCAGACTCTTGGAGATTGCTGTAATACGGTTATACAATGCAAGAGAGAAAAGTCTTGACTCTGAACAAATCAGTTGGCAAGTGAGAATTTATAGTCAAGAAGAAGTATGTGGTTAGTAGACCGATCATTACTATGTGGGAACATCATGGGTAGAGGACAGGTTGGCTAAACTGAGAAGCATGCTTCTTCCTGAAGGAAGCAAGGGCTTCTTCATGTGTGAGGATATGGTGTGTGAATAACCTCTTCATTTTCTGGGGATGATGAGATATCAAAGACGGGAGTTTGAACTGAAATAGTTTACAGGTTCTTTTTGTAAAACTGAATTGTACAGATGTGTGTTGTGGGATATTAGTACCTCATGTGAAGGCGTATTGCTGTGATGGGTGTAATGAAAACCTGAATGAATGGTCAATAGCTAGGCAGGAGGTATAGGTGGAATTTATGGGGAGGGAAGGAATCTAAATGCACAGGAGACACCAAGAGACATGGAAATAGGAGAAGAAATAGGAGGTGTAAGAGGAAGAGAGATAACACCAAATGATAGAATGCAGATTAGTAAAAACAGGTTAATTTAAGTTATAGGAGCTAGTTAGGAATAAGCCTAAGCTATAGGCTGAGCTTTCATAATAAAAATAAGTCTCATGTCATTATTTGGAAGTGAGTTGGTGGCCTAAAGAAAAATTCAACTACATATGCACCCAATGTGGGGCTTGAATATCCAAACATAGGGTCCAAGAAAGCAAAGAAAAGCTCTGGAAAAGGAGCCAGATGTGGATTTCTAGATCTTCAGCCTATCAGTAGGGCTGGTGTTAGATGGCATACAGAGGTAGGGCTACCAGTCATGGCATGTGAGCTGGAGTCAGCTGCCAATGCCATGTGCCAGTGCCATTCACTAAGCTGAGCTGCACAGCAGCTGATGTGACATTTTAAGATTTTTTCCATGCAGTCAGAGAATGCTGCAGGCACTTAGTAAAACCAGGTCCAGACAGAGAAAACCTCTAAAAAGGTAGAATATGTTTTACAATGTGCTTAGATACTGAAGAAAGAAAAGAAAATGGGTGTAGAAAGAGTAAAGTAATATTAAAAAAATTGTCATGCAAAGATGGGAAATACACAGGGCATCTGGATCCTATATAGTGCTTTGTTGAATTTGAATTTTTTAAATGCGAATGTAGAAAAACAATAGTTACTGAGAGATCTTGGATTATGAAACTGCTCAATTAATCCAACCTATATATTTAAGAATGTCTTAACTTTAAAATGGAAGTTGAAAAGTATGCTGCATTGGGGGAGAGGTTGTGCCCTTGTTTCCACAGGAAACAAAAAGTTATGGTTCTCTTTAAAATTATGAAGATCAGATTTGATTGGGGGACACCACCTAAAATATTTGGCTGCAGACATGAAAAAATAAATTAAGAAAGATTACAAGACAGGTGACATATATGATGATACCTCTACTATGGGAATAGCTCTGAGACTGGATAAATCTTGATGGCTACAGAATCATCATGACTTATTATTATATGTAATCTTTTCATATGGCACAGAAAGAGGTTTGGTTATACAGTCCAAGTAAAGTTGACAGATGCCTTTTACCTGCTCAAACATAAAACAGAAAATTATCTTTAGCTGACTTGTACATACCACACAATCCATATATCTGTTAAGATATATTTTTATATATGCTAATATATATATATATGTATATATATATGTATATATACATATATATATATATATATAATCTTTAAAAGTTTGTGTTTTCAGAAAAAAAGGACCAGACACCAATAAAGACAAGTAGCCTAAGTTATCCCAACACATACACAACAACACTGTCAAAGTGGGCAGGTTGCTCTTTTCAGAGACTAGCAAAAGAAAGGCAGCACCGAGGGGAGATAAACAATGGCAAGGCAAATTCCAGAGGTGTGGCACCAGAGACGGAGGCTTCTGTAAGTGCCTGTGGTCCAGCAGCTGAGAAACGTGGTTTCACCTGCTTGTATTATGGGAGGTTAAGCCTGTTTCCTAAGCGCTCAGTGGCTCTGTATCTTACCTCTAATCCATAGCAATATTTGCTACATAGAGTTTCTGCAAACATGAGATAGATGCAGATTCCTGACTCACAGAAAATACAGAATAAATATCATCTGCAGATGTAATTATTAGGCAGATCATGTTATCTATCTCCATTATTGAAAAGAGATAATCATTGGCTTTGAGCGGTGGATAACGCCATCTGTAATTTTTTTTACTAATTGTTCTTTTGGAGTTGAAAGATTGTTCTTCTCTGGGGTAGGATGGACAAAGCTCTGTCGAAGTTTATTTTTTTTTCTTTCAGTAATCAGGAGTGTGGAACTTTCCATGGGGTAACAGCTTCGAAACGTGGGGCACAAAGCTTCTGAAAAAGCACTTGGTACAAACAGGCAGAGAGATCTGAGCACAGTGTTTGCACCAGGTGCCCAGCACCACTGAAGTACAGCATACTGTCCTGTTTTATTATTAACTGTTTTCTGTTAGTTTACGTTTGTTCTCTGTCTGTCTGGTTAAGAGTGTGTGTGTGTGTGTGTGTGTGTGTGTGTGTGTGTGTGTGTGTGTGTTGGTATATATACATGTGTGTCATGCATGTGGGTGTGGGAACTAACACACATGTGGAAGATAGAGCCTCTGAGAGCATTAGGTATCCTTCTCTGTCATTTTCTACTCCATTCCCTTGAGAGAGAGTCTCTTATTAAACCCAGCTGGCAGCTAGGTAGTCCTAATGATCCTTCTGTCCCCAGCCCCTCCAGAACTGGGGACATAAGTGTATGTATATATACATAGGTGTATTGTTATACCTAGCTTTCTACATGGCTATAGAGGACTTGAACCCCAGTCCTCATTTTCATGCATAGCAAATTCTCTGCCCAATGGACCATCTCTCTAGCACCCTTATCAATTAACTCTTGGTAGTTAAACCAACAGATTCAAAAAGATGTTAGCTCTTTATTTTGTTATCTTTTTTATATTTTTATGGTTTATTTAACTTTATTTTATGCGCATTGGTGTGAAGGTGTCAGATCCCATAGCAAGTGGATCTTCAGACAGTTGTGAGCTGCCATGTGGGTGCTGGGAATTGAACCCGGGTCCTCTGGAAGAACAGTCAGTACTCTTAACCACTGAGCCATCTCTCCAGCCCCGTTATCTTTAATAACTGATTTTTAAATTTTCTATCACTTTATCAAACCCATGTTTTTGTTAAAAGTTATCATGACCTTATCGATTATCACACAACATAATGGGTTTCCTTATGACATCCTCACACACAATTTTGTCTTGCGCCTTTACTCATGTTCACCCCATGGCCCTCTCGTGCGTCTCCCTTCTCCTGCTCTTCCCCTTATTTCCTCTGTGGCTGCCCCCGTTTTCTTGCCTATGGTTGTTCTGTGATTTGGTCACATAGAGTTTTTGATCCTCGTATGTGAGGAGCCAAACTGCTTATGTCCAGTGATGGGAATGAAGACACCTCTTGTTTCTTCCATATGAGTGAGTGCACAGCTGAGATGTAAATCGAAGGTTCCTTATGGAGGAAAATCCTTTTTTCCCTTTTTTTTTCTGTCTCTCAACTATTAGCCCAGATTACTCTCTTGAGATTTTCTAAATATATTTCAATTCTTAACCCCATTACCATACATTATGTGACAAGCAAGCATTTTCTGATAACTGTTTCATTACTAATATTCACAATTTTTCAGTTTTATTAAGAAAATTACTCATGGTGTAAATCTCTGACAGTCATTTTTTATTGTCTCCCTGTGTTTCTTTGGCAGAATCTGTTTGCGGTTGTGCTGCAGGGTTCTGCCACAGTCTCTGAAAATGATGTTTTGTTTCCCCCAAGAGTCTACATGCATGGTTTATGCCACTGGAGCAGGGAAGCATTATTTATTGACAGATCAAATTCCAATTATAGACTTCGTAAAAGTACTTACATTGAAACAGAGTCATCCCTTAGGAGAACTGGTGTTCATGGAATTCATATAATCCATGATAAAAAATCCTGCCCAAAAGCAATGGTAGGGGCTTGTGAACAACTGGCCCCATGCAGGCATCATCATTTGAAAGCATAATAATTATCATCTCATTGGCTTTAACAACTATTGTCTTAGATGGTATGTTACAGAAATTATATCTAAATAGATTGTGTGTTGGGGGGTTGTATTTGGGAACAGCTATATTTTGGCATTGGTACACCAGGCAGTGCTATGGGCAATCAATAGTTTAATCTGGTTTTTCACCTTAGGGGCATTGTTGATGCATGTGTGTGTGTGTGTGTGTGTATGTGTGTGTGTTTCTTTTGGTGCTTCTCAAAGAAAGAATTCAGGAACACTCTTCAGAAAAAGAGGGGGCTGAGCCAAGCAGCAGCAGCCTGATTCTGGGAGACAGGGGCCCATCTTTTATCTTCATGTTATCCTTTCCGTTCCTTTCTTTCAGGAATGGGGCGTGCTTTTCTTGGAAGCCTATTTTACCTTGAATTCAGTCTGTTATAATTAGATGCATGAGATGCAAGAATATGTGTAGGAGTATAAGAACCATAAAGTTAAAAACTTCTCTAGGAGAAAGACTGACTACACTGTATGTTCCCTTGGCAGGAAGTCCTGAAGCTGGTTTGTCATAACTAGAGTTGCCTACCAGTTTTCTAGGGTCCTCATCTGGTCCTTCGGGAAAGACCGCTATTGTCTAAGTTGACCACTATTAATTATTTTTCTGTATGTCCTGTTTTAAGTGTCCATTAGGAGTCTCCTCTTGGATCTCCTTGGTTAGTAGTAAGGCAATCAAAATAGATTTTTGTTTGACTTAAAATTCTGACTTTCAATGAAAAGATACGATGTAAGTTATGTGTAAATATGTCCTTTCATGGATGAACGTAAGAGGTGAGGGCTTTGGGACCCAAGCTGTGGCTCTTACTTTGGGATTGAAAATTCTCTATATCAGATTTGTTTTTAAAGTAAATAAGGCACTTTATTTACAGGATGTCGTAAGTACTGCCTCTTTGGAATGGGCAGCCTGTCTCTGGATGGCTGCAGCACACTCTGCAGTTATCCTAAGGAGCTGATCTGAGCTCATTGCCTGGAAGGGAATTTATCTGCCTCACCAGCCAAAGATCTTCTCTTCACATGTGAATTAGGGAGTAGTCTGGGGCACTTACTATACCTAAGTGTGTTAGCTTCTGTGTGTTCTCCATCCTTCGCATGGAATCAACACGTTCTCTTTTTTTAGAAGTGTGTCAGCTTACCCGTCAATCACAATTCTTGTCTTTTGTGATTGACGCGTTCCAGTTCTTTAGCTATTGTGTTTCCATCATTCTGGCCAGTTTATCAGTTTGACACATTTAAAAGTAAATTTGTGGAAGTATACCCTTTATGCCCTTATTTTAAGTAAATGTGTGTATGTGTGTGTGTATGTGTGTGTGTGTGTAGTGTGTACATGTGTATTTATTATGTGTATGTATAAAGTACTTTAAGGAGGCTTAATTCCCTTATTAATATACGTCAAGTTGTAAATTATAAATAAATAACCCAAAGGATACAAAATATAAGTACATGACTAGGTTTGTGTGCTCTTTATACAAGTTTTTGGACTTTTTAAAAATTATTTTAGGTTTTCCTTTAATGTATGTGTATGGTTTGCCTGCATGTATGTTTGCATACTGTGTGAGTGCAGTGCCCATGGAGGCCAGAAGAGGCATCAGATTGCCTGGAACTGTTGTTGCAAATGGTTGTGTGTTGCAGGAGTCGCTTGTTGGTTCTCAGCTGCTCAGCCCTGAAATAATCACACAGAATCTATATTATTTAAATCACTGCTTGGCCCATTAGTTCTAGCTTCTTATTGGCTAACACTTATATCTTAATTTAACCCATTTCTAATAATCTGTGTATCACCATGTCCCTGTGGCTTACTGGGTAAAGTTCCCAGTTTCTGTCTCTGGTGGGGCTACATGGTTTCTCCCTGACTCTGCCCCCTTTCTCCCAGCATTCAGTTTAATTTTCCCCGCCTATCTAAGTTCTGCCCTATCAATAGGCCAAGGCAGTTTCTTTATTCACTAGTGGTATTCACAGCATACAGAGAGGAGTCCCACGTCAGCAGTGGGCTGTCATGTGGGCACTAGGAATCTGTCCTGGGTCTTTTAAATGAGCAGGCTGTGCTGTGAATCACTGAGCTATCTCTCCAGCCCCAGAGTTTTTGGATTATTTTTATTGAACATATACATCACTTGAAGGGTCTGTCTGTGACAAGCTGTAAAGTAAAACAGGTCAAACAGTTGTGAAGTAGTGTATCCACTGGAGTTGGCGCCCTTCTCGGTCTCCGTGCTTCTGATGGCACAACCTAATTGAACGGGTCACATATTCCAGTCCCAATACTTATTCTGGAAAAGGCTTTGTACTAAGGTTCCTTGCCTTAAACTACAGTGTTTCTCAAACATTGCTGAACCAATTTATAATAATAACCTCAGGTATTCTAACACATGGAAAACGACATAAAATGGGACCTTGGTAATATTCAAAAATGATTTCTTGTCTGATTTTTGGCTCATCAAACAGAGATGAATCTTGGGCCTCACACATGTTAGACACATGTGGTGCCTCTACCCCTGCACCACAGTCCTAGCCTTCCCAAGCTTTTTAATAACAGACGCAGGATAAGAATATACCTATGGTTCTGCCACTTTTTATGTGACTCAGAAAATAAACATACAGCAAATATTATGCAAATAAAATGGGAATTTTTATTTTGAAAAACTCAAAGATACTTTTGAATCCCCAGTGTGTTTGTGTGTCTGCATGTGTGAGACCACATATTGTAAATTTTGATTTGCAAGTACTCGCTCAGGTTGATAGCCATCGTTAAGTGACAAAATGATTGACATTGTTGGAGGAAGCAATAATTTTATTTGACTGAAGATTCAGACTTTCTGGATATATCTCAGAGGGAAAAATGACATTGTTACCAGCTATATTTCCTGACAAAGCCCTAGCTACTGTCTGTAGTTTACAACTCCATAAGAAATGAGTCTGTCTGTGAGCTGTTCTCCATGAATACTGCAGTGGCTTTATGCTGGGTCTGCCTTTAGAGACTTGGACCACCATTTTATTTTCTGAAATGAAAGGAAACACATTTAACAGTTACTCATTAAAAGCAATTGTGTTTATCTCTCTGTGTATGTGTGTGTATGTGTGTGTATGTGTGTGTATGTGTGTATGTATGTGTGTATGTGTGTGTATGTGTGTGTATGTGTGTATGTGTGTATGTGTGTGTATGTGTGTATGTGTGTATGTGTGTGTATGTGTGTATGTGTGTATGTGTGTGTATGTGTGTGTATGTGTGTGTATGTGTGTGTGTGTGTGTGTGTGTGTGTGTGTAATGGATGAAAGAAGAAAAAGGACCATAGCTTCTTTTGACTATTTAATCTTTTAAAAAAATATTTATTTATTTATTATGTATACAATATTCTGTCTGTGTGCATGTCTACAGGCCAGAAGAGGGCACCAGACCTCATTACAGATGGTTGTGAGCCATCATGTGGTTGCTGGGAATTGAACTCAGGACCTTTGGAAGAGCAGGCAGTGCTCTTAACCTCTGAGCCACCTCTCCAGCCCCTGACTATTTAATCTTTGACGTTAAATTTTTGATGCCCATTTCATCAACTTCAAAATAAAATAATAATAACTAATTAAATTAGCACAGTGACTTAATTCAAGATGAGAACTTCAGGCTAATGGGCTTTTGCTCTAGTAGGGGAAATTAAAGTACCCTACTGTGGTTGCTATTGACTTAAATTTCTCATTGCATATGTAGAGCACTCAATATTTTGCTCTTTGAATGTAACACATTCTCTTTCATAGGTTACTATGGATGATTGTTTATATATATATGTATATATATATACATACACACACAAACACACACACACACACACACACACACACACACACATATATATAAAACAGGTTACTATAGGATGTTGTATAAAACCAGATGTTTTAAAGCTCTTGCTACAATGCTAGGCAGAGTACATTGCACACTTAAAAAAAAGAAGGAAAAAAAGAAAAGGAAAAGCAAAATGAAGCAAAAACCCAAAACCAAACCAACAACAACAGAACCCCCTGGATCTTATAATCTATACTTTTCATCTGGAAATCCAGAAAATGTGCCAGCGGATAAATGGCCACCCAGTTTCAATACTCATATTTAGTGACTTCATTAAAATTGTTTGCTTCTCACACACAGACATTTTCATTGCTCCTCTCATCATTTCTCAGGTTCAACATCTGCAAGATATAATTCTAGTTTATATCTTTAAAAGTATTTGTTCTATACACATTGTAAAGGAATTTAACCATGTACTTATCTTATAAAGATAAATGTGAGGTCATGAGAGGGATTTACTCCAAGATGAATATAACATTTCTTTAAAGAAGTATACTCAGGCTGTGTGTGTACATGTGAGTGTGTGTGTGTGCATGGGGAGGTGGGGCTGTGAGAGCATGGGCATGTGCTTTCTTGGAGGTCAGAGAAGGATGTAAGGTGCAGGTGTCAGTCTTCTCCCGAGAGTGTGTGGGTCCTAAGGACAGAACTCAGGCTTGGTAGCGGTCTGTCTTTATCTCCGTCTTTATCTATTAAAGCATCTCTGCCCAAGCTTAACATATCACTGACAACTTAAATAAAAATTAGTATTATATATGTCAAAAAGCAATGGAAACAAACCTGTTACTGAATTTTGTGTTCTCCACTTCCAGACAAAAATGTATTTCCCACTTTGTGCCCGGCGGGTTGAGGCCTGGTGAGCCTTCCTTTCTCCCACCATTAGCATTTCTATTGGTGTAGCCCCTATCCACTTGTGTGTGGTAGCAGCCATGTTGGTGAGAATTCGTGAGTGTGGCTCTGACATTCCTAGGAGACACAATCTCTCAGCCAACTCCCTGATCCTCTGGCTTTTACAATCTTTCCACCCTTCTCCTCCCAGCCTTAGGCGGAGGAATTGTGTCGCAGATCATGTGACTGGGCTCCACAACTCTGCATTTTGATTGACTGTGATTTTCTGTAATGGTCTCCAACTGTTGCAAAGAGAAATTTCCTTGCTGAGGCATAAGGATTATCCTTAACTGTGGATATATTTAGATAATATTTAGAAGGTAGTTAGGCATTATGCTAGTTTAGTAAAGTGGTGGTTGTAGATTCTCAACCAAGATCCATGACTTTGCTAACTCTGGGTAGCTGGCTAGGTTTCAAGTACCAGGCATGATTGCTCTCCTATCAAGTGGGTCGTGAGTCTGTTTAGAAAGCTGTTGGCTTCTGTCAGGGTATAAATGCCTCCACTGCACCCTTAAGGTTATCATGCCACGCGGGTTGTTGCTGTGGCTCATTGTCATCATAGCTGACAGAACCGATTATTGCCTTGCTCTTTTGGAAGCTTGCATGGCTCCTTCTGGTGCCACGATAGCTAGTCCTCAGAGATGAGGTTTTCAGGTCAGTTCCAGCTTGGGGGCCTTGGGACCCTATGTCTAAAGTGTATGGTACCTTCAGCAGTAGGTGCTTCCTTCCATCTCTGTAGAGAAACCAAGAACAATAGCAATAACCTCTAATGTTCTGGGAGTCTCTTGGACAGCTAGGACCAGCAACTCAAAAGAGGGCTTTTCATGGCTGGTATTGGACTTTTGTTAGGTGGTCTTTCTTGGTTCTTGAGGGAAGCATTGTCAGGACAGATAAAAAACATTCACTATATATGTATATTCATATACAATATGCATATATGTATATATGACACATATTATACATATATGCATATTTGTGTATAAATACAAATATTAAACTCTATGTATGTTTATATACCAATTTACATATAGGTATTTTTAGATAGTTAATAGTGTGATTCTGTATGACTTTTCTAGGCACCCTTACTGTATTTATCTCCTTCCTCCCCCTAATTAGAGCCTCCTGTTTTTTGTTTTCATTTTCCCATTCAGAACACTTGCACCTTGTTATTGCCCTTTTTATTGCTCCCCCTGCAACAGCCCCTTCTCTGATTCCTGAAGTTACTCAGGTGACATACAGGCAAGCAAGGAAAACTATGAGAAGAAGAGCAGTCTTCCCCAGGAAACAGCACACCAATTGGTTATCCATTACCAAGTCATCATCACTGAAGACATAGATATGCAAGTAACATTACAGATTGAGCAAGTTGTCATTATGTATTTAGTAAAAATATATACATAAATGTGCATACACATATATCACAACAATTAGTGAAAAGGCTATGAATTTGAATATGAACAAGGAAGAGGAGTATATGGGATAGTTTGGAGGATGGAAAGAGAAGGGAAATGATGTAATTATATTTTAATTTGAAAAACTAAAAGAAATAATAACAATCAATTTCATTGCTTGCACCAGGTGATTTATTGCACTTTATGTACTCTTCTAATTTCTTGGATAAAGTGCTTTATTTTACTTTTTTTTTAAAAAAATAAAGAGGTTAACTTATTTTCATTTTATGTGAATTGGGTATTTTGCTGTATGTATGTATGTCTATACACTATGTGTATGTTTGATACTCCCAGAATTCAGAAGAGAGTATTGGGGCCCCTGGAACTGGGAGTTACAAATGGCTGTGAGCCACTGTGTGGGTGCTGCGAATGGAACCTAGGCCCTCTTAAGTAGTAATAAGTGGTCTTAATTTGCTAAGCCATGTCTCCAGCCCAGAGTGCTTTATTTTAAACTAATGGCAATATTGAAAACTGCATTTTGGTTTAGATTCCGTATTAATTAGGATGTTTCCAATTAATTAATTAATTGCACAAAAAATAGATCACCTTGTTCTTGAATAAAAAAAGAAAACTTTCTTGACTTTCTTGGTATAAATTTTAGATGTGTCAGTAAGCCTCAGGGTAGCCCCACCATTGAATGATTCCTCCACAGCCAAGGATTCAGAGTCTTCCTCTGTCACTCCTGTGTTTCCTACATCTGATTTATTCTAGATAATTTCACTGTATACCTATGATGGCGGCTGCATTCTTGTTGCCTATAGTTTATAGGAGGAGACAATATCTGTCCCTCTGTCCCAATTTTCTAAAAAATAATCCTAAATTTGGTTGAGGGGAGTAGCTCAAGTGTGCCGTGTAAACTTGAAGCCACCTTACCCAAGAGAATGCCCTGGGTTGATCGGCTTCAGTGATCTGAGTGTCTTTTGAACCTAGAAGATAGGCAGAGCAGCTGAGCTTTACTGTCAAATAATTTGCCACCCCATTTTTCCTTCTTCTTCCCTAAGAACACCTCCAGAATACCCAAAGTCTGCTTTATTTATCTGACTAAAATTAGTCCAGATTGGTTTCTTGCATCCTTCACAGCTGGGTGTTTGTGATGTATTTAGGGACAGGATTTGAATCACCCTGACCTTCAAGCTTGCTGATAACTTCAGGATTCTTTCCTCCCGCATCTCATAATCTGCTTCAATAGAAGAGGAGGATGTGAGGCACTGAGAATGACCATGTTAGTAACTTCCAACCTGTCCTGATGTTTGTTAACTGAAAGACTGTTAAGATGCTGAAGAATCTCATAGTACAGAGCGAAGAAACTTTTTGCTCTATGCAAAAAACACCAAACCCTCAATCTTGATGTTCGCCTCTTACAAAAGACAGGTGATGTCTTCAGAAGGGAGATTTGACTTTTACTGACTCCTGACTATGTGTATCCATTCCTATTTTTTATTATTAGAGATGGTTATAAGATTTGTTCACTGAGTTTTCATGTGAGAACAGAAAGCAAATCCAAAGAACACATTGGAATTTAGGGCATTATAAATATGGAAAGCTATAGTTTTTTTTTAAATACTGTTTCAGACTATGTGTGGTTTGACATAGACAAATATACACTAGTTATCTGCCCCAGATATATTCTTTCTTATCAATGCAAAGGTCTAATCTTTTCTGACTTCAATGTACTCTATAGATGGTAACTGAATACAATGGCTTTTGGGTCATGATTCTTCCACTCATAGCTTACCCAGATCCCAGGGTTCTACTGGAAGCACCACTCATGTGCCCTTTTGGAGTCTAGCACAGTTAAATACCATTGTTGTGGCACTTAGAGGGTTGGTGGACACTGAGGGACACTTATACCTCGTTCATGCTCAAGAAGATCAGTGTGTTTAGATATTTATTTTTAGCATTCTAAGAGTAATATTTCTAAAATATTTAAAAGTAGCTGTTTAAGATAATTTTGTTCCTCAATAGAAAGGAAGGCGTATGAAGTAAGAATGGCAAGAGGTATAACTGGCAAGAGAGACCCAACTCTGAGCTTGTGGGACATCCCTCGCTGGGCATTGTGCTTATTAACCATTGCCACTAAATAGTTTAGTAACCAAACTTTGCCACTTGAAATGGCACATGTATTATCATCACAGCTTCTGAGAAGGGGCTTAGCTTGGGTGGCTGTGCTCCAGAGTCCCTCGTGAGGTCACAGTGAGGACCCCCAGACCTGCAGTCCCTGAAGGCCTTTCTGGGCTGGAGCATATTCTCTCCGTGTACTTTTCAAATGGCTAGCAAGATAGCCCTGATGGGAAATCTCAGTTCCTTCTCCTGTGGGTCTCATGTGACTGCTTAAATGATACTATGAGAAAGATTCGTTCTCCCCAAAGAAGGTGACCTAGAAGAGGGCACAATCCTAAACAGCAACGACTTTTAAGTACTAGGCTTAGAAGCCACCCGCCATCAAACCCTCCTTAATTGGGATGCCTTAAGACCAATCTCTTAAGACATTCTGCTGTTAAAAAGAAGGGACCAGACTTATGTGTTGGAGACTAATTTAGACAAAAAAATTGAAAATACCAGAGATATAAAAAGAAATTTGGCCTATTAATTTTATCCATTCACTAATTTAAGGCATATGAATTGAACACCTGCCATGGATAAGCATTGTATGTGGGAATATGTACATGTGGAGGCCAGAGCTGGATACTGTGTGCCTTCATCTGTTGATCTCCACATCATCGTCATCGTCATCATCATATTTGAGACAGGGCCTCTCACTGAACCCAGAGCTCCCCAACTAGCTAGATTGAGTGGCTGGTGGGATCCAGAGCTCTCTCTTTCTCTGTCCACCCCTAACATTGGGGTTGCAGAGGCACACAGGTGAACCCCACTTTTATAGCACTGCTGGTGATCTGAACTCAGGTCCTCATACTCACAGCAAACATTTTCTCCATCAAGCCACTCACCCATCCCTCTGCAAGGCACTTCTATAAGCATAAAATATAAATTATTGATGTGAGTCCCATTTGATATCTGGAGTCTCCAAAGTTTGGCATGATTTCTGGATCTGGAAAAGAGTTATAGCTAATTGAAAACTATTAACATTGATAAGTATATGGATTGAAACCACTTATACTCCTTCTAGTCATGGAGTGTAATATAATTATCTGAATACAAGCTTGCTTTTGAATGAACCAAAATTATCTCATTATTTTTCCTTTTCAACTCTCATCAAGATCATTACAAAACCCTTCCTTTCGTTGTCAGAGTGTTTTCCGGTTCTTTCTCTCTATTCTTGGCATTGTAATCTCCTTAAATGCAGATATGTTCCTGCCAAATCCCTGTTTAAAAACCCCAAGTGACTCTCAATCCATTTAAAACAAAGAACCCAGTTCTTAGTGAGGCAGATAGGGCTAAGTCCTGCCGAAACCAATCCTCTCACCATCTGGCCCTGATTGATGTGCAAGACCCATTTGTCTTCTCTTTTCTAATCTTCGTCTAAGAAGCTTTTTTCTACTTCTGCACTTCCATGGTTCCCCTACTTTTTACACTGAGTCATGCTGGCAGAATTTCCTCACACAGTTGAGTTCTGTGTCCCTTATCTGTGTTCTCCTTATATAACATGTAATGAATAACAGCAGTGAGAGATGTCCCTCAATTTGTCTATGGTAGTTTAAGCTTGGTTCTCTCAGCTTTGGACTGGGTATTCTCATGGAAAGGAGTGTGGAGAGCAGAGGAAGCCTTGAGTGAAGGTGGAAAGAGCAGATGTAGTCCTATTGAATATGGATTGTTATCAGGTGTCTGTCCAGTGATTCAGACGCATGGCAGTTGTAGGCAAAGCCTTCCTCTGGTCTCTATGTAGATAGTGATTGTACATCATAACCCCCCCTGAGGTTCTGCATCAGAGCAACCATGAACTAGCTGACAGCAGCTCTCTGTAACTGTGTCTCTGTGTCTGTCTGTCCTTCACTCCCTCTTTTCCTCAGTCCAGTTTCCAAGACCAACCTGTCTGTCTGGATGTGGCAAAGAGGTTTTGTGTTTGTTTCTGAGTCACTCTCTGAGTACAATGCTAAGCAGTAAATAGTTACCAAACTTTTTTTTTCTTTTGGTTAAATAAATACAAATGAATGACAAATAATTGATATGTTCCTATAGACAGAGGTACTACTTATAATATTTAATAAGCAGGGGCATACAGTTGTATCCCACATTTATGTCACTGCTGAGGATCTGAACTCAGGTCCTCTTGCTCACTCAGTAAGCTCTTTACCCCTCAAGCCACCGGCCCATCCATCTGTAAGGAATTTCTATAAGCATAAAATAAAGCTTCTAGATGAGAGTCCTATTTGATGCTGAGTTCTCCAAAGTTCAGAATGATTTCTGGGTCTGAAAAAGCATTATAACTAATCTGAGAACCACGAATAATGATTAGTAAATAATATGGATTGAAACCATTTGTACTCTAGGGGTATGAATGCACTATTCCAGAACTCCTGTATAAAGCTCTCCTTGCTTGCATCTAGGATAAGCCAGAAACGCTTTATACCAGCAATGAGAAATTATAAATGCTTTCATAACTATTTCCACTTAAACCCTTTTAGAAAACCATAGGGGCATGATACATTTAATAGCACTTTTATGTGTATGTATGAGGAGACCAGGAATGCTGTGTTGAGTGAAAATGAACAGTTTCCTATACAGTTTGCAATGGTGTCGGTATACTGCCTTGCTCTGTCCTAATTGCTCAGAGGAGTAGTTCTTATTCCCAAGTGAGATGTTTCTTGCTAAATATTCTAAGGGGAAAAAATGGATATTTCCAGTATTTGGGATCTGTAGTAAATTCATATTTTCTTATTCAACATGTTTTACAATAAGATGCCCCCCATCTCCGAACCATGATGACATTGTGGCACGAGTTCTCCACATCATATCCATGGCAGCATAGGGCCATGGCTCTGTTCTCCATCTCAGAACCACAGAAGCATCATGGCTCCAGTTCTCCACCTCTTAACCATGGTGACATCATAGCGCCAGTTCTCCATATCATAACTATGGTGACATCATGGCTCCAGTTCTCCACCTCTTAACCATGGTGACATCATAGCACCAGTTCTCCATATCATAACTATGGTGACATCATGGCTCCAGTTCTCCATATCATAACTATGGTGACATCATGGCTCCAGTTCTCCATCTCTCAACCATGGTGACATCATGGCTCCAGTTCTCTGTCCTTAATGTACACTATTGCAGATGCTACAAAATCTGACTAAAGGCCAGTGTCTATTCTGGTCTCCTATAATCCCAAGCCAAGGCATCTGGTTCTTCTTTTTGTTGTAACAAATTAACAGACACAATTAACAAAATCAGTGGCTTATGACAACAGAAAATTATTCTCCCTTAGTTTTGCAAATTAATAATCCAGGGTTAAGATTGTAGTGGTTATAAGGCTGTTTTCTTCTGGAAGTTTTAGGTGATAATGCATTTTTTGGCTGGTTCCATCTTCTAAAGTTGTATTCCTTGGATCATGGTCCCTCCCTCCATCATTATATCTAGCAGATAGAGCTGCCCCTCTGCTCTCAGTTTTTGCTTCTGCCTTACAAGTCTTGTAAAGGTTCTCATTGTTATCTTTAGCCCACTGGATCACCATCTCTACCCCTCAAGATCTTTAACTTAATCACATCTACAAAGTTCTTTTTGTAGAATTTTCAGCTTCTAATGATTAGAATATGTAAGGTCATCACTGTGCTGGCCAAAGGATGTCTGAGAGGACAACTGTAGTTGGACTTTTCTTTGTGCTGTCAGCTCACAAAAAGCGAAACAGAGACTTATATTAATTAAGAAACTTGGGCTTGTTTCTAACTAGCACTTGCACCTTAAATTAGCCTGTAACTTTTAATCTACATTCTCCCATGCACTTGTTATCTCTTCTCCATCATGCCCATCCTAGTTACTCCGGATCTGGCTGGTGACTCTGCCTTTCTTCTTCCCAGAGTTCTCTCTGTCCGGAAGTTCCAGGTATATTTCTTCCTGCCTAGATAATGGTCATTCAGCCTTTTATTAAATTACTCACAGTGACATACCTTCACACCACAGTGTAAAGGAATATTCTGCAACAGATGACAGAGAGGAGTGAGCGAGGACTGGGACTGTGCTTGGGGACACTAGGAAGCATCTGGACATGGGCTCCTGGTTCAGCTGAACCTGTTTATTTTCAGCCAGGTGTGTAGTACCGTCTAGCCTAATGTGTTAGAGATAGTAGTCTGAAGCCTAAGAGTGCTGTGTAAGTTATACATATTCGCGATAATGGTGGTCTGTTGAAATGGTCAATGAACTGATAAATTCAGAAGACATTATATAGATACTGTTTTATGTTGGTCCTATATACATTGAGAATTTATATGTCGCAGAATGATATTCTATAGAAATAATATCTATCAATCTTAGGTAGTTTGAACAATTCAAATGGTTCAGCAAAAATGTCCCTCTGCAGCTCAAGACCCAGGGGCGAATCTCTTACTGGCAAAGGTCTAAGCATGGTGGCTCTTTCCCTGAGGAATTCATGACCTCTTTCTGTGTCTTTTTCTCTTGCTCTATCTAGAGAATTCCATCAGAGGAAAACCGTTAGCGATGGCTGTGCTCTGTTAAAGTTCTTTTTCCCTTACTGCAGCCCTACCTCTTACTTGTCTCGAAAGATCCTCAATCCACACCCACTCGTTGTTTTGAACAGTCTTCCTTGGCTTTCCCTTCCTTCGAATCTCTAATTCCATCCTTCCGCCACCTCTTCAGTGTTCTTAAAATACACCGCGTTTCACCTGCTTGATAAGCCTTGGGAAATATACTCTCTAGCTAGCAGTAGTTATTCACAAATCATAACATTACTGTTAATTTATTCTTTTTAGATGGTTTCTATTTAAAATTAAAGATTACTTTCACCCTGTATATTTTATTTAATAAACAAAAGTTAAATTTCTTTACTTATTGTCCTTTTGTATTTATATTTTGCTAGTTATTGGTCACTTTGAATAATGTTTCCATTTTTATAATGCATGCAAAAGAATTTCATGTCAACAAAATAGCTTAAAACCTATTTCTGCTACTTTCTGCAGGTGGTTGATAATTACATGTTCATCTCACTTTTACTAATTTTCATTAATATAGGGGAAGTATAAGCATCAATGTTTAATAATCTAACAAAAGAATTGCCCAATTATTTTGAGAATTTCTAAAAATTGTGTTTTTCCCCCTTAACAAAGTTGGTATATTTTTAAGTATACAGAAATAAAAAGAAAATGTGACAATTAAACATAATTTTAAACTCCTGGCATAACATTTCTGCTTTTTTATATAAGTACACAATAACGAATATTATTATGGTATGTACTCCATGAGGTCATGTATTTTTCCTGTTTAGCACTGTATCCTAGGGATGGCTCAGCTACTGGTAGCTGCACTTCAGTAAATAATCAAGCAAATGAATGACAAAATTTCAGAGTAGCTTTAAAAATAATGTATAAATATTCAGTATAAGCAATGCCTCTGTGTTCAAAAGTATAGATTTTTCATCTTCATTCAGGTTCATAATCCCTTCAGCATGATCTGTTATGGATAATAAATGAAACACCAAAAAATGCAAAGCAAGTATGTATATTCAAGAAAATAGTAGTCTGGCTTGTGGATTGATAAATACAGAAGATATTTTATAGATACCATTATATGTATGGATGATAAGGATCTGTTATAGAAATATATTCCATAGAGTTCATGTTTTGTGTATCTTAAGCAGTTCATATTGTTAACTTCATTTATCATAAATAAAGAAGATAGTACGTGGGTATTATTTCATAGAGTGTGTGAATTCTCTCATGGTGTAACTTTGGTTTTGTTGAAACTTCACAAATGGTTGAGATTTCTGCCTTTGCTGTTTGTCCTCAGAATGGCTTCACTCCTTTGTATATGGCTGCCCAGGAGAATCACATTGATGTTGTAAAATATTTGCTAGAGAACGGAGCTAACCAGAGCACTGCTACGGAGGTAAGTCTTGCTCTCTGGCGCTTTTGTTTTAAGGTCCATGTGCATTTTATCAGTTGTAAAGGATCTCCACTGTTTTGTCTATGGCAAGCTGGGAAAGTTCACGTTACTCTCATAGTCGACCGTCATGGCCTTGAGGGAATGGGCTTGTGCCATCACCATTAGTTTATACCTTCATTTTAGGTTCCTGATCATGCATTCTTATTTCCATCATCATTAAGCTTGGCTTTTTTCATCATTAAGCTTGAAAGGGTTTTTGTTTTTTTTTTTTTCTCTTGGTGAAACCAAGTCAGGGTTGAATTTGCAGTTCTCCTCGGATTATAGGAGAGTACACCATTGAATCACACTTCTTGCTTTTGGGGTTTTCAGCATTTTAAAATTAAATTATCCTTGTTGCTTTCTGTCAATATTTTATCTTAAGATCCAAAGCACTCCTTGAAGGAACAATTTCTGACCATCAGGAATAATTTATAGCTATCTGTGTTAGTATAATTTTCTAGGGATTTTACCACATCAATGTTATTTATGACAAAATAGAAATCATGCCACACACGTGACTGTGATCCTGGAAACTATGTCAAGAATGTTTGACATTAGGTTGGCTTCTGAGGGTTCGGCACATCTGGAAGTAGGAGTTAGATGGAGAGGGGCTCAGGTCATCACCCCTCTTTCCTATGCACACCTTCTTCTGATGCAGAAATGCCTTTCTGCTTCCCATCTCTTGGCCCACAGAAAAACATGACAGGCACCCAAAAGCCATCTTGATATTTCTTAATGTTCAATGTAGCTTCTAGCTTTTTTTCTGACATGTAAATCTTTAGGTAAAGTGAACACAGACTTCCTTCCACGCTGTGCTAGATGGAAAAGTCAACTGAGATGCATTAAATCTACTTCTAATTCTTTTGGTGGGGGGGGGAGTACTAACTTTTAATGGAACCACTCACCATCACTTTCTGGCTGCTTGTTCCCACTAACATGGAAGTCACTCTCAATGCTAAGTAAGTTACGGATCAAGTAAGTTACATCATATAACTAGAAAACACAACTTCCCGTATGACGTGCATCAGTGTTCTGTATTCAGACATAATTTATGTACTTGCAGTATAGATATGTAGTTTTTGAATAACCTAGGGCCTTTATGTCCCTCAAGACACTAAATTTGTCTGCAAGTAGAGTGTGACTATCTCAAGACAATTCTCGGCTAACCAAGGAACTCTATCTCCCAGAAATGTTCCGGCATAAGGGAACCCATCTGTTCTCATTTTCCTTGAAGGCTGAATCGTTAATCAGACGAAACCTTCACACCAGGATTCCTTCACCCACCCAGGAGACTTAGTGTGTCTAACATGGGTTTTCACTGAACTCGGTTCATGACTTTCTCAACAGATTGACTATTGCTTTGATCTAGTTGATCATCACAGTATTGCAGTGTGATTCCCAAAATAGCCCTTAGTAATCACCGCCTCAGCAAAGGCCATACTGTAGAGTGGTCTGCAGAACTCTATTATCTAACCAAATACAACACTTTTCAAAGGCAACAAAGCAGGGTAGGGGTTGGAGCTTAGACATGAGTGTGGCTTACATTTACATTTAAGAAATATCTTTGCATAACTGAAGCCACTTTCTTATAATGATTGGAAATTTATAAACTTAATGTACTGAACCTATAACCTATCCTAATATTACCCAGGTTCACATGGGTTAAACCTGTGTATGCTGCCTTTTAACCGTACCATTCTGTAACAGAGAATACTGTTTCAGGGACGAGTAGCTGATGTGCTTTGTCATGAAATATCTTCATTGGTTCCATTGGAGTGTGTGTGAGACGCACAAGCAGCACTTCTGTGCTCATGAGCAGCAATAATGTGTAAAAGTTGATTGACAAACAAACACTACAACCACTTTTAAAAAAATCAGATAATTATGCAATCCTTTCACATGGTAGTCAAACACATGCACATGAAGAAATGCTTGGTTTGAAAATTTTTCATAGATAAGATTAGTAAATAAATGATGAGACCAGAACTGCTGAACTTAGCTGGTTTTTCACAGAGTTCATTGAGGGATTTTAACAAATTATTACACATTTGTTTAGCCTTCTTCCCTGAAATAGAGATCAGAATGAATTCTGCATGGTTGGGATCCAGCTTTCAGTCCTCCAGAGGGAGTTAGTTCTGTGTCTGGCCAGCACTATTTTTATAGATCTCTTCTCCCTTCCTTCCTCCTGAATTCTGCCAAAAGTTAGGCTACAATCTTTTTACTGGTCCATTCTGTAGACCGTGTCTCTAAGGAAAAACAACACAGAACAAAAGCAAAGTCCACATGCCTTTAATACAGACTGCTGCAGAGTGGGTGGGAAAAGAACCCCAAATGTGCACACGATGATGGGTGTGCCCTTCATTCCCAAAGTCTCTGGTTCAGACACACCTACACACTGCAGATGCTTGCTGGCCTCTACCGTAAGACACTGCACTCCTCCTCCACTCCGTGAAGTCGTGTGCCATATTCGAAATTCAAACTTACTCCAAAGAACAGTCAACATATTATTACAGTTCATGCTAAATATATGGTCCGTGCTGCTTGCACAGTTCATGCTGAGTACATGGTTCATACTTCATACAAGATTCATGCTTTATACATGGTTCATGCTGCATGCATGGTTAATATTGCATAAATGATTCATGCTACATACTTGAGAAGATATTTTCCCTCAAAAGGCCACAATTATCACATAAACAATTAATACTGAAAACGAATAGTTAAATTTGACTAACACCCTCATTCCTGTTATATGAACAGTACTTCTAACATTTGCTTGCAGACTTCAGGGAATTAAGGAGGATTACACTTGCCGTCTTTCCAGGACTTAAATACTTGCTTATGAAGATGCAGAGATGACTTTCCACATTTTGTAGAATGGTTTTCTATCTTATCCTGGAGATCTTTCTAACTTTTCATTGTCTGCTGTTTTTTTATGGAGTGCGCGAGTGCGCGCTCTCTCTCTCTCTCTCTCTCTCTCTCTCTCTCTCTCTCTCTCTCTCTCTCTCTCTCTCTGTGTGTGTGTGTGTGTGTGTGTGTGTGAGTCTTTCTCTCTCTAAGTTGACAATTGAGAGATTTGGGTTTTAAATGTTATATGGCATATACAACCTCATACTGAAATGATCTTAGCGGTCTAAAATGTAAGTAATTGCAAAATTAGTGTCTAGTCTACTAGTCTAATTTACCAAACAGCTTTAGGTCCCATTAAATCTCCAGCATCCTCACATAAATAGTATCAATTACGCTATCCACAGCAGTTATCACCTTCCCAGAGACAACTGCAAAAACATTCATCTATCTTGCACTGTTGATTGGACACTAATTTTAATTTTCCTTTTATAAGCACACATTCGGTAAAAGCACTCCTTCTGTAAAATGGCCACATTCCATAATCAGCAGGCTTTGTTATGGTGCAGAACAGAAATCACGAAAGCAATGGGATGAAGCCTTTGCCCTGCAGAGGAAAGGCAGAGTCCATTCTGTTTCTGCTCATCACAGTGAGTTTTCCGTCCTGGTTGTCAGTCCCACTCATTCATGAAAATTGTATTCTAGGATGGCTTCACTCCTCTAGCTGTGGCACTCCAGCAGGGACACAACCAGGCCGTGGCCATCCTCCTGGAGAATGACACCAAGGGGAAGGTGAGGCTGCCGGCTCTGCACATTGCGGCTCGGAAAGATGACACCAAATCCGCAGCCCTCCTGCTTCAGAACGATCACAACGCTGATGTACAATCCAAGGTAAGAATGGTGCATCTGTGGAGAGGTCCCATTTGACTTCCAGCATCCTCCTGGGTGATGATCAAGGCACGGTCTCTGCTGATAATGCAGCATTCTGGTCAGGAAAACATGTAAATCATTTCCATGGATATTTCAGATGGAAGGGGACTGTCTGTTGGGAGATAGTAATATTAATAAATATTAGGACTAAGCGATTTTCTTTAAAAAGCCATTTTCCATCTTTGAGACATTTAGTTAGACATTCTGTTTACACCGTTAATTATAGAGAGAGTCTGAAAGAATGACTACGGTGTAATGGAGTTGGCTTTTTTCACTCTGTCTTGTTGGGATACGGTACTCAGTTGCAGCCAGCACATCTACTGTTTCTTTCATTTTGCATTGTGTAACATCTCCCCTCTTTTTCCCACCAAACACTGCTTCAGATGATGGTGAATAGGACAACTGAGGTACAGTATTGCCATTATACCAACATTTACCTTGTTTTTATTTATTTTTAGTTTTTGCCCAGATAGAATAAATGCTCACTAATTCATACTAATGATTAAAGTTCTATTAGTGGGAAATTATTTAGACAAAAATTCTTGTAATTAAGAGACATTGTTAACTCAAATATATTTAATGCAACATATATTTCATGCAACATATATTATTAAACCAACCATTTAAATAGTTTGTGAGTCCAGCATGAAATAAAACACTATTGTTGCTTATAACTTAATGGGTGAACCTTATTCTGAAACTTTTATTCTGAAAATTTTTCCTCTTAATGAGGATGTACAGATTAGAATTTAGGGAAGTAAAAATTTGGAAGGATTCTCTGTTATTCAATAGCAGAGGCTATTTCCTGCATTTTTCCTTTAGTGCATTATTTATGATCAATAATGGCTTTGTGCATCACGAGCAAAGCAATTGCTTTTTTCCTGTAACTCTTAAAATACTTGCCATTAAATAATCTTCTTATAAAATAGGTCAATATAAATAAGAACATTAAGTTTGGGAGCCTCTAGTGGGTGTGTGTTTTCTCTCTTTTGTCACAATATAAACATTATTGAAAGTGTGCTATAAAAATAATCTACACTCAAAAGCAAGGGACTGTTTATAAAGGTTGACTTTTGTTCCGGTGGGTCAGGTCTCTAGAATAAGTCTGGAAAAGTTGTAGGTCTTTGGGCATTCACAGAAAATATCATATTTCTCAAATCTTTATTAACACATTCATCTACTGAGATGCAATTTACTTGAATTATTCGCACTGCTTTTTTTGTTTCTTCCTTTTTTGTGCATGACATTGGGGCATGAGGGAATTTCAACTCAAATGCTTGATAAAATTGTTCAGGAATGGAACCATACAAATTGATCTTATTTACTAATTTTAGTACTTTATTTTCTTATGTATTCCTTGGGAATTATTTTTATGCATTATGGTGGGTGTAACCAGCAGAGAGTTGTGCAGTGTATCAGCCTGAGGCATTATGATCATGAGGGCCAATGAAAAAGCATACATTAATTAATTATTATAAGTGATAAAATAATGTTAGTATATTCGAATAATTAGGAAATGATTTTGCAGCATTCAATAAAATTATTAGAAATTAAATTATAACTTGAATAATTGTGTGTAACAAAACTTTTGCTGGGGAGGCACAGCACACATGACGACTCACCCCAGATAAGGATCCCACATTCAACCAAAGTACAGATACTGCCGAAGTCTAGCTTGGTGAACCAATGAGTTTTACTAAGGCTACATACAAGAATATGGGCCAAGGGATACTTAAAGGAGCAGAAATGACTCAGAGACAGCTGCATCACCAGAGCCCACCCCAACATGGGCGACAGCTCACGAAACCAGAGAAACTGGAGCACACAGCAAGCCTGCAGGCAGAGCAGTAGACTGGAGTGTTTTTTCTGTGACTCTGGTCTGCACCCCTTCCAGTCAGCTCAGCTGGTTTCACTTCTCCGGGCCTGTGGTCTCAGTCTTCTTTGAAGCTTATCTCACAGGACTCTCAGCTTTTATTGCTTACTCCGCCTGGGAGGGGCCTTGTGGATCTAGTCACCTTCAGGGACTTCGTGGAACTCATTTGAATTTTGTACCTACCTGCTTTTAAGGAGTTCCCCTGCAGGTCGAAATGTTTCAATCTCTGAGAAAATTGTTGCAACAATAATAGATACATATTCAGAATATGTCTGGGTGACAGGAACTTTCAAGATGAAAATAGAAAGCGGATTTGACATTTTATAAAATAATTATGGGTTATATACTGATTTCCCCCTTAGTTTTGGCATGAATGCTGCAGCTCCATGCAGAGTAAAATAATCGTGATCACATTTGTGGAGATAGAATTCTTATTTTCATATCTCACTTCTCTAAAGTTAAAAATTATTTGCAACTAGCTGGACGATAGTGGCGCATGCCTTTAATGCCAGCACTTGGGAGGCAGAGACAGGTGGATCTCTGTGATTTCAAGGCTAGCCTGGTCTATAGAATGAGTTCCAGGACAGGCTCCAAAGCTACAGAGAAACCCTGTCTTGAAAAAACAAAGCTAAACAAAACAAAAATTTATTTGCAACTAACATTGCTGAATTTGTCGACAGCCTTCAGTTACCTGAGCCGTCTAAATGCTTATCTTGGCATTTTGAAAACAGTAAAACCAAATTCTACACACAAAGTCAATAAAAAAAAACTGACTGTGGCTTGTAGAATATTTCTTCAAGCAATCGGTTACATGTTAAAATCCATTTCCAAATCAAAGAGAATAGGAAATAGCCTGAAAACTGTGGTGTGTGTTAACTAACAAATGCTGTTTATTTCCCCATATTTTTATTAAGTTATGAAAACTACAAAGTAAGAAAAATTACCAGCTGTTTGAGCACTTCAATAAGGAAAGAGCTAATATGCATTTATCGTAAAGAACAGCAAAAAGATCTAACCACATCTTCATCAGAAAAAGAAAGGATGTCTTTATTTGGCTCTCAGACTTTGTTTTTGAAGCATGTGGGAAATAAAATATTTATCGGATGCCCACATTATTTCATCGATGTGGTTATTTTTTAACATAGTTTATTTTAGTGATAAAATTATATTTAATTCATATTTGAAATTAGATACAATTGAACCATCTTTTTATTTCATAACCATATTGATGCCAAACATATTTTTAATTGAAGATAGATTCTTCTCTTATTTGATATATCCTGATTGCAACTTCCCCTCTTTTTATCCCTCCTGATATTATCCTAACTCCCCTTTCCCCGATACCTATTTCCCATCAGAAAAGAGGCCTCCAAGAGACAACAACCAAAAGTGAAAAAACAGCATACAATAAGACAAGGCAAAACCCCTCATATCAAGGCAGGATGAGGCAACCCAATAGGAGGAAGGGTTGTTTAATATTGGCTTTTAAGTTTTTTTTCACTATAAATCACCATCTAAGCAGTTGTGACGGGGATAGAAAGTCAGCGTTGGTGCTGCAGAATGAAGTAGACATTTTCCTGAGAAATTGTCACATTCCTGCAGATAAAACACCAACCAATGCTCTTTTACAATTAAGATCAAGGGGTGGGAAAGATGGCTCAGTAAGTGCAATAAGGACCATAAGGACCCCCAGTTCCAGTTTCCAGAAGCTGTATCAAAAAGCCTTGTGTGGCTACATATGAAGCCTGTTACCCTTCTGCTAAGAGGATGGAAACGGGATTGCTCATGCCTACTGGTTGCCAGCTGAATCCAGGTTTTGTGAGAGACTCAAGACACATAGTTTTGGATAGACAACTAGTTTCGTAAATTAAAAATAAGTTTGCCAGCAAGTGTAGGGTATTTAGTTTTCCCTTACAGCACTGAGCGATAGAGTTGTATTAAAGCATTTGTTACGTGAGTTGCATCGCTCATGCACTTGGCAGGTGGTTTCGCTGTAAGATTTCTGGTTAGTTAGTGATCACTTTCCGCAGTGTGAGCCGCATTCCTACCCACGATTTCTCTCTTTCCCCAGAGCGGCTTCACCCCTTTGCACATAGCTGCGCACTATGGAAACGTCAACGTGGCGACACTTCTTCTAAACCGGGGAGCCTCGGTGGACTTCACGGCCAGGGTGCGTGGTAAAGCACATGTATTTTAAGAAAGCAAATATGAGCATTAATGGCTTCTAGTAAGGTCTTATATTTAACCCCCTTCCGCCATCCTAAAGATTTCACTGTCTTAATCACAGGATGATATCATAAACCAATAAATAAGACAAGACCCTGGGAGCTGGAGAAATGGCTCAAGGATGAGCTTATAGCTTTTCAAGAGGGCCGGAGTTCGACTCCTACCCTTTGCTGAGTTGTTCACCACATTCAAGTCCAGCTCCAGGGGAACCAGTGCCCTCTTTTGGCCTCTGAGGGCAAAACACTCAAACACGTAGAAAATGAAAATCAATAAAAGATGAAAACTGTGTCAGGAGTTGAGGAGGCTATTTTGACACAGCATTCAACTGTTACACTATAAAACAATATAAAAATCATACATGCTCAGTGTCCAGTGATTAGATGACAGTGTCAAAATAGAAAGCATGAACTCCGTAAGGGCCATTTCTTAACGAGTAGGCACACAAGGGGATGAGTTTTGATTTTCCCTCCCTTGGTCTAAAAAATTAAAAATTTACTCTGATGTCTTTGTAAAAGTTACTGTAAGACAGTCCGTAGAATTATAATAATGGTCTGATTCTGTTAGAAAAATTCATTTACATGATAGTATAAAATTCACATATGGCATGGCTTTAAACATGATTCAACTGATAAAATATTTAAATACTTGGAAAATTGTGACACACAAAAAAAACTAAGACCCATATTCATGCCATAATGATGACACCTGATACCTCATAAGACAAACTAAATTTTGTATGCACTGTTATAGTCCTCGGGAGTCTAAGTCTGTAAGCCTAGGAATCTGGAAGCTCAGACAGGAGGAGTTTTATTCTAACAGCAGCCTAGGTTATATAGCAAGTTCTAGGCTATCCTGAGCTATGTAATGAAATCCTGTTTGGGGAAAAATATCTTTTGTTCTGAAAGTACCTTGTATTATTTCCCAGTTGTTATTCTCTGTGAATTATTCTGAGGGGGATCTTAAAGAATAATTATAACAGGATATTAATTAACGTATTTCGTCCCATTTTTAAACGTATAAAACTTTGAGATCTCAAACTCTATAGTATATGAGTATTATAGAGAGACATTTACTGGGCTCTCTATTAGAACTGGAGGCTTTGCTTCTGCCACACAGGCATCCCCCATCCATCTCTTGTTTTACGTTCACTGTGTCTATGGTAGTTCTTGACGAACATGCATTTTCATTACACATTTCATTTGCCTCTCATGGCTTAGGGCTTCTTTGTTCTTTATGACCAAACCTATTGAACCACAGATATCATGAGTCAAATCCCCACACACAAGTCACAACCCTTTGGTACTCTTTACTAGGAAGCCGTGCTCTTAACCCTGCCATATCCATCCTGTTCCGTTTGCTCTCTCCACGGTATAGAATGGAATTACTCCCCTGCACGTGGCCTCCAAAAGGGGCAATACCAACATGGTGAAGCTCCTGCTGGATCGAGGGGGTCAGATCGATGCCAAAACGAGGGTGAGTATCTTTGCACTTTGAATTTCCTCCCATCCTTTTAAGCCCTGCGGCCCCTCACGCCGTACCTTCCAACACTAGACAGCAAACACAAGCAGCGTGTTGCTCTTGGGTTTGATAGCACTCTCATACAACATGTAAAGATTTCAGCTGATAAAATAAAATTAATGTTTGTACATAAATGCCTAGAGCAACAGACTGCTAGCCCCTCAGTGTAGTAGTTTTTCATGCTCAGTTACTGGGAACAAAGATCAAAGACTCAGAAAATGGTGCTAAAAATCAAAACAAAGACACCCCACTTGATTTCTCTTATTACCTTTGTTCCAGGATAGCCGCATCATGCTGTGTGAGAGTTTGGGAGTAGTTTGTCTGTCCGGAGTATGGTACCCTGTTCTTGCATAGGAGTTTTGCCTGTTTCCAACATTTGCTGTGCTTGAAGATAGGAAAGGGGGCAATCTGAGAATCTGGACATGCTCAGGCTTTGCCTGCTTCCTGCTTCCTGCCTTGCTGTCCATGTCCTTCCCCCAGTTCACCCCTTGTTTTTAAACCTTAGTGCAATAATTTTTAAAAATCCTAGTATGTGTATTAAGGATATTCACTACTTTTGTTAATGCTGTTCTGAAGCAGATACTCATTAGTGAACAGTTGAGTTTGTTTCCGTTTGCCATTATAGTACTTCCTGAGTTCTTCAAAGATGTTCTTGTCTTCTTGGGTCACATGCATTACATATACAAAGTCTAACACTGATAGCACCGTTTTCAAAAATCGAGGTGCTCAGAAATAAAGAGACATGGACTCTTATGATAGTCTTGCCTTTAATTGTTCTTAGGAAAGTTATTAATTTGGAAGCACAGGGGAGTGAATTTGGGGCCACATTTTGTCCTCTGTAGCTTTTGGATAAAGTAAATTGAATTTGAATCAAGCATTAAGATGCAAGGAGCAGATTTTCTAGTTCTGTATAGAGTCTGGACATTCTGTTCTTTCATCCTCTCCGCAGTTTTCTGAGTTCCTGTTCATGCCATGAATTCAGGAGACCCAACACTGAACAAGCCAGATCATCTCTCCCTATTCCCAGATCAAGTCATGGGCTGGTGGCATTGCTCAGTAAAAAGCACTTGCCCAGTATATCTGAGGCCACACTTGATGCTTAGTATTGTGGAGAGTGCAGAAGAGAGAGCAGGTCTGGGAGAGAGTTAAACACACACAGACACACACACACACACACACACACACACACACACACACACACACACACACACAGTGGTGGGGAGGAAGGATTGACCCAAGGAATACTGTATACTGGTGAATATTTAATAACAGGTTCTTTAAAAACAAGATAAAATGAAATGGCTTAGTTTGTAGTCTTTCCCCTTGCTGATTTCCGTGGTATAAATATTCTCTCTACTATCTGCAGAGAGATAGTAACATGCTGTTGCTGTAGGCAGAAATGGCATGGAATGGGAAAGTGAGCTCCTTGTGGGCTAGCTTCATTCAGCACATGTAGCATGGTGCACAGTGCTGCTCTGGTAAGCCTTCCACTCAGGGGCTAAGCATCCTCATGCCTAAGTAGCACTGATTGCTCTGCTTTACAGCATTGTTGGAGTCCCATACCCCAGCCACAGCTAAAGGAATCATATGCCTCTTACCAAAGCCGAGGTGAAGGCTGAACTCAAGGATTGTGACGTGGGGCGAGAGGCCCATTCTGGAATATAGTACTTGATTACTAAGTTAATGGAAGATAATGGAGTCAAGCTTGCTTTCCGATCTCTTAAAGCATAGTTGAAATAGAAAATGCTTAATTGTTTGACTATTATTATAAACAGGTTTCTAGACACGTAATTTCAAAGTCTTAATTATCTTCATTTTCGGTTCTAACAATCAAGATATTCACAAATCATCAGAATATCACTTATTCTGTCTAGAATTCTCCCTCCTCTGCTTGTTCCATTTCACATGTTTGAGGGTTCCATTATCTGAAGGAAAGCACAATTTATAGAGGTTTTTTTGTTGGCATAAAAATGAATCTGTGCCTTTTCCTCCCCACTGTCACCTCTGTTTTGGTGACCACTAAGGTGCTGGGCATCTTGGAAACCTCGCCATTGGAAAGCCTTAGAGTGCACCTCGGAGGCGTTTTAATCACAGCCCTTTGATAAATCTACTCCCCTGACTTTAATGTTGAACTATAAATTTGATAGATAGTTAAAGTGAGACTAATAATTTGGTTTTTATTAAGAACATTACTCTTTCTTGTTTTAAAACTTATTTGTTATTTAGATATAGAACTACCCCATAGGAGGACTATATTTAAAATATTAAAACACGTATTTCATTGTCAACAATAGAAGTACACAAAAATGTTGAAGGTTGTTGAACAAAACACATCAGAAAAAAGGAAACCCTCTTTCTACTTTTAAGGAGAGGTAATTAGAGAGTGGTGACAGCTACCAGCGATCATATATGAGTGGTGTTCTAGGCATCTTGTTAAATACACTAGAAATATCATCGTAATTTTTCTTCTCAACAACTTATGAAACATAATTTTCCGAGAAATATGAAGGTCTTCATCTAAGAAATGAGATTGCTAAGAGGGTGAAATGGATTGTTGCACCATTATGTAACGTGAGCTAGGACATGCAGCATTTTTATAACAACGATCTGATTTCAGCATCCATTACTGGAAAAATAGCACAGTCAGAGAGCAAAGAATGGAAAAGATAAGGGAAGCAATGGTTGAACAAAGCAGTTTTGAGCTGCCAGTTGGAGAGGTGATGCCTCTCTTATGTTAACTGAGTAGCCTTTGCCAAATCACTCACAGCAGAGAAGCCAGCATGTCTGTCTGGTTTTAGTGAAGAAGAAAGGGCACATGAATAAGGGAACTTTGGATGGCAGAGAAATTTAGCCTTTAAACTATAACTTAGAGGTCCTGGAATATAAAACCCAGACAAGAATTGCCAATAATTTGATGGTGTGCTTTGTAGTAAACATTCAAATTCCAGCCAAGCTGAGCATGGCAGACAATGAATTTAGCATCACTAGTTGCTGGGCTCTCGTGTGGGCAGGTGCATCGTATCATTAACCATGAGACCGAGAACTTAGTCCTTACTAGTTCTTTGATGCTCTTGTGGGAATGCTAAAAGTTCCCTCCAGAGTTCCTGTTGTTTTCTGAAAGGTATTTTTGGGATTTTTCCCTATTTACAAAGAGCATATTTAGGCAGTTCATACAAAATGATATATCTTTCTTTACCATTGAAGCATGTAAGCCAGCATCTCTCCCCTTGCCATTCTCTTAAGGCTCTAAGACAAACAGAATAAGAAGTTGCTTTCTCTTTGTGCACAGCATGGATCCTCGCCTTTGACTTTGGTCAAAGACGTCTCATCTTTGATTCACCACAGGGCTTTGTGTGTCTGGAGTCCAAGGCACAGAGTTCTCTGCTTACTGCCTGACATTCCTCAAACTGAAGATTGATGAAGCCCACCAAGCATGCACTTGAGAAACCATGCTATGTCATTTACTATACAACTTATATTGCTACTACAGGGTGCTGGTATCAAGACAGAAAAACATTATCATTTCCATTTTTTCCCAGCTCAATCTCCCTTTCATCTCCTGATGGGAAGTCTTGAAAATAATGTGGCAACCCTCCCTGCACAGTTGGGTCCAAATATGTTTTTAAATTTTTTTATAGTTTATTGTTTTAACTAAGCTATATATTTTTTCCCACTCACCTTCCTTCCTCCCCTCTCCCCTTTCATCCTCTCTCCTTGTCCCCATGCTCCCAATTTACTCAGGAGATCTTGTTTCTTACTCCTTCCTAGGTGGATCCATATATTCATCTCTTAGGGTCTTCTTTGTTATCTAGTTTCTTTGGGATTGTAAACTATAGGCTGGTTGTTTTTGGCTTTATATCTAAAAGCCACTTATGAGTGAGTAAATTATATTTGTCTTTCTGATTCTGGGTTACCTTACTCAGTATGTTTTTCTCTTCTAGTTCTGTCTATTTGCCTGCAAATTTCAAAATGTCATTTTTTAACCTAATTTTGACTGTTGAGTAGTACTCAACTGTGTAAATGTACCATATTTTCCTTATTCATTCTTAAGTTGAGGGGCATCTAGGTTGTTTCCAGATTCTGTCTATCATGAATAATGCTGCTATGAACACGGTTGAGCAAATGTCCTTGTGGTATGATTGAGCATCTTTTGGGTTTATACCTAAGACCTCAACATAAAACCAACCACACAGAACCTCATAGAAGAGAAAGTGGGAAGTAGCCTTGAACGCATAGGCACAGAAGACCACTTCCTAAATATAACTCCAGTAGCACAGCCACTGAGAGCAACAAATAATAAATGGGACCTCCTGAAACTGAGAAGCTTCTGTAAAGCAAAGAACACAGTCTTTTGTTGATGCAAAGCAAACCAAAATCAAAGGGCATAACAGTACAACCACAGCTTTGGTTTCCAGCGAGTAGGATGATATACATCAATGTGTTCTGTGCCTTTTTGTCTCCTGGGATATGCAAACATTAGACCAGAATTCAACCTGTTCCAATACAGTCTGCCTATATTGGAGCAGAGTTGCGGGGAGCCTCTGTTTTCCCTTTCTAATTCTATGTCATAATCTTTTTCTGTCTTCTCTTTTTCACCCCCTCTCTCTGTTAGGTAAGCTGCTGCCATTTTGTTATGCTCTTATCAGGTCATCAGGATTAAATTTCAGCCTCTTTCCTATCAGTGGCAAAGGGCATAATCATGTTTTGGTTTGTTTCTTTTTAAAGGAGTGTGAACTCAGGTTTAGTATCTTCATTCTTTTGCCAGGACGGGTTGACACCACTTCACTGTGCTGCGCGAAGTGGGCATGACCAAGCGGTGGAACTGCTGCTGGAACGGGGTGCCCCCTTGCTGGCAAGGACCAAGGTGAGTCATTGTGAGAAAGATGGCATCCGAGGACACTTAAGGCACTTTGGGTGGTCTCTCTTCTTAAAACTAAACCACCAGTAAAACTTACTGAATTGCTCAAAATAAGAAATAAATACTAAATTTGCAAAATTATTAAAATGAGCAAATGCATACATCATGATGTGCTAAATGAATACCTCTAGTTTCCTACTGTTTTTTAAAAGACCTATTATTTTACTGTAAATGAAAACTTGACTAACAATATCATATAAAAAGAATATGGCTCTTTGGCTTGGAGAGGGGCGGAGTGGGGGTATGGGTGGAAGGGAGGGGAGGGAAGTGGGAGGAGGAGGGGAGTAGATGGAAATTTTTAATAAAAAATGAGAAAAAAAAGAAAATTTAAGACTTTAAAAAAAGAATATTAAATATATTAATATATATGAGACTATTACATTGTATAAGCTAATTTTTTTGACTTTCTAAGATGACTATATAACACATGTGGAATTATCTTTCAAGGTAATATCATTAACACTGGAAGATACAGCTTAGAATTTATTAAATATTTCTCCTTTTGGTAACATTAATTAGAATATTTACTGAGTTGTTGACTATAGTAGGGATTTATAATGGTGATAGGAGCAGCATACCTTAGGATTAGTCATATATAAAGAACCACAAAGCAATCTAAAGCAATCATTCTGTTCTTTATGGTATAATACAAAGAGAATTGTTTTGCCTCTCTTTATTATGGTGTTCAGATAAGAAAACCCATGTGAATAAACATCACACAGTAAATGAGTTGTTTGGAGGTTTGCATTATCGATGTTTGTAAACTTTATTGTTTTGCATTTCTCTAATATCTATCAGAAAATACTGTGATGCCTAAATGGACATTTAATCACCCAGAATTATTTAATGGGATACACAACAATTTTTAAATCCTTAAATACAATAAAAATTCTGATGTAAACCTCCTACATTTTCTCCTGATTCCACCCTGTTCCTACCTCTTAATAATGCTGATAATCCCCAGTGCTAGCAATAGGGCAAGATGGAGAAAACCAGGATACTGGCCTCACATGACGTATCTTCAACACACACACACACACACACACACACACACACACACAGAGAGAGAGAGAGAGAGAGAGAGAGAGAGAGAGAGAGAGAGAGAGCATTCACAGTGTAGAATGATAATGGAAATAATGTAGATAATCAATGTAGTCAACCAACTCTACTATTAAGTAATTGTTCTAATTAATATTACCCAAAAGAAAAAGAACATAGAAATGCAAAGCTTTATCTTTCAGTGTTAATGGTATTACTTTGATAATTTTTTTTTTTTCGGTTTTTCGAGACAGGGTTTCTCTGCAGCTTTTTTTTTCTTGAGAGCCTGTCCTGGAACTAGCTCTTGTAGACCAGGCTGGCCTCGAACTCACAGAGATCCGCCTGCCTCTGCCTCCCGAGTGCTGGGATTAAAGGCGTGCGCCACCACCGCCTGGCCGATAAATAAATTTTTATATGTATATGATGCACTGGTGTTTTGAGACAGGGTTTCTCTATATAGTCCTGAAACTTGCTCTGTAGACCAGGTTGGCCTCCAAATCATAAATCAGCCTGCCTTTGCCTCCCATGTGCCGAGATTACAGGCCTGTGCCTCCATGCCTGGCTCAATCTCTACTTTAATTGATAATTTCCTTGGTATCATTTGGTATCATTTGGAGCGAACCAGCACACACACTTACAATTTACAGAGAACTCAGTCTTTCTCTAAAAGATATGCCCCACCAGCGAGCCCCGCCAGCCACTAGAGAAACTGACTTCATACATGAAAGACATAAAGTGAAGTCAGTTTCCTGCATTATTTTCATTATCGTTCTGTACTGCGAATGTTGCAAAAGTGTATTTTAAAGTATGCAACAGTTTAGACTGGGTTCTGGAGAGAGATCATGGAGAGCTTGTTGAAGGAATAGGCTGCAATTTAAATGGAAACAAAATCACAGTCCAACCGTGTTATACCCAAATTTTTAAAATCCGTATAAAACGGAACCCTATGTGATCTTCCACGAAAATTTTCAAATAACCTTCTTTACCTTGCACTGACAATGGATTCATAACCAGCGAGAATATGGATTACCTGAATGTGAGTTTTAAGGTGAGCTTCCTCTCAAAGGAGGAGTCATTTAAATTTAAGGGTCCAGCACAGAGATGGTTATACCCATTCAGTCCTGCATCCTGCTATATCGTGTATGAGGAAGAGGCAATGTGCCAGGCGCTGTTCTGGTTACCAAGGAACTAGCAAGGTGAATTCTCATCAGAAAGCATCTTGAAGAAGCTTAGACTGTCCAGGGCAGCAGAGACAGGAGACTGAAAAGCAGAGCTCTGTGAGGGTAAAGGAGTCAGAGCAGACGAACTGATCAGGTTGGAGGAGGACTAGCCACTACACATGCGTAGGTAGCATCGTGCCCTCCCTCTCTCCCCACTACAGCTCTCAGTTTTGAGTCACCCAGGCTTCCTCCTCAAAGCAATTTTCCCCCATTCTTTGAAAGCTGTAGCTCTCAGCAAAATGAATCCTCACTATAATCCATGCCGAATTCTCAGTGTCCTGACTATAAGGCCTCTGTCATTCTCAAGTCTAACCTCACATTCTCCACCCACCCTCCTAGGTCTCAGCTCACTCTGAGTCTCCAACCCTAGGCAGTTGCGCTGTTTGCGCCGCTGTCTCTATCCTCCCCTTGGTCCCTTACCTCTGAACAACGAAGTTCCCTTTTTAGCACTCCCTTGAACAACTCCCTATGGCCTCTGGTGACTAAATCCATGTTACATTCCTGTACCTGAGTGTGGCCACAGTGATGTAGTCCCTCAGACTGTGGTCACTAACCTTAGCTTAGCCCAGTGACACATTACACTGCAATTTCCATAGTGATTCATCTCGCTCCCTGCTACCTAAATAAGTCACATTTTGTTCTTTAAATTGCTTAGACATCTTTTTTTTTTTTTCTTCATGCAAACCTGAGAAAAACTGAAGCAAGCTGGACACGTTGTGAAGTAAACAATGTCCACAAACTCCCACTTTCCCAGCTCGCTGGGCCCATGAATCAGAGCCCGTGGAGTCTGTGTTCTCTCCTATTTCTGTCACCTGGCACAGCTTCCCATTCCTCCTCTCTCCAAACGTGTTTCTCATTTGCCTTCTAGTACATTATATTTTTTTGGATTCCTTCTGTACTGCAGGCATCCGTTTCCCAGTCTCCGTGACGTTTTTCTCTTTATTGCCCAGCTCTCTGGCTGTTAGCAATCCTGTGTTAGAGGTCCCATTCTGTCTTTGTTCTCTCTCTCTCTCTCTCCATACACACTTCCTCTGACGTTTCCTGAAGTTTATCTTTAAACAGTTCCTATGTTCTTCTGACACACATGTGGCTATTTCTAGACTTCTGTGATGATATTTTGCCCGCCCCTAAATATGGTTCTCTTTGAGTCTTGTATCTTCCTTCATGGGCATCTTGTTCTTTCAATTGCTCCAATCCTTTATATCATGGACTCTGTTTCTCACTCTCTGCTCCTTGCCTCTTCCTTCTATTTGCATCATTAAACCAGAAGCTGCTGAAGAGCCGCATCGCCACCACATGTCCCACTTGGATGGTGGAAGAGGTCCCTAACTGGTTTCTGTTCGTTTTTTTCTTTAACCCAGCTGTTCTGAACACATTACCCAAGGCAAATCCTCTTGTCCCAGCCCTTCCAACCATGCAAGACCTCTCTCACAAAATCTCTTATGCCTTTGAACCCCTCTCCTTATTCAGCCTCCTTATCCACTTACCTTAAGACATAGCCACTTCCTTCCTGTCTGTTGAGGTCTTTCACGTATGTTCCCGTCATGGAGTGCTTGTCTTTGTGTTTCCTCTGTTCTATAGTTGTATAGGACTCTTTCTTCAGATCATCAGGTATAGTGTCTGGTATGGCATCTGTTGTCTCTTAGAGGTTGTATAATATGACTCCTTATGGCTTTCATAGTCTCCACTGAAAAGTCAGGTGTCATTGTAACGAGTCTGACTTTATACATGACTTAGTCTTTCTCCCATGAAGCTTTTAATGTCCTTTCTTTGTTCTGAACATTTAGTGCCTTGATTATTATGTGTCCTGGGCAGTTTTTGTTTTGGTCCTGTCTGTTTGTTGTTCTATATGCTTCTCATACCATGATTCCTATATCTTTCTTTAGACTGGAGAATTTTTTTTCTATAGTCTTCTTTGACCTGGGTTTCTTCTTATTCCTCTATACCTATTATTTATAGGTTTGGTCTTTTCATGGTGTCCCAGATATCCTGGTTGTTTTGTATCTGGACTTTTTAGATTTAACATCTTCTTGGACTGAGCTATCCATTTCTCCGACCGTGTCTTAAAGATCTGGAATTCTCTTTTCCATGGCTTATAATCTCTGATGGGGCTTACCTCTGAGGTTTGGTATCCTAATGTTTTGATTTTCAGTTTTATTTTAGTTTGGATTTTCCCTAGTGATTCTATTTCTTTTATTTCTTGAAATGTTTTCATTATTTCATTCAACTGCTTGTGCTTTCATAGTCTTCATTAAGCCATTTATTTATATACTCTTTAAGTTCTTTGAATATATTCTTAATTGTTGTTTTTAAGTCCTTGTCTTGTGCTTCAGCTAAATCACATTTAGGCTGGGGAGAACTATTGTTATATGGTTTCTGCCTTCTGGAGGAAGTATATTGTCTTGGCTGCTCATGCTTGTGTTTTTGTGCTGGGATCCAGGCATCTGGTATAATGGTGTAAGTTGTTTTCTGGTGTAGATATCTGTCCTTGTTGTTTTTGGGTGGATGTTTTGTTCATTGTTGTTGCCCCCCTGGACCTGAAACAAGTGTAGTGGCTGTGGGGTCCTTTGTGAAGACCGTTTCTGCAGGTCAGTGACTGGCACAAAGGAGTAGAGGGCCTGGGAAGAAAGGCCGAGAGGGACAGCAGGAAAATGCTAGAATGACCTGGGTCTGTGGACCAAGAGACAGAGGCCCAGGAAGCAGAAGTAGGGTCGGAGGAGAGCTTTCTGCAGGCAGGATGCTGCAGGACTGTGAGTAATTTTAATTTTAGAGAGTCTTGAAATGGAGGACAGGAAAGATAGTGAAAATCAACTGTTTGTTTCTCAGCCCAGTGTAGGCACTGGTGGTCCGTGGAAGAAAGTGTTTCTGAGGGTGGTAGCTAACACAAAGAAATGGAGATGTGTTAGAAGAGAAGGTTGAAAAGGAGGGTTGAAAATAACTGGAGGACCCTGGGTTAGACAAAGACTGAAATGTTGTCTAATTTCAGACATAACCTTCAAGCAGCAACAATGGATGACAGAAATTCAGATGAGCACTACTCCGGCTTGTTTTATCTGTACTTAGACATTTTCTTTCCCTGAAGTGTGTACTTTCTTACCTACCTGTTCCTCTTTTCAAAGTCCATTTAATGTATTTCTAAATATCAAAACAATGATTCCTAATGCCGTTAATTTCAAGAACAAATGACATCATTTTCAGTTCCCTTGAACTCTTCCACCCATAAACAACCACAGTTAAGATTTTTATATGTTTACTTGTAGCTATTTCTCATTCTCGAAGTCACCTTTCTTATTGAGAATACTGGACTGTGGGCCTTTTATATCATTTTTTGTAAACATAATTTCTACTTCTTTGAACTGATAACAAGATTACCAAAATAGTTATTTGATCAACAAACTATATTTGATGGTTCCTGCGTGGTTATTAAGCACTAGCAATAGTATGGTCTCTTGAATGGACAATGTTCTAATTTTTTTCTAAACATTGTGTGAGTTCTTCTTTTTGACATTTATTTGCCTACTTAAAAAAACGGGGTGGAGGGAGAAATTGGGGATGGGACAAGATGGCTCAGCAGGTTAAAAAGCGCTTGTCAAGCAAGTCTTCAAGAGCCTATGTAAAGGTAGAAGGAAGCAACCACAAAATAGAAACTCCAGAAAATAGGAAGTTGTTTGGACTTACACTGATTATGAAGAATGGCTTACCCTATCCTTTAAGTTTTACTCTTGATTGCCTTCCCAGTAAAGGTGAAGGCTGTTTGAGTCTATATTAATATCGCGAGTCTAGACTGTCCTCAACGTTGAGAGCCATGAGGTCATTGATACATGATCTTCAGTGGCTTCATGCTCTTCCAACACCTACCTGTCTCTTCATTCATACTTTAATGTAAGTCTTGTATTATTATTGGATAAAAAAGCATCTCAGAATTTTTCTAAAGCCTGAACCTAAGATATGGTGAAAATTTTCCTATTTTCTTGCCCTATGCATTCACTTTTCCCTTCTTTATCCAAGTACTTCTCTGTTTATACAGGAAGGGAAACGCAGGTAGAGAGATAATTTAATGTAGACTGCGTTTTATAGTATATAATGCAAATGATTTATGCACGAGCCATCATTCCTATATATCTAATACTGTTCTCGTAATTTGTCAAATCAGGCTAAATTGACACATACTGTGAAAAGCATGTGATGTCTTTTGCTAAAGATTACTATGGTTACAAACTTGAATGTACTTTTACCTAACATAATGTACTCTACATTTGGATATTAAGGAAGAGTTATTTCTCCTGCCTCCAACTGTGTTGAGGGTCAAGACTGACTTTGTAAGGGATGAAAACAGAACATGGATTTACTTTTTCTTTGTTTTGATGTACAGAACGGGCTGTCTCCACTTCACATGGCTGCCCAGGGGGACCACGTGGAATGTGTGAAGCACCTGCTACAGCACAAGGCGCCTGTAGATGATGTCACCCTGGATTACCTGACGGCCCTTCATGTTGCTGCACATTGTGGTCACTACCGTGTCACCAAACTCCTTCTGGACAAGAGAGCCAACCCGAATGCGAGAGCCCTGGTAAACCTGGCCCAATCCACATTCACCAAATATAGCTTGAGAAAGCAAAATCACATTGATTGGCCAACGGCACCTACACCAATGCATGGTTATAGATCCACAGTTAATAACTGCCAAGCTTGTCACTCCCTGAAAGCTGACAGCCTACTTTATGCTTTCATAGTTTCCTAAGTGGTCATGAACATGAGCAGATTTAGGAGAACACCAGATTGTCATTTCTGAAACCCACAAGTTGCAAATGGTATAAAACTCTGGGATGATAAGTGTTTTAAAATAGAAGCTAGATGTTAAAAAAATAAGAAATCTCAGGGTGTGCTGGTGCTTTCCTTTAATCTATCTCTGAGTTCAAGGCCAGCCTGGTCTACATAACTAGTTCCAAGACACCCAGGGCTACACAGGGAAATCCCTTCATGAGGGAGAAAGAAAAAAAGAAAGAAAGAAAGAAAGAAAGAAAGAAAGAAAGAAAGAAAGAAAGAAAGAGGCAGAGAAAGAAAAAGGTCCTTTCTAGGTGCCTCTAAATACTAGATAGATTAGGATACAGGTATGAAAAGTTTGATCTTGATGAATCTCTTAAGGAAAATAAAGATTTTAAAATGGTGAATATATTTGACTCTATGAGGAGGTCTAAGACAGAAGCTGGTGAGAGTCCCCTGGACATTTTCTTTATGGACGGACTACCCAACCATGGGCTGGGTGATGCTTGGGGTATTACTGATTTGCAAGGCATTGTAAAGAAAGCATTCCAGGACCTGCTCAAGAGATCCTGTAGGAAGCCATTCCCAGAGCAGCTTTGTGTCTCCCATGGTGTAATAATATGGAACAAATCTTTCTTGCTTCACTTATAGCTAACTAATTAGTACGCCAGGCAGGCACTAATTGATGTCGTTCATCTTCTAATTCTCACGCTAAGCACACTGTTTTGCTTTCCTATATGTTCACATGATTTATGTCAACTAAAATTCCCTTCAAACAGTTTTGAGAGTCTGTTGTTAAAATGACTAAATATTGGGCTAGGATAGGAGCTGAATTTGTAGAATACTTGACTAGCATGAATGGAACAGTGGCTTCATCCCCAGCACCACAAAAATGAGGCATGATGGGACATGCTTATAATCTTAGAATTCAGGAGCTGTAGGTAAGAGACAGAGGTTCAAGGTCATCTTTGGCTACATTGCAAGTTTGAGGCCAGTCTGGGATGAATGAGATCATCTTTTCTCAAAAGTCAATCAATCATATGACCAATAAGCAAAGTAATTGATCTATTCAATTATTAAATATTGAGCATATTGATTTATTTTGAAAAATTTCAGTGGAATTCACCTGTTACTAATTACTAGAAAGTGATTATACTTTCAAGGTATATAAAGACCTTAAATTTCTCATAAGAAGCTGAAAACACTTTTTTTATTAGATAGTGATGAAAGAACTTAGAAACTATGACAGGCGATCAGTTGCATGTATTTTAATGCTGCGTGTCCATTTGGCTACTGATCTCTGGTTCATGACATAGTTTATAAACAGGGAACATGACTCAACACATTCTGCTCATCACTCCACTGTAAAGAACACAAAGTCACCCCTTAAGTGAGACCATATGTTAGCCTGAGAACTGGTAACATAGGAGAACACCTATGACGCTCATCCCCCCGGGACATTTAAAACTGTTAATTGGCAAGACAGGTATCATTCTGTAAAAGAGCAACTATTCAAATAAAAAGGCAAAAGGTATAATACGTAACAATTTAGCCTGGAGCTAGGTACATTTTGGTGCGCTTTCTCCAGTTTCTGAAACTGGTAGCCTGGTTTACAAAACTCCACGTGCCTTTCAGAGGCAACACTTAGCTTTAGCTCTCAGAGGTGTCGTCCGGCAGCCGTTCCAGAAATTCACCGCATCCTTCTTGAAAATACTCCGGAATGTAGTCATTTCCTCATAAAATAAAATATATCTGGGAACTTAACTGTTTCTTTATAAAATTGAATTTATCCGATTGGTATACTTGTTATAATATAAAACTTAACTTCTCTTCATAAATATTGGCAGCATAATAATTTCTGCTAATTTGAAACTCTCCCCGAGGAAAAGAATAGCAAAGTTGAAACATTTTCTATAAAGCTGTCATACTGTTAGTTTTTTGAAAGTCGATTGAACAATTCTTATGCCCTGAGAAATTGGACCTCTACCTTTGAAATATTCCTCTACACCCTCCATCTTTTTCTCCCTCACCTGACCAATCCAGACAGCCTAAAACACCTTAGGCCACCTAAAGCATATTTGCCCTCTATTTTTTTTCTCCTGTGAAAAGTAGGCTCACATACTTTCCTCTGCTTTTGTCGGTCTCCACTGTCTGCACTCAGAATCCAGCTTCTCCGCCCCCAACCCTACCCCCCCCCACACACACAGCCACTTCTTTTCCCAAATTTCAACTTCGATATGGTTTGAAGAGACAGAGACATTACGTGACGATCCAACATTACTGCCTGTGCTGTGCCAGCATGGAGTTGCGTGAGAATTGTTTCTGCATGTTTTCAACTAACTCGATTGTCTTTTGCACAGAATGGTTTTACTCCACTGCACATTGCCTGCAAGAAAAACCGCATCAAAGTCATGGAACTGCTGGTGAAATATGGGGCTTCAATCCAAGCTATAACAGAGGTAGAAAAGTGTTCCAGCTTCTCACCAAACATTCCTTCTCTTACACCTTCCTCTTCCTCTCACCCGTCCTCTGTCCCTCTTCACTCGTCTTAATTTATCTGAAGAAGCCCCCCAAAGCCCACCGTGCAGAGGAGTAAAACTACTGTTGCTTTGTTTCGCAGTCTGGCCTCACACCAATACATGTGGCTGCCTTCATGGGCCACTTGAACATTGTCCTCCTTCTGCTGCAGAACGGAGCCTCTCCAGATGTCACTAACATTGTGAGTATGGCTTGGGTCAGAATAACCACAGGGAGAAAGGATGAGACATTCAGAGTGGGTGTGTGTGGGCCTGTGTGTGTGTGTCATCGGAGCTCAGAGAAGGGCTTCTGAAACAACATTTTGTAACCTAACATTTAGAACTTTCCTAAATGCAGAGTCCAGGTGTCAGAAAATAAACGGAAGCTGGGTATTGACATGGCTTAGGCTTCCTGGTGCAGATGAAGTAAACATTCATCTAATGCTTATAGGAAAACAGAGTATGTTTTTAAAACGCCCCTGAGGCTGAGTGAGGTTGAACACACATCTGCCGTCTCTGGCCATCAGGAAACTGAGGCCGGAGTCTTGTGAGTCTGAGGCAGCCTTGGCAGTGTGCTTCAAACAAACACACGCCTCTGAAAACAAATGACGGGTGCCTTGCACAACAGTCTTCAGGGTTTACCCTAGCTTGCTTGAATGCATTGTATTCCAGGTAATTTCCATTAGGTAAGCTCCATAATCATTCTTAGCAAAGACTAATCAGACAGAGGCTCCAGTGAGGATAATTGCTCTTCGTATCAGAGTGTCCTCTATTCTACATGACAGTTGCCTTTTCCTAGTGAGTTTTAGCTTCCGTCTTATTCATATGTGCAGTGAAGGTTCCTCACACCTGAAATGGGTAGCAACAATATTATGAAATGAATGCTAGTTTCTGGGCACCTTTCTTCTTGCCACTAAATACTGGGTGTCCCAGAATTCTGTCCGGCCTAAAGTAGGATATGTGCATTTCTCTTGCTGTCTTGAATCACCCTTTAAACTATCTCTGGTCACTTTTTCATCGCAATTAACCGGATGTAAAATCCCCAAGGAAGGAGAACCCACCATGTGTTTTTATCCAGATAATAGACACTCCCAGGACTGCAGGCGGATTCAGTTTTTAAAAAGCACATGCAACAGAATAATTCTCCCTACACGAACATCAGCAGTCACTACTAAAGTTAACCTACTTCAGCTGTTGGTTGCAGCGTGTGCTCATTTGGGGCTGGCTCTCCCCGTGTGCGCTGTGAAACAGAATGCCTGGGTTCTCTCTTACCGCACTCTTCCCACGTTCTCATTTCTCTGTACTTTATGCAGTTTTTGAAGGCTCTGGTGCTGGGACAGAGTCCATGGGAGAACCCAATTAATTTGATATACTCTTTATATTACTCAAGAGTGAGAATAAAACCATTAAAGAATTTCAGGTCTGTATTTATATGTTTCCTTAATTATAACATATTGGCCCTATAAAAATATAACACTACATGGCAATTTTTAACCACCAAGTACAGGAGTCATTTCCTAATGTGCCAACTTGAGTTTAATAGTTGTTGAATGCTTAAAGAACTCATAAGACCAGAGAGACAGCTCAGTCAGTGAGTGCTTGCCATGTAAGTATGAGGGTCTGAGTTCCATCCATGTCATATATAAAGGTTCTGTGTGTTTCTGCAGTCCTGGTGCTCACTATGGAGACAGATAGGACTCCTGAGGCTTTTGACCAGATAGTCTAGCAATTGATGGGCTTCAAGTTTGCTGGGAGACTCTGTCTCAAAAAAATAAGCGGAGAGCAATTGAGGAAGTCATCTGAATCCCTGGCGCATGCATGTGCACGCATACACATACACAAAGAGAGAGAAAAAAGAATAAAAATCATCTTTTTGCTCCTTATTAATCTTTTATTTTCAAAAACTCTTATCGAAAGTTTACAGAGACAGATCAGTAGTGAGAATATTTTTACTCAATATCAAATTCTCCCTTTTTATAATTACATTACATGGATATGTCATTTCCTAAAAAATAAAAAGTTTTAAATTTTTCATTTTCTTTTCTTTTTTTTTTTTTAAAAATCGAACCTGAACCGTCTTGCACACAGCGCAGTAACTTTCAAGAAAAGCACTCCTGTGTGCTGACCCACTCTTGCTATTTTGCTTTTATTTTTCCCCCTGTATTTTTCCGCTTTCCTTACTTGCATTTCAATACCGACAGGAATCGCAGAAGCAATAGTGATATGTGAAAATCTATCACCATATCACCGCAATGATGTCTGCAATTATATTAAGCCGAGAGCATGGATTAAATTTCTTTTTTTTTTTTCCTTTCTGTTTTGGTTTTCCAAGACAGGGTTTCCTCTGTGTTGCCCTGGCTTTTTGGGAACTCACTCTGTAGATCATTCTGGCCTTGAACTCAGGAATCTGCCTGCTTCTGCAGCCTGAGTGTAGGGATTAAAGGTGTGCTCCACCACTGCCCAGCTGAAGTTTCTTTTAGTAGACAGTTTTGAAAATTCTTCACAAAATAATCCACAATTAACCATTTAAGTGACCAATTCTGAATAATTTGTTGATTTTTAGTGTCATGTGGTCTCCTCAGGGACACGGAGAGTAAGCCTGCCCTCAGATTTCCAGTGTTCCCAACCTTTAGTCTTTGCAAGAATCTTGGATTTGGCAATGGCGTGTGAATCTTTAGCTCCCACAAGACAGTTGTCCTAAATTTCTTCACTGGTTTCTTCTGTTTGTCCTTTATATTGTTTCTCTTCTGCCCCCTCCAAACAAACACTTGGGACACACCAGTCAACCCCCACCCCCTTCTCGACAGGATCCCTGGATTTTTTTGTTTGTTCATTTGTTTTTAAAAGCCATATCCTTCCGATAGAAGACAGTGTAGAGTTGCTGGTCAAAATACAAAACTCCCTGTTCAATTTTCATTCCAGATAAACACTGGATTCCTTTGCGTGTGAGTAGATGTCATGCAACTGTTGAAACGTGATAAAATAATTACTCGATTGTCTGGAATTAAAATTGAAATGAACACTTGAACTTTTTATTTGCTAAATCTGGCAACCCTACATCAGACAGAATGTCACTTTCTCTAGCAGTGTGGTGCCTGTGAACTTGTATGTTCTCCAGATATTCGGAAGTGGCTACTGGACCCAGGACTTTGCGATCTGATTACAGAGCTGTGTGGACACAGACTGCCTGCTTGCTGTGACAGTGTCAGTCCTGTCCTGACCCCAGTGTGCCCCACCCTTGGCACCTCTGTGTGTTGCTGACATCGTGTTGCATCCAGAATGCAATTCTGTCTTTTGTGCTTTGATGCTTTCCAACTAGATGCAACCAAAGCGGGAGTCAATGTAGCTGTCTGCTGAGCCAGTTTCAGAGCTGCGGAAGAGGGGCATGACTCTTTCTTGGTGCTCGCTTTGGATGTGAACATGCGCATTCTCCTGTCAGTTTCATTTTGCCTGAAAATCCACACCAGGTCTAAGATGCACCAAGGACTCAGACATTTGCAGACACATTTATTTTTCCTGACAAATTCCCTTCCCATAAAATTTATATGTGAACTTTAACTGGTAACCTGTGCTCTATAAAACATCCTAACATATTCATATACAGCCATGAGAGTAGAATAGCAAGCACTTGGGGGCTCTGGAGAGTACAACATGGGTCACTAAGGATTTCTATCTCCTTATAACCAATTAGAAGATTTATGTTTAATTTCCCACTTTATGTCATTATTATTATTATTATTATTTACAAATCTCTAAAGTTAAGTTGTTTAAATAGGATATCAGACTATCCCTAACAATCAGGAAACAGAAGATACCAAGTAAGGCAATATCAATACTTGCTGAGTTTCTTTTCCTTATCCTTCTGCACAAACATTGGGAATATAAATATAAAGAGGTAATCACAGTTTACAGTAGATGTCAGTTACTTCAGAGTCCTTAAATGAGATTGAAAGGAGACAATCCTTATGAAGTAGGGTGACCCATCGTGAGCACATAGTCAACTGCTCCTGGACTAGGAAGCTCAGGCTTTACGTCAAGCATGTATATATTTCATCATTTCAAATGTGTAGAAGCCAGAGGATAACTTAATATAGGTATAAAATAAAGTTTTTTTTAAAAAATATTAAGACTAGCATTAGAAATATTTTTATATTTTGAAAACATAATAATAAAGTGTAGCTTAAAAATAAACATGTAAATTCAATGAACTCCTAAGGGCATCTTTGACTTAATTTCTAAAAAGAATCATCTTGCCTTTATTTCTACAAAATTACTGAAATAGCAAATCTTCATCAGACCTAAAAATGAAATTTTAAGGTTTTCTTTTTTCTGTAATTATAAGATTCTCTAATTATAAGATATAGATATATAATTATAATATGTATAGATTACAGAAGAAAAAATGATATAACCATGGTTGCCCAAAGAAGAAAACTCTTACTGTATATCTGGAGAATTAAAGACAAGCTTGACTAATGTCATTTTATAAAAGAAGTTTCATATACATTTGCTTTAAAAGTCAAAATTCACATCAGAAAATATGGCTCCCAAGACAAGTTAGCTGTCAGTGAGAAGAGAATCTTCAAGTCAACTTCTAAGTCAATATTTTCTAATCATATCACTTGATAACAAGTTTCTCATACCTCCCAAAGCAAAGGACATCATGGTGTAAAAAGGGGGCCATGAGCAATGAACCCCATTAATTTCACATTATATCTTTTAAATTTAGGAGTATTTTCTGCAAAGAAGCAGAAGATGTGGTTCATAGGAAGTTTTCAGAAACATTGCATCCCAACATAGGCAAGTTTGAAGTCAGTTTAGTTCCTGTGGGATGTGTTCCTCTGCTTGGTTATTTATTGTTGGCTTACCCTCTAGAACAGTTGTGCTGAGTCAACCTGTCTTATTCTAATATCGTGGTCTAACTATGAGATTATTTGAATGACTGCCCCCTTCCATGATAACAGGTTCCCCCATGAGAATAATCCCTTGTCTCTAACCACTTTCTTCATCTTCTCCTGAGGAGTATGTCAGACCTTGCTATGGCATAGACAGCCGAGGACTGACATGATGCCCATGCAGCAAATGAAACTGTTAACAGCTGCTTCCCTTACCTCTTGGTAGCCTTCTGCATCACCATTTATAATAAAACACAACCATTAAAATAAGCAGGGTACTTCCTGAAAAAATTAGTTTTCTCCTATGAGTAGTTGTGGTCCAATTTCAGAACAAAAAGACAAATCAGACATGAGATTTTGTTCAGAAGGAAGGTTTGCAATTTGAAAGGAAGTTATTTATGTATGGTATAAGTGATATGATTTATTTTTGCAATGTATTGACTTGACCTTTGACATCTGGAGTTTCTCATTGAACGGGATGGATGAAAGATTTTAGGGTTTGTAGGATGAAAGATCACACCTTCACCTAATCCCATGTAAGTTACACAAGACTTGTCCTGAAGTTACATAGGGCATCCTGGATGTTTGGGTAAGTTCACTGGTTTGTCATTGATGGAAAACATTTATAAACGTTTATCCTTCTAAAGATAGAGAAGATGCATCCTATGTTTTTCTAAACCAAATAATTATGCCTCCTCATAGATTATTTATACACTTGGATGTCTTGCTGAATTCCACCAAGAGGGACATCTTTATTCTTTGCAATCAAGAGCAGTGAGTTTATTTATGATTGGGCAATCTTTGTTTTCTGGCAGCGTGGTGAAACAGCACTTCACATGGCGGCCCGGGCTGGGCAGGTGGAAGTGGTCCGATGTCTCTTGAGGAATGGTGCTCTTGTGGATGCCAGAGCCAGGGTAGGTTCTAACTCACCAGCGTTCTTTTGCAGCATGTGACCCCCTTATTAAGATGGGATGTCTTTTTTAATTCCTTGATTTTGAATTTCCACTGTGTACATATCCATCAACCTCTTATTAATGCGATAAATACCCGAGAAAATAACTTGAAGGAAGGAAAGAATTTTGGGGGCTAACTGGACCAGGGCTCTCAGATTATGATTGGATGGATCTATATTTCTGGGCTTGATGTGAAGCTAAATAGTACAGCAAAGCAAAGCTATACACTTCACAGTGACTGGGAAGCAAACAGGATGCAGGCGCATGCTTTTGCTAGTGCACTTTATCCAGGGAACCCAGTCTATTGGATGGTGATGCTCACAATTAGGGAAGATTTACTCCCTATCCCTTAGTTAATCATCTCTGGGAATAACCCCACAAATGCTCATAAGTGTGCACAACCAATTTTCTAGGTGTTTCTCAATCTCTCAATTAACAGTCAATAGGAGTTACTGTAGGATATTAAATTGAAAGCATCAGATCAATACTACTCTAGAAAAAAGAAATATGATGTAAGTGCATACAATAAAAATACATTGAAGTTATGGGAACATTGGAATGGAGTATAGCTTTATTTGATACATTTGGCATGCAAGAAGTATAGAATTGACTTTATCAGTCTTTAATCTTTAAAATCTCTTTTACATTTACTATTCTGTAAATTTATAGTTTTGCCTGTATCATATGGCACTATACATACTGAACTTCATTTCTTTCTACCAGAGCCAATCAGATTTGCATACTGACTCTTTCCAAGTTACCAAAAAACAAAATGGCTTCAAACTTATAAGCCTTTCCCTTTCCTTTCCCTGTTTTATTTCTTCTATTTTTGTTTTGATGTCTGCTTGCCTCTCTACTTTAGTGTTTATATATTTGATTATTCTGCATATTTATTTTCCCAGAATAATAGGAACTGGATATCGCCTGATAACATTTGTCCATTTCCAGTCAGTTCTAACTTCCTCATAGTTGTTTTTTTTCTTCTTTTTTTTTAAAAATTAATTCCCTCCCTTTGTGTTGCATCTTTCCTAATTACAGCTATTCTTCCTTGCCCTACTATATTTTCTATTTCCTTTTCCAAATTGTTCAAATAAAAATGAAAAGTTTCAACTTTAAAATAGTAAAACTATATACAACAAAACAGTTATCAAGTAAGAATTACATTTATAATATTCAGTCCATTTGTATTTAGCAAATTCAGAGAAAATATTCCATTATCTGTCTTATCTTAGTATTGCAAAGTTTTGTACCTAATTTACTTTGATGGTAACTAAGGAAAACTATAACTCCCTTCTAAGACCCCAGAATGATGTAATACCATCCTTCTTTGTATTGGCAAAGTTCTTCAGTTGGTTTTGTTTGTGTCCTAAAGAATGTCTGTCAGACTCTTCTGTGTAGTAGGAATCTCAAAGGACTGTCCTACCTTGTCTTGGAAAAGGTTAACAGTCTTTTTCTGTGTCCTGCTTGTCCAGTCTGTACAGCGTACTGTCAGCAGTCAAGGCAAGAACAGTTTCTTACCCAAATGGCTAGCTTTGCTGTATTGAAAGCAAACTCCATATGGAGTTTCTTTGATAGTCATTATCCTTTTATTAAGCAAATTGGTGCTGCCAGGATCAGATGTGTCTCATTGACATGAAAAACCTTGGGCTATTAAACATCTTAAATGCCATATTCTATAGGTCTTTGAAGTATTTGAGAATCATCTGTCTAAAATATACCCATTTAACCTTAAAAACATACCTAATGTGACTAAAAGTTTGATTATTATGATTAACTACTCCTTTCTTAATTATACATTGCATTTTTAAATAAGCTGTATAGGCACAAGACCCCAAACAGGAATAGAAACATATATACAGTATAACAAAATAACTTTTAATTTGTATCAATATACCAAAATCCATGCCAATGCAAAATTTGAGATTAATGGTAGTCTTTTTATCCTATATTCCTGTTTTCCCCCAAATGATAACAAACATCCATAACCCACCAAGTAGCCAATAGTCACTCACTCTATCTTTTGGGAATGTGGGCATTATGTTTCCTAGACTACTTCTTGTTGCCTGTGGGAGAAAACATCTTTAATGGTCCCAGAGAAAATTGAGATAATGGCCAAGTTCTAGGAAGATCAGCTAAAACCTTTGCTAATATACATCACCTGTCAAGATTCAGAAGATCTCACTGATCACACCTGATTCACATTAATTCTGAAGGAACCCACAGCCTCTCCTTTCCTGTGGAAACAAATGCAAAATCTCTTTGCCAAAGCATTTTTGACTTCCATTTGACATTTTTCAAAATTCTTTTTTAAAGTTAAGAGAGAACTAGAGTATCTAAATTTGTCAATTTAGCAGTCTCATTCACAATCCCATGTCTCTTAGCAGCTGTCATTTGTTTATCCGCAATCAAAAAATTCAAAATCAACATAATATTATATAGGGTCCAGTCTTCATGTGTATTTTCTATCTTTACATGGCTTATTCTTTATACATACATACATACATATATATATATTATCATTTTAAAGCTATTTTTTTCTTTATCTGTCTACATTCTTTTTCTTTTCTTTCTTAAGCCTATGTATATTTTTAAACACACTCTAGCCTGTTTCGAGGTTTTCTCCATCTTGACCTGTTGTACTGCATATCTCTTAACTTTTTTTTTTTTGAGTGCATGAGACTTTGACTGGCATGTGGCATGGCTAGGACATCCACTGTGGCTTTAGTGACTGGCACTGCCCACTTCCCAAGATTTCATTGATGAACTGTGATCACATAATTAGAGTAAATAAAACACCTTCCATACCCCTGATTTTTTTCTCCTAAATGGTTCTGCCAGGAGACAATAATTCCTCTCCAATAAAGTCCCGCTGACTGGGGTGTGGCTTGCTGAAGGAAGTAAACAAACTGTTATGTATCTTAGCCTCTCATTTCTGCCCCACCTCCCCAAGAAAATAAGTAGTTTTTCGTCATATTCTATATTGAGCCTGGGATCAACTCTGAGCCCTGCCCATGAATCAGCCTATTAAGGGAGGGGAAGGTGATGATTGACATCCCTTATAGAGCCACAAGACTAGGAGATGTCTGCTTTCTCCAAATGGGGAAGGACAGCTTTCAGAAGAGGTTGGGCAGGTACTGGACAGGAAGGAAGCACTTTTATGACAAATTCCTTTCTTCATCTGATACCACTACTCTGGAACTCATCCCTTCCCAAAGAGGAAATATTTTAAAATTCTGCTCATTTATTACATTGGGCTCATGCTCAAGAACTCTTGGTATGTAGTTTTATCTCTTGGATTTTTTAAAGTAATGTGCCATCTTCATATAACCAGAGGCTTAGTCATGTTTTTCCTACTTCCAATATGTAACAAAAGAAAATGCATGTAATCACATTAATATTTTTAATTTTAAAACTGTAAGCTGGGGCTGACGGTAGAGCTCATTGCTAGAGAACACACATAGAGAAGCAAGTTATTTCCCAGCACCACCACCCCCAAAAAACAGAAATACATGTATTCCATTCTCATCAGGCCATGGCATGAGGCATATTTTTCTAGATAGATTTGGGGTCACTATGCATTTGTGTCTTGCTGAGCCAATATGTTGACCTTGGCCAGTGCTTTCTGGAAGTCCCTATTTGTCCTTTGTCCTTCGTAGACTTAAGTCAGAAGCCTACCAAGGTCTGCCCTCTGGAATCCCTTTTGTTTAGACACGTGTTCTGTTGGCACAGTTGTGGGCCTGGCCTTTGCTTTTAGGTTTGAGCAAGGGCAGGATCCTCAGGTTTAAGCTTATTTAAAACTCAACACCTAAAATTTTGCTCAGCTGACAGCAGACATGGTTTAGGGGAGCATTAGTAGCAGGAATCTCATCAAAATTTCAAACCTTGGCCCAGCTGCTGTTCTTTCTTTTTTTTTTTTTTTTTGGTAAAAAGTTTGGGTTCATCAATTTTGATTACCTAGGAGCAAAATAAATAGTAGACTTCCATAGTGAAGCAGAGCCCACCTGCTTCCTGTCTGGGCTGTGGCCCAGTCCCTTATGCTTTGTGAAAAGGCTGTATTGGAAGAGGTCAGGGGACCAGAATTCCTCTGTAATTTTGTCATTCTCCTGAGTCTTTTGCGCTTTCCCAATTCCGTGCCTTGATTTCGGTTAAATTTTTCCCAAGGAAGCAGATGCAAGTTTTACCATTCAACAAAGAAATAAATGCCCAAGCCTGAAAAGACTTTATATACCTGCTTAAACATTGAAGGATTTTCATAATAACAAAATTATATTATTTTCTTTTTCACGTTCAAATGGAAATATACCAAAAGCATTTTTAAAGTAGATAAAGAATGATTAACTTTTATTTAAACAAACCAACAAAGAAGTGAACAGACAAGCCCTCCCCACTCTGGGGTCTGAGGGCTAGGGAATCACAGTAATTCATTTAACCAGTAGTTACTGGTTAATTAACTAATATCACTAATCCAGGAACTATTGCCAGTTAGAGACTGTCACTTGATTAGAGAGGGCTCCTAACGTCACCATCCGCCAACCTCTCCCTACTCTCTAAAAGCCACAATTTCCCCATACACGTAAAACAAAATCAATACTCTTAAAAAATAGTTTTTAAAGCTACATTTGAGTGTGTCACTCTCTGCACCCCCCTCCACTGGGCTCTCCTGGCAGAGGTCTACAGGAGACCCTTGCTGCAGACAGTCGTTGGGTCTCTTCTCAGCATCCTGACCTAATGCTTCTTCACCATTTATTCTTCTGCTGCTCATTCCTGTTCACTTTGTCCTGGTCATTTTCTTCTTGGCCATTTTACTGTATCTCTTTTGAGACCCCATTACATTCTTGTTCATTTTAACTGGAAAAAATAGCAAATAGTACATTTTATGCTTCCTTTTGGTGCCTACTATGGAAAGTCATATATGCATCATGCATAAAAGAAATTTATAAGCTGTGGATTTTTATAGAATTTGAATTTGGTGGGTAAAATAATTGTGTTGCTATTACTTATTAATTTCTCCCTTCTTTGAAATTCATGTTATTCTATTTCATCTCTTCCTATACATATTTTTTAAAATAATGTTCAAGTATTATATTTATTTGGACGGATCTATTATATTTTTTCTTCTTTCATTTTTATCCCTGGCAGCTCCCCCAGCCTTTCCTTCCTTGCTTTTATGGTGACTTACCCTGGGGAAGATTATAAAAATACACCCCTTTGCATTCCTAACAACATGCTCCGTTTTACTTTTATAAGAGACAGTGGCTTTCCCTAGTTCTATAACCCTGAGAACATTATCTGTGACTACACGTTAGAGTCAGGTGATCTTATGAGCCTCACTGGATATGTTCTTCCTGTCCCTTCTACTCAGCTCCATCCTCTCTGCTTTTAGAACAAAAAAACACTTGGCAGAGAGTTCCCTCCATTTTCATTTTGCCAGCGTTCCACTTCATCTTTGAAGTCCTAGATGTGAGGTGCAGGCCCATCAGCAGCGCTTCCTGGAACAGCTTCTCTTTAAATCATATCACAATGCCGTCTTTATTCGCAGTTCTCCTAGAACAAAATGACCAGCAGTTGTGTCTTTGGCTCAGGAGAGAAGTAGGAATAGCATTTTCCAGCTTCCCTGGGTCTCTTCTCTTGGTTCCGTTCCCAGAGTAAATCCTGCCTCTCAGTGAAAGCTCTTGGAGGAGAACCTAGGTCTTAGGATTTCTGGACTGAATTTCTTTCTCCTTCAAAACCACAAGTTCGCATATTAGTAAGCATAAGATAGGGTTGAAGACTTAAGTAGTTGAGAGATGCTCTTTGGGTGTTCATCAACGACCAAGTTTATGAAAGTATAAATAGGTTTATTTAAAAATCTAAGGGAGGGCTTAGTGGTTAAGAGTACCTGCTGCTCTCTCAGAAGACTGGTTTTAGCTTCCACACTCACTTGGGGCTCACGGCTGTCTGTAATTCCAGTTCCAGGGGACCTGATACCTCTTCTGATTTCCATGGGAACTGCACATGCATGCTGCACTTTCATACATGTATACTCACACACATAAACAAACAAACATATAATTAAAAAAAAACTTAAGGGAGATTTTGTAACCAAATTGATCACTCTACAACAAATACAAATGAAGCCATGACAGGGTAGTAACAATTTTTGTTTCTGAGTAGAGAATCTAGAGATGTGAAGAAGGTATCACAAAGTATTTGAGAAGCACACCTTCCTAGTAAGATTGGGTTTGCCAGGCACTAACTGATCTCTTGCATTGAGTTGTAGGAGGAACAGACGCCTTTACATATTGCCTCCCGACTGGGTAAGACAGAAATTGTCCAGCTACTTCTACAACATATGGCTCATCCAGATGCAGCCACTACAAATGGGTACACACCCCTGCACATCTCTGCTCGGGAAGGACAGGTAGACGTGGCCTCTGTCTTGCTGGAAGCTGGAGCAGCACACTCCTTAGCGACCAAGGTAAGGGGACAGCTAGGAGAACGCAAGTGCCAAGTCCAGACCTTGCTCAACTGCAGAAGCTTTAGGAGGGGAAAATCTCTGCCAGGCCTCTGACTGTGTCTTCCTCAAGTTGTTTAGATTGTATTCTAAATGATGAGAAGGGATTGCAAAATTTTATGTAACATCTTCAAGGAAAAGTCTCATATTCCCATCTTCTAATTAAAGTGCTAGTTCCTTTTGGTATAAGCATCCAGAAATGTAATTATTATAACTTCTTTACCACAAAGCAAAGGTTACTCTTTTTATAGTAAAAAAAAAAGGTATAAATATATTATCTAGTGGGGAAAGAAAGGTCCATAATATGTTGAAATGGCATCCATGATGAAATAGAAAATACTGAGTTAGATTAGCACTGTTCTCTGCTGGGTAACAGAGCCGAGTGACAGCTCCCTTTGCTTCGTCCTGCCTTTCCCAGTATTTGCCCCATAACCTCTCATTGGGTTTCGCATTTCCTTTGTAGTACCCGACTGTATCAGTTACTTTTTTGTTGCTGAGATAAAATACCATGACCAAAAGCATCTTATATAAGAGAGAGTTTATTTTGGCTTGTGGTTCCAGAAGGTCAATGTTTATAATTAACAGGGATGGCATGGCAGCGCGTAACCAGAGGAGGAACCTGGGCGGTCACATTTTATCAGCACACTAGGAAGCAGAAAAAGAATGGGAAGTAAGGCCAGGTACACATTCAGAGGCTATCCCCAGTGATATACTTCCTCTAGCACAGCTGTACCTACTCAAGGTCCCATAACTGCCCCAAAGAGTGTGACTAACTGGGGACCAAATGTTCAGATGCCTGAGCCAATGGGGGGGGCACTTATCCAAACCACCAGAGCAACCTTTCCTGCCTTCAGTCTTGTCCAAGTTATCTTCAGTGTCCAGACAGAACCAGTTTGCATATCAGCTCATGAGCACATCAGCATAGGTACTAATACCAAACAAAGACTATAATATCCTAACCCGTGTGCAAGGCTCCATGGTGATGCAGGACTGCTTTTCCTTCTCTTGGATTTATTCACTAGGAATTCACTACATGGAGATGAGTTACAATAAAGTGTGAACATGCCCACATAGCTGGAGCAAATTAGATGGAGCTAGTGCAGAAGAACAGAAAAACAAGACACATAGAATCCAGGAATATATGAGCTTGTCCCAGGGCAAAATACTTTTCCACACATGCAATAGCAGTTCAGACGAATTAAAGTGGCATTACTTAATAAATAGGAGTAAATACTGTGTCTGACTAGAAGGAAGCTATTAAGTGTGGACTGCAATAGTGGTGTAGTCTCTGAGCCCTCAGAAGTGAGAGCTGCCCAGTAGTTACTATTAGTACAAGCCTACTGGAATGTGACTGTCAAAAATGTTCAGACATGGGGCTGGAGAGATAGCTCGGTAGTTAAGGGCACCTGCTACTCTTACAGAGGATCTGCCACTCACGAAGAAATGTACAGCCACCTGTAACTCCATTTCCAGGGAATTTGACGCCTTCTACTGCCCTCTGAAGTGCCATGTGGCACACAGTCATACATTCAGGCATGCACTCTGATACATAGAATAAGAATAATATATCTTTTAAAATGTTTTGACATAGTGCATTGATAAAATTTCAAATTATGACACGTGAAAAGGCGAACAAATGCTAAAAAATTCTTCAAAAAGAAAAAAAAAATCAGAACTTAGAAGGTAAGTAACAAATGCACAGTGGGTAATGGTAACCCAAGAAATACGGCAGCCATCTCGGTGGATGAGGAATAGAATTAATATGTGTAAAGGCAGAAGAGTGGAAAATGGTCTCTTGTCTTTCAAGGATTTTTAGGATTGAAAAAATAACCAATGCCATAGTACAGTAGGGTAATAAAATAGAAATGATTGTTAAAGAGAACAGTTTAGTGACCGAGGCCGGTTGGATGTTGGTGACTCATCATCATTAAAGCCGTCAAAGTGCTTATAAATACCAGAGGGAGATGACACGCTGCTGAGATTCACATGGGGAGAAGTGGCCCTGTGACACAAGAGATGCCCCCTACCCCTGCCCATCATTGTGCAGTGACACCTCTATGCCGTTTTGTCTGGTAAGGGTTTCCAGCTGTACAAAGAGGTCAGCCCAACTTCACCTGGATTGTAAGGACAAGGAGCTTCTTTTTATTCCTCCCTATGAGGTTTTGTCATAGAAATCAACTTCTCCCTAGGCCATCCAACCCTGTGCCCACAGGGTGCATGGAGCAGAGCCTTGGCAGCAATCAAATTTCTGTGGATGGATGCTAGAGGAAGAAGTAATTCCCACATCTGTCCCACAAAGGGGAAAGGCCAGACGATCCACTCTTTTCCAAGAACTTTTAAGACCATTTTTCCTCCTTTCTTTTTTTAATAGAAAGAAAAACATTATCTTAATTAAAATAATTTGCCTTATGACACTATGAAAGGGCAGTATTGGTTCTCGGGAGATGACTGTTTGAATCATTGAATAATGATTTTGATGGGGACTTAGTTAGGGTCTTTTGCTTTGAAAAAAATACCATGACCAAAAAGTAAATTGGGGATAAAAAAAAAAAAGCTTCTTTGGATTACACTTCAATACTGCTGCTCATTATTGAAGGAAGTCAGGACAGGAACACAAACAGGGAAGGATCCTAGAGGGAGGAGCTGATGCAGAGGCCACAGAGGAGTTCCGCTTACTGGCTTGCTCCTCATGACTTGCTCAGCCTGCTCTCTTATATAAGCCAGGACCACCAGCCCAGGGATGGCCCCACTGTGGGCTGGGCCCTGCTGCATTGGTTACTAATTGAGAAAAAGCCTTACAGCTGGATCTTATGGAGGCATTTTCTCAACTGTGGCTCCTTCCTCCCTGATGACTCAAGCTTGTGTCAAGTTGACACAGAGTCAGCTAGTACAGGGACTTAAATAGTGCTCAGTGCAGAAGTATTTGCTGGGTTTATTTTCTAGATCCTGGTCAGTGTTAGAATTCTCCAACTCCCACTACTGTTCCAGAAAACACGTGACTGAAGTGTCTGCCCTGGAGGATGGGTAGACATCATAGCCACCTGGAGGTTTCGGGACTGGGACTATTTATAGCATGCTACTCATTGAAGTATGGCTGTTGGTTAGGCTCACAGGACAATGAGTGTGTGCATATAAATGTATAGGATAGGCATCTTTTTATTATTAATAAAATTTATTCATTTATTTTACAATTCAACTGCAGATTCCCCTTCCTCCTCTTCTCCCATTCCCTCCCTCCACCTTCCCTTTGCCCCCTCCCTAATCCACTCCTCCTCTGTTTCTGTTCAGAAAGAGGCAGGCCTCTCATGGGTATCAACAAAGCATGATTTACCAAGTTTTGGTAGGACTAAATTATCCCGCCCCTTGTATTAAGGCTTGGCAAAGCAACCCAAAATGACAAATAGGTTGCCCAAAGCCAGCCAAAGTGTTAGGGACAGTTTGTACTCTTACTGTTAGGAGTCACACAAGTAGACCAAGCTACACAACTGTCACATAAATGTAGAGGGCCTAGGTTGGTCCCATACAGGCTTCCTGGTTGTCCGTCCAGACTTGGACAGGCATCCTTTAAAAGCATATTGTTGAACCTTCATTGTGGTTAAGTATCTGGTATTGGTCAGCCAATGGAACACCAGGATGATAGATTTGACTAGATAAATTGGCCTTTTGGAAAGCTTGGTCTTCTGGGAAAGGGGAGAAATGTCAGAGTGTTCAAAAGATATTTTTAATAGAATATTTTTATTACATAGATCATCTAGCCAGCTTTGCAAAAAAGTCAGTTGAATCAGATAATTGTTTTTAACCCAAGCTTCCTAAATATTCTAAAATTTAAAGAAATATTTTTTAATGAAAAATATTAAAGAAAGAAATCAAAGGCAGCTTTTTACTTGGTTGCATTCACGTTAGAGGCAAGAGGAAAGGCAAGCTTTTTGGTATTTTGTTTTCCATTCATAAATCAGAACAGTATACTGACACCAGAGGATAGTATGAACCTCAAATCTGTCAATGGCAAGTTTTAGTCCCCAGGACTTCAGATACATTTGTTGTTCACCCCATCAAGCCTGACCTTTCATTCCTAACCCTTTTACTTAGCCACGTAACAGATATCGTGCAATCATTTTTTTTCTTTTTTTTTTTTTTTTGTTGTTTTTTTGGTTTTTCAAGACAGGGTTTCTCTGCAGCTTTTTTAGAGCCTGTCCTGGACCTAGCACTTGTAGACCAGGCTGGCCTCGAACTCACAGAGATCCGCCTGCCTCTGCCTCCCGAGTGCTGGGATTAAAGGCGTGCGCCACCACCGCCCGGCTCGTGCAATCATTTTTTACAAATGGAGAATCAATAGTGTTTGCTTAATGGGTTAACAAAAACTTTGTAAGGACTTGAAGTAAATAAAAAAACCAAAAAACCTAATTTTCATATTTCTTTGTCACACTGTAGAAGGGTTTCACTCCCCTGCACGTAGCAGCCAAATATGGAAGCCTGGATGTGGCAAAACTTCTCTTGCAGCGCCGCGCAGCCGCAGACTCAGCAGGAAAGGTAAACTGTTTCCGTAGTATATTTTAATCATCTGACTCTGTTGGCTCTTTTTGTTTGTTTGTTTGTTTGTTTGTTTGTTTGTTTGTTTGTTTTCGAGACAAAGTTTCTCTGTTGCTTTGATGCCTGTCCAGAACTAGCTCTTGTAGACCAGGCTGGCCTCGAGGTCACAGAGATCCACCTGCTTCTGCCTCCCGAGTGCTGAGATTAAAGGCGTGCGCCACCACAGTCATCAAAAATGAAGATGAATGCTCCAGGCAAATGCACAGCAAATACACACATCTATGGCCCGACTATTGTTGGACACTACAGTTTAGAAGCATTTTTTTTTGCACTGTCTCTAATGTGAATTCTTATCCAAAGGAGCCTACGGCTCCTCTATGCCAAGAAGAATCCTTGTGATGTACACAGAAATTTAACTTTTGTTTGTCATGACCAGAAAGCTGCCCTTTGCTAATTTTCAGCACAAACATTTTCCATTTTAGTTGTGTTTCTAATATGAAAATTATAATATTATGTTTTTCTTTCCATTGACATATTAATTAATTAACATGTAATTAATTGATAGCACCGTCCATGCATCCTGGTAGCTTCAGAGCAGCTAACGCTAATGTATTAATGCTGAGATTTAAACACCCCCCCCTTACAGAATGGCCTTACCCCGCTCCATGTTGCTGCTCATTATGACAACCAGAAGGTGGCGCTGCTGCTGCTGGAGAAGGGTGCTTCCCCTCACGCCACTGCCAAGGTGAGGACCACAGCCCCAGCTGCCATGTAGCTATAATCTGAGTATACATGGACTTTGCTTTCAAATAACTGCAATTAAATAGTTATAATTTTGATAACTTTTTCCTTTCTTTTCTGTTTCTACCAATTGCTTTGTCTAAAACCTTTTTTTTTTTTTTTTTTTTTTTTTTTTTGCAATTTTTAGAGTTGGAAGTTATCAATTGAGAGTGCAGAGGAGCTTGTGGAGATGAATCTTCTTCCTAGCAGTCAGTGTTTTAGATACTGAGAAATGTAACCTGATAAAGGCAATATAGGCTTTCCCTCTTGCCTATAAAACAGAACTTTCATATCCCCGTTCCTTCTAGCACCAAACTTCTCACTCTGCCCCTATAAAGAGTCTCATGTTTCTTTGCCTTTTCAATGTGCATCTGGGTCAGCTGCATTGTGGATCCTTTTAAGTGGCCTCTAGACTACCAGCCTCTTCTTGGAGTAAATCATTCAGTTTTAATCAAACATAGCTCCTGCCAAGATTGGTTTCCTATCAACAGGTTGTCTTAGTTTGTGCTGTTTATAAATACATATTTATGTTGAAATTATACATGATGTCACATCTTTCAGTCACTCATTTAAAAAACTATATTTTGGGATCACATTTTAAAAATATTGAGCACTATTGGAAAAGAGTTACATCAGGTTCCTAACAACACAAATCTTATTGAACTTTGTGTTCCTTTACCCATCACAGAGCCTGGCTTATTCTGGGACTGCAACAACATTTGCAGTGGAAAGAACACTCCAGTTAGAATACAAGCATTGTAACAATACCATAGAAGTTGCCCAATTTGATTCTGTGAGGTTAGAGTAGTATCTGATAGATAGAATTAAGTGGTGTGAAATTGCGTGTTTGGGAGCATTATGGGCAGATCATAGTCAGCTCAGAGAAGGTCGTCTTCAGGGAGAGAGGACTAGAAATGATCAAAGGGTGAGGAAGAATTGAAGGAATGGGATGCTTAGCCTAGAAGAGAGAAGACTCTAGAGAATTCGTTAGCTAGAGATGAAATCCATCTCCAGATATTTAAGAACTATCACGTAAAAGAGGTGTCTGCCATACTTTCTTATTTGGAGAGAATGTAATAATGAAGAGACTTTCAGGTTTGATGCTTTTATCTATTTTATCTGTATCTATTCTAGAGTATAATGGGGGGTTATTTTGTCTTTGGTTAAAAAGATGGGTATGGTTAGATGGAAATGTCCTAAGTAGTAAGAGTTTGAATTAAAAAGCTTTTCTGGCTGGTTATGAATTTATTATTTCCATTGCCGATAAACATTTGAGTACTTACTAAGTGTTCTCTCTCTGTGTGTATGATGTGTGTGTGTGTGTGATGTGTGTGTGTGTACTGTGTGTGTGTCACATCCATCTTTTTGTTTCTGTTGTAGAATGGTTACACTCCTTTACACATTGCTGCCAAGAAGAACCAGATGCAGATAGCTTCCACACTGCTGAGCTATGGAGCTGAGACTAACACTGTGACGAAGCAAGGGGTCACTCCGCTGCATCTGGCCTCACAAGAGGGGCACACAGATATGGTCACCTTGCTTCTGGAAAAAGGAGCCAATATCCACATGTCAACCAAGGTATTGTTTTCTAGACCCTGGCTTCAATAAAGTCCGCTAGAGAGATTTAAACAGAAGCCAAGCAAAGAAACGAGCTTTGTTTGTGTGTGTGTGTGTGTGTGTGTGTGTGTGTGTGTGTGTGTGTGTGTACGCGCGTGCGTGCAAAGGAAGCAAGGCTATGTCACAAACCCCAAGCTAGCAAGGAAGGCAAACTAGAAAACCAGGGGAGGGTGCCAGTTGTTCTCATGGGTTCACTTTCATTATCTCTCTGTACCACGCTGAGTTCACAATTTCTCAGCGTGGTGTGCACATCTCAAGAGGCTAGCCCAGAGTTCCTAAGAACTAAGCGCTTTGGCAGCCACCATAGTGCCCTAGTTTCTGCTGGTTGTAATTGCAAATTGCAGTAAGAAAGTGGTTAGGGATTCAGACAGAAACAGATAAGAGAGTGGTTCCAACATGAAGTTGGGCTTCAACAGGTGAATATGAGTTAGCAGGTCCGTATCTACCACCCAAGCCCAATGACAGAGTTACCTCTGCACTGTGGCCTGAGAACTTAGTGAAATACAGACTTTTAAGCAACCTTCAGCCCAACTTAGATAGTGGATCTGGTTAGAAATTCATTTTATAGAAAGCTCCACAATAATTTAAGTCCCCCCTCGCAGTGAATAGCCTTTGTAGATGACCATACTATTTATAATGTAATAGTCAAGCATATAAGAGTAAAATCGTTCAAACATGAAAGTGTATGCCTACTACAGACTGACTTACTTATATCAACCTGAAAACACCTGCTGAGAAACTGAAAATTATAGTTATGCTTCCTACCCGGCCATTTGAATTTCTTGGTGCTTTTTGTTTGTACCATGTGATTGGGCAAGATAAAAATTAAACTTCTTAAGATTTTTCACAAGCACTATGCTTTCTGTGTGTGCCTAGTAACTTAACCAGTACCTTTTTTGGAATGTCAAGTATACATTTGCTTACTAATATTAGCGGGGTTAGATAACATGCACCCTTTTGAGGAACTGTGATACCTTAGATTGTCTCCAGTGTATCTAGAGCTCTGGTTTCTGTCTTTACCACTCAGAAGTGCCCCCATTGCATTCTTCATCTTCATGTTGAAAGTCCTTTTTATTGAAAGTCCTCCCAGGTCCTTTCTTAAAGTGTCATGTTGTGGTCTTTTGTTGTGACAAAGTACTTGAGATTGGGAACTTTATAAGGAATAACAGTTTGAATTGGCTTGTGGTTCTGGAGGCTGAGAAGTCCAGCAGGATGCTGTGAGCACATCTATGGCATCTGGTGAGGATTTTCGTGTTACAGGAGGATGTGGGGGAGAGCATCGTGGATGGAAGGCGGGCTCTTCATCCTCATGGACTCTCAGAATTCTATGTCAGCCCAGTGACCCCAACTTCAAATAGCATCAATATGTGAATTTAGATATTTAGTTTGCCTTGAAATTTTGTTTCAGATATGTTTAAACCATAACACAGTGCTAGTATAGTCTTCCCAGATGTGCATTTTAAAAAGAATCAACATAAAACCTAACAGTGAAAGCTAATGGCCTCCAGACAGTAGGGAAAGTCTGAACCACACTGAAATCCTGTTTTTCAGTTGATCATTTGTTCAGGTTGGGAAATCCTGACATTGAGATACAAAATATTTTATTTGATATCAGTTTAAAAAGGAGAGGGCATACAATTGTTTATTATATGCCTAAAAGCATATTCATTTGAAAATAGTCAGGAGAAACTTATTTAAATATTAAGTACTATCTTGAGTAGAATAAAATCCTTTTATATGTAATATTTTATTAATTCCTTGAGAATGTCATTCTATATATTTTGGTCATATTCACCCCTCACTCTTCTTTCATTATTTTCCCATCTTCCAACCCCTCCTAATCTCTTGTCCTTTTCTTTAAAAAAAAAAAAAATAACACATGGAGTTCAATTTGTGCTGCCCATAGACTCATGGGCGTGGCACCATCTACTGATGGGAGTTGACCTATCAATATGGATAGCCCAAAAAGGAAGCTGAGTTACCCATCCCTTATCAATTTGATTAAATGATATTTGTTTATAACTGATAGAATATTAATGTTAAAAATATTTCTTTCTCAGGCTGATGTTTTATGAAACTCAAAGCTGAGCTCAGCTAGCTCAAGGATTAATAGGCATCATGCCCTCAATTAAAAGCCCTGCAGGGTCCCAGAATATTCCTCTCTATGTGTGCCACCCTTGTTTTCAGTGGTCAGACTGGATATTCATTTCTAGGATTAGTGTCATGCTAGAAGCAATGGGCTTTGAAGGTCATGCTAATGGAGAGAATGAGCCTTCTATCTATGGTCAATAGGGCTGACCAATTAGCCAGGATGCTAACTGACCTTGACCAAGGTAGCAGCATTGCTAGGTTTGATGGCATAGGCTTGTATTCCTGGCTACTGAGAGGCTGAATCAGGAGACTCATAAACTCAAAACCTCCTTGAGATTAGTCTGGGCCCTTTAGTGAGAACTTGTTTTATAATAAAAAGTAAAGAGGGAACTGGGGTTTTGACTCAGTAATGAAGTATTTATGTGCTATCCTGAAGGTCCTAGGTTCAATCACCAATACCCATAGAAAATAGAAAAAGATAAAAAATACTAAGGATATTGGAGTATTAGTTGAGGTAGAAGACATAACATTCATGTATTCTAAACTAGACTGTGGACTCTATATAGGCAGGAACGTGGCTCACAGCTACGTGTACACCATGTGAGTTATTTTTTGTATAGCAAAATAACTCAAAAATTGCTAAAACTGTATTTGATACCCTTAAATCAAGTTTTGCTTGAGGGAGCTACTTATCTATAGTGAGGCTGCTGGGATATGGCACTGGGTGAATAAATTGTTTCTCTTCTCTCTATTATTTAATTTTTAAAAAGAAATTAATTCAAACTGCACCTTAGTCATGTATTCAAATCAACACATTGATTATTGAATGTCCAAAGGATAACCCCCCCATAAAACTGGTTTAATATTACAGTGATATATATATATATATATATATATATATATATATATATATATGAATGACAGGGTTATTTTTATAAATTTACTATCTAGAAGACAACCCTTAACTTCCAAAATAAACTGAATGCTGGAAAAATATTCTGAGCTTACTTTCAGTAACTCAATATATTTTAAATATTAATATGATACTTTATTGATGAAAATATTGATTATTGCCAAGGTATATAGTTGCAACAATATTTATATAGTCCATTAATTTAAGTAAATAAGTAGACTCATGAGGAGGTATAGGTAGGTTTGAAATGAATATCGAGAGTTTATTAACTGAACTATTTTAAAGACTCAAATTATACATACCAAATGCAGAAAACAGAAAATGTCATTTGCTGCAGAGACTACATCTTGGTTGAAAACTCATGTTTGCTCTAAGGATTTGTCTAAAATGTGAGAAGATGGATGTCTGGGGAGAGGCCATGTGATTTGCAGCTCCTTTGAAGACACGATCCTGTAAATGACAGTCATGACAGTCTTTCCCTCTCTGATGTGTTCCCTTGCTTCCATTCTCGCTGCAGAGTGGGCTCATGTCCTTACACCTTGCAGCCCAAGAAGACAAAGTGAACGTCGCTGACATTCTCACCAAACACGGGGCTGACCAGGATGCCTGCACAAAGGTACAGCACATCTTTTGTCGCTGTTTTCCCCAGTTCAGGCTTGGCTGATTCTTGGTTGGCTTTATTCAGGTCAACTCATGATCGAGCTTCCTTCTTCTTAAAAGTTCATTCCAAAGTATAAGCGTCGTGCTTACCTGAGTCCACTAGGATCAGATTGGAGTTGAGAAGGTGGCCTCAGGACTCAGCCCAGGATTCCATTCCTGCAGGTTGTGCCCATCTTCCCACTGAAGCTTCCACTCCTGCATCTCCTCGCTGTTTCGCCTCTGTCCTTCTGCTTCATGCCCTTGAACTTGAGGAGGATTGGTTCTCTCTGAGCTATTTTTTCTTTCCCCTTCCTTTTGCTATTGTTTTAGTGCCACTTATTGTTTCTATAATGAGTTTGTCATAATTTTCACTCCTCCCTATCATACCCTCCTTCTCCCACCAGCACCCTTCTCCTCCACATGCCCCCCACCCCCTGCAGCTCTCCTGCCTTCTTTTGATGTAGGAGCCGGTGAGTTTAATTAGACTAACTTCTCTGAGCATAGGTGGGAAGTTATTCCACAGAGCGAGGACAGCTTATTTATAGCTACACTCCTGAAGACAGTGACATTGCTCCCCAAACAAGTGTTGATTGCTGATAGCCCCTCTGGAAGGGATGAGGCTTCGGGGGCTCCCTTTCTCATTCAGAATAAAATATTTATGGGTTCAATATGGTGCAAGTTTTGTGCAGATGCGACAACCTCAGTGAGTTTGAGTGCTATGAATATGTCATGACAGAAGATGTCTCTTTGTTGTACATCTTCCCATCTTCTCACCACCTTTTGCTCACCTCCACCTGCTTCTTCTACTAGAGTCTTCTTCCTTCCGTTGGCATAGCCTATCATTTTGCACGGCTCAGTTCTTTTCACTAAGTTAAATTACCTGTGTGTCTTATCTCCCTTGCTGCTGTAAAGTTCTATATGGTTAGGAGCTGCTCAACCTGTATTTGCACCCAAAAGATACCATGTGCAATCATTGAAACCTTTCTTTTTTGATTAACTACCAGAAGTATAATACTTGTACTTTGGGATTCGTCATTGCAGCTTGGTTATACCCCATTAATCGTGGCCTGTCACTATGGGAACGTGAAAATGGTCAACTTCCTTCTGAAGCAGGGAGCGAATGTCAATGCAAAAACCAAGGTAAAATATATACTCATTTTCCTTCTCAGCAATTAAACTCATCCTGTCAAGGGTACAATAAGGACACTCGACAATGGCCGCAAGTTGCTTTTTGATTTAAATTTAATTTTGCTTTTTAGTTCTCACAATCATTTTGAAGAGGCAGTGTAGTTTTCTGCCTGTTTTGGGCTGTTCCTTCTAATAGCCTTCAATGGCCATGGAGGTCGGCTTTAGAACTGCTTGTGTTATAAAGTGAAAACAGCTTTGGCTTACCAATTTGCTGCTGGATACAGCTGATCCTCAGAGATCATCCTGAAGCCCTGCCAGACTTCCTATTGCGTTTCAGGCCCTTGGCCCTGTCCCCTAGCTCCACATTTCCTCCTGTAGAAATACAGCTCACACAGTATGGATCCCATTTTTAACAAACGATTTCTGTGGGAACGCCATGCGTTAATGCTTAGTGACAAAAGTGTGAAATGCCTGGGTTGTAGGCTCTCAGGGATTACCCAGGGATAGCGCGTCTCTAACAGTTCTGCACAAAGTAAGTCATAGGTCCAGCTGGACAAAGCATGTCAGAATATCATCACACATCTGAGTTCACACAGGTTGGTCCACGCTCAAGAGAAAAGCATGGCGTAACTGTTGCTCTTGATGGATGGCATGGCTCTGCGACTCACTGCCACAGAGAAGTGTGGGCTTGGTGGGTTTGAGTTCAGACATCAGGAAGACCCGCTGCAGCTCAGGAGAACATGGAAGGGTTTTAGAGGCATCCTTTCAAGATGGTGTTAATTAGAAATAAGTTACTAGATGTTTTGTAAGTCAATGTTTCTTTTTCTCTCCTCCTAGAAGTAGAACCACAATCATTTTTGTGCACAAAAGCATGCTCCTAAACTCATCTAACACAAACTTATTTTGTAAACTATATATAGTCCTGGGGCACTTAAGATTCAAACTTCTGAGCTACGATGGCCATTGTCTCGTGTCTGACCTACATAATTCTGCAAAGCTTTCGTTGGTGCCTCCTGAAGAGCTTCCCTGCGGCTCCTTGGGCTTTCATTTCTAGCACCCTTTTTGTTGAGCCGGCTCAGAGGCACAGTCACGACATAGTGAACAGTACAAATGCACTTTGCAGTCGGGGACACTGGCAGTAGCAGCAGCAGTCTGTGGTGGCGGTGTTTGTCCACTGAGATGGCTTCAGCATTTCGATGCCAAGCACTGTGTGGTCCTGTCTGGGCCTCTGTGGAATTAGATCTATACTAGGCAAACATTTGATTAAGAGAGAAACAAAATCCAATTTTAACATTTTAGGTGAGTGATATAACTTTTACTGTGACATTTGTGGCTGTGTATTTCAGTGCAGTAGACAGATGCATGTCTTAAGGGGCAATCTGTTAATAAGTTCTTGAGAATTCTTTCGCATGGAATGATATGATACCTATGCTGAAGGAATTTCATTCTCTTCCTGATGTTTTATGTGTTACCATAGTTACTAAAGGATTGTTTAGCTGCTTTTAGAATGCAAACATGTACTGCCTTTACTCCATAACTGCTTATAAAACTTGGCATAAAAATTAAGAAATGTAAACTTTTAAAAATGAAATCATTATTTTTTTAGAATTATAATAAAACTCTGTCATATTAGATTGAAACAAACTGGACTTAAAAGGATTTAACTTGTGAAAAGTGTTTAAACTCTAGTACAAACTGAAAATTTCTTTGATCAGACACATTGCAAAGATAAAAGATTGTCTATGAGGAAATGGCGCAGGTTGCTGGCATTTTCATATAACTACTATGAGCCACACATATCTTCATGGGAAACTTCTTTGGTCCTTCTTGGAGCATAGACCTTCAGCCATTTCTGTATTACAAGTGAGAAAAATGGAAGCGTGAGGGATTTGGAGTCTTGCTCACCCTCAGTAGAAGGGGTAGATCTGAGGCTGGTGTGCCAGTGAGTTGGAGAGTCCCATAAACATGGAGTCAGTGTTAAGGTAAAGTTTTAGACCTGCTCCAGCTTCCAGTGAACATTCTCAGTCATCACAGCTTCAGGGAAAGGTCCGATTGAATCACATGCAGGTGTCATTTTTCCAGACTATAGCGGTCTGTCACTGAGGACTTCATTTAATATGGTCTACACCATGACTAATTATATTTAGCATTATTTATGTAGGCAATCTATCCTTTAAAGTATATTCATATTTATTAGTTTAATATAGGGAATGTTATTTATATAACAAAGTATTTAGCACATAGCACATGGTTAGTGAATGCTTGTTAAATCAACTAACTTGAGTGATAATGAAGAAGACAGGCAAATTCATTTGGCTGAATCTTATAAATAAAATGGGAAGCAAGACTTTTTAGGAAAATAAATACCACTTACTTTATCCTTCTCAAATATCCATGATTGGCTGATTTGAGAGCAGGGTCTTATAATAACTGTAGGGTTCTAAGAGTCTTTTTAAATATTTTAAATGCATTTTCAGGGCATTGGGTTTATTTTGTTGTGGGGATCTATAGCAGCTGTCGGACTCCTGACATGACAGAGCTAGGGACACCTGGGCAGAAAGACACTTATACTTGATGACATTCCCATACACAGAAAGGCCACTGTGACTGTATGGAAGGGGTCCTAATGACACTCATGAATATAATCACACATTTTGTATTGTCAAAATGACCAAGTATGCATGTTGTCTGCCATGACACTGCAGGAGATGTGTACACATGTGTGCATATTCTTTTAAGCATATACAAATATACCACTCAGAAGTTACATCTTGATGCAATGGACCCTGATACAGACAAATAATTATTTTTTGCAGGGAATTGCCAAGTAGTCACTGATGTTCGTGATCTCCTGCATAGAAATCGTACCTAGAGTGACTGTGGAGGAATAGGCTGACCCTGCTATTTTCAGTTTTGTTGTTTTTGAAATGGGGAGAAAAAAATACTCACTTATGAACCATTTGTTCACTATTCTTTTAGTCAACTATTATTTACAGAATACTTTTTATATACTAAGCACTGCAAGTCATTTCAGAGTGATGGTGGAGAATAGAAGGTACAGCACTGGAAAGACCAGCACAAAACAGATGCCCAAGGAATGACTCCCGTTCTCCCATCAAAGATGCCAGTAAAAATTTGGAGTTAATATAAACGCTAATTTGTGCCACCCCTGCCATCTACCACAGCTCTGCTCAAGGCTGGCCTCATGCTAGCCCCAACATCAACTCCAAGCTAGGGACTTTTGTCTCCGTCAAAGTGTTGATCGCACTGTCAAAATTCTAGTTTTTAGACACCTTTTACTGGGGCAGGGCGTTGGGCTTCTATTGGAGTTTTCTATTCAGAAGCTTACGCATTCAGTCTTCTCTAACCAAAGCTATCTCCTGAGGTTAAATTCTTTTATTGTCGTAGATCTTCTAAAGCTAGCTTCGAGGGTTGATAGCAGTTTGTGTGACCCCCAGCAGCCCTCGGTTAAACACCAAGTTACTCTTCATCTTTCCCGAGGAAATATATCACAGCTTTGTTGTTCCTTCCCTTTTTAAATCTTCTCTCTGCGGAATGATCTTAAATGTCAATTGGTTAGAATATAATAGCGGTTATAAATTGAGTCTGTTTATCTCGTGTTTCATAATCGCGTCTCTTCTTGTTTGGTCCGCCATAAGGTGTGAGGGAGTGTTTGCTGCTGAGACACGGGTTGCTGGGGAAATTGTGCTCCAAATAAACAATGAGGTGCTTGATGGGTTTGATGTAAATAAGACAACTGAACGAGACTGAAGGCTAACCTGATTTTCTTCTCCCTCTGCAAATCGGCGCCATCGTGATCTACAGAATGGCTACACACCTCTGCACCAAGCTGCCCAACAGGGCCACACACACATCATTAACGTCTTGCTCCAGCATGGGGCCAAGCCAAATGCCACCACCGCGGTAAGGATGCCTGTGGCCCTTCCCTGGGCTTTCATCTTTCTCCTCCCTTGCCCTGCTCTGTGTCCTATTGTCAGAGATTAAGTGTGACCCATCCTCCTTAAACAAACTCCCAGGCTGTGGAAAACCCCAGATTTGGGGAAAATCCTTTCTAGTAGTCTGTGATTTCTGGGGAGTGTTTGCCGGGAAGGAAGTCAGTTAGGGCTCTGGGGAGTGGGGCCCTCCACTTGGGCTGCTGGAAGGGCTTTGCTTACAGCTGGCTCTCAGATGTGAGCACATATCTGCCCCTCCCTCCCCCGTCTTCTTAACAGAGCCCAGTTTCTGAGCTGCTGGCTTCGAAGGGCCTCATTGGGATGTGGAGCCATTGAAATGTAAACTAAGCGGTGTAATTAAACAAACGGGGTCCCCAGTGGCCTGGGCTGGAGGCGGCTGGAATTGCTGGCTTGTGTAGTTTTTGCAGCCCTGGAGCTCCTACGGCGCAGAAGCTAAATCTGTCACTGGGTCCCTATGGTAACATCTTACCTGCAGCAGATGGCCTGACCCTTGGTGAGCAATGAGCATACCAGGTTCTCCCTGGTAGTTTTGGCAGACACTCTCCTCAGTTCCAGAGGTCGCTTTAGAAGACCAGAGCAGCCTTTGGAGCTGCTTGACAACCTCAGGGTTAAGCATCAAGTGCTTCTTATTAAAAAGAGCAGGCAGATGCAAGCTTGTTGTGTTACCATGGTGACCTAGGCTATAGTCTAAAGAAGTTACAAAGACAGATTTAGACGTAATGGTAAAAACTAGTGATTTTCCCGAGCTTGCCTTGTTTTGGAAGGAAGTGCTGGCTCATGCCGAGCCCCGGGTGAGCTCATTGGCTCCCAAGGCAGTCCTCCCTAGCCTTCCTCACTCTTTCCCTCTTTCTCCCTCTTCAGAATGGTAACACAGCCCTGGCGATTGCTAAGCGGCTGGGCTACATCTCCGTGGTTGATACCCTGAAGGTTGTGACTGAGGAGGTCACCACCACCACCACGGTGAGTACTGATGACTGGTTTGCTCCTGTCCTCTTGCTTTTCCCGCCACATACCTTTTGCTCAGTGTTTGCAGCTTGAACTTTTTTTTTTGTTGTTGAATGCATGATAGAATAGGCTCAGGAATAGGCAGCTATAAATGTGCTTACCAATGGGTGCAGGGTTTCTGTCAGTATAATTCCAAATCAGATATATGAATTTAGCTTTATAATTATAGAAAAATGCTTTTCCCTGAGGTTTTTTTTTTTTTTTTTTTTTTTTTTTTTTTTTTTTTTTTTTTTTTTTTCTTCTTTCTGGTTCTTCTGCTTCTTCCTTCTGGTTGTGTGACACCTACTGCTGGCAGAAAGGTATCACACACTGTCACCAACTTGAACTTGGCCTAGAGGTCAGGCAGCCTCTTCTCAAAAGAGACCCTGGCTAGGTCAAATGCACTTCCACAGACAACAAAGTCTCCTCAAATTTCTTCTTTTCCTTCTTATGTCTGATGATTTTTTTTTAGAATAAAAATTGCAGGTGTCCGGTGTATGCCTAAGATCCTTTATTTCCACTGCTTTAAAACACCTAATGATCCCTGAGAAGTCATAGTCATGGCTCTTTGCCAGAGAAAATCCCAAGAGCAAATCCAGAATGCTGCATCCTTATCTCTGCATAGGCTCCAGGAGGAGTTTTTAAACTTTAATTTAAGCACGAGTTCTACGAACAATAGCTTTCCAATTTATCTTTGTAAAGAAGAGAAACAACAAGATCTGAGATGTCCCATGGAAGCAGTGGCACCGCAAATCAACAAAGTATTCGGAGTCAGGCTGTGCTAAATGCTCCAAGCTAGAACCACTGCATACAGAGTTTGGGAACACTGGATTCTTTTAAATAGAGGGGAGGGAAAAGAAAGGAATTTTGTTTTATAGGCCAACGAAAAGCCCCCGTGGACAGCCATTGAGGTAGATGAAACGCAGTTGATGTGACATGCAGTTTTAAATAGAGTGGTGTATGAATAATTAATGAGCTGCACAATATCGCCTGAACTTTTTGATGGGAGGCAGCTGCTCTGCTCATTTTGCAAGCAGACCCATCTCCTTTAGCCAGCACACGCAGTGGTTTTAAAGATATAGATTTGATAAATTATAAATGAGAAAAAGTCTTGTCAACGTTTAACATTCTACTGACAGGTCATTATATAAGGCCATGGCCTTTTTTTTTTTTTTTTTTTTTTTTTTTTTTTTTTTTTTTTATTCTCTTCTGTTTAAACATTTGGAATCAGTTAGTGAGAAATGCTCCGGCTTCTGTGATTGCTTGGGATAATATGGTGTGTGTTTCCGTTATGTGTTGCTCAAATGAGGATAGATATGTCTGTCTGTCCCCACAAACCTTCATTTCCCTGTGGTGAGAATATTTAAAAATCTTTCTGTTTGGCTGAATCTTAATTACTTTAAAAAACGAATGGTTTTTCGTAACAGGGAAGTCTTCGCATGAAGACTTCCACAGCTATTTCACCTCAGGACGGCATGCACCTCACAAAGAAACAAAGGTGTCAGTGAGAAGATTGGCTGAGCACGGGTGCTGTCTGAGTCTTGGATTTTGTTAACTTCAATACTTTTTCCACACTGGGAATAATGGATGTGTATTTTTACTGAATGGCCACTAGATGGCAAGCTGTGGCTCTTTTCCTCCGGTCCTACTTTGCTCTCATTCAGTTTGCTAAGTAAGGTTTCTTCTTTAACTAAGGAAAGATGTGTGGGGCCTCTGTGCTGTAAGTAAAAGAGCATCAGTGGTTGAAAGAGTTCTTCTGCACAAGCGTAGCGGGAGGAGAGAAGAGAGTTATAACCCAGAGGAAAATGCAATTTGTTTTGTACATCAACAGCATGGTGAAACTTATACATCTCATTAAGATTTCTGGTACATAAATATTAGAGCAAATGTTTTTAAATGCAAAAGATCCATATTTTAAAACAGAAGCAGCTAACATTTCTTAATTTGTTTCTAACCATTCTAAGTACTAGGCTGGGGATTGACTCAGTGGCTAACACACTTGCCTCACCAGTGTGAGAACCTAAGTTTGGACCCCAGAACCACACAATGGTAATGTACATCTGCAATTGTGGTCTGTCTGTAGACAGATAGGAGGTGAAGGCAGGAGAATTCCCGGAAGCTGGAGGGCCATATAACATGGCTTCGCAGCAGCAAGCAGTGAATTCCTATCTCAAAACAAGGTGGAAAGTTTAGCGTGACAATCCTAGGCTGTTCTCTAACTCTCACTGTGCAACTTGGTGTGTGTGCTCTGCAGTCACACAGGTGAACTACACCCACACACACACACACACACACACACCCACACACGCACACACCCACACACACACAATTATAAATATTCTTCTTCCCACTGGTCCCCCTGGACCAAGTTTTCTCCGCCATCTGTTTCTGAAGTCGCTTATAAAATAACCACTTTAAGGCTTAATGTTAATTACATATTCTTTGGCCTATTAGCTCAGGCTTCTTATTAACTAACTCTTGAGTCTTAAGTTAACCCATTTCTATTATTTTATATTTTATCACGAGGCTCGTGGTTGGTTTGTTACCTCACGTGTTGCTTCTTGGGCAGCTACATGGTGTCCAATATGATGTCCCATTGTCTTTATGGAGACTTCAGAGGTCGTTGTTAGGCAGGCTAATGATTCACTGCAGAAAACTGATACTCAAACCTGAAATCATGTACAGGAAGGTAGGTGAAACATTTTTTAAAACTGTTAGTACTCCGTATGACCATTAATATCATGACAAAAAGTTTAAAATATATTTATAAGATTGATGTATATATTCATCTTATAAAGTTTATAATCTTATAAATTTTAAACCTTAAGAAAACCTGTTAAAGAGTCAATATAAAACCAAAAGATTACAAGATTAGTGGCAATAAAATAGTCCTTAAATATTTGTTTATCTTATGTCCCATATCAGGTGGCTCTTCTGACATGAGACAGAGATTTTTGAGTTCACTTTAATAAACATGCTTGGGTTTAGAGAAGGAGAGAGCCACACTCCAACTCCAAAGACATACACACATGCTGATTTTTTTAAAAAAAATAATATTATACCATCTCTAAGTAAGCAGGCAGATGGTTTGCCAGAAACCAGATATACAGGGAGGATATGGAAAGTCTTATCCCTGACAGTTAACTCTAACACAAGGCAACTGTTTTTAGAACATTTTATGAGTTTTTGCTTTTGAATTATTTATATTTAATTATATTTTTTCACTACTATATTATTATTTATGTTCATTTTAAAGTTGAGCATTATTTGAAAAAAAAAAACTCACCATATTTGAAATTCAAATTTCTAGGTGAAAAACCCAATAAGCCATAAATAACACATAGAATTTCAGATTTCAGCTTCAGTGTGTCACTCACATTAAATAAACCACCATTCCCACCAATCCCCTTTATCTGGAGGGTGGCATTAGTGGCAGGTGGTTGTTTTATTTATAGTTCGCTTGCACGTATGTCTATGCCAGGTGCCTACAGAGGGCATCAGATCCCCTGGAACTGGAGTTACAGACAGTTGTTGGCCATTAGTGGATGCTGGGTATTGAACCTGTATCCCCCTGGAAGAGCAGCCAGTGCTCTTAACTACTGAACCATCTCTCTATCGCAGTGACTACATGATTTGATTCTGCTTTATGTTTATTTTCTGATTCTCCTAATTGGCTCCTGATAGAATGGTGAGTTTGTTTTGAGATATGAAATCTGTAGCTAAAAAGTACCTATGCATTATCTTCTAGCGTGGAAGTCTTCGTGCAGTACACCTCTCTGTGGGAAATGGTGCTCAGTCGTTCTTTTTCCTATAGGGTGTTATTTGTGATATCTCAAATAGCTAATATGTAAGATTAGTATTGTGCTAGCTTCGGAGGACACATCTGGAATTCAGTTCAGGCTGCTGGATCGCAACGGCCTCTTTCCTAACCATTTCCATCTAATTAATCTTGGTTTTGCTGAAAAGTAGCTCAACCAGAATTCTGTGAAAGAACTATTCCTGCCTAGTTTTCCACAAAAAAACAAAAGCCACACAAGAAGTATACTTTACTGATTTCAATGGGTATGTCCTATTCAATGTCATTTTCTAAAGTTTACTGACCAGCCAAAACAAAAACAAACAAAACCCAGCACCACAGTGATAGCCAGCAGTGCAAGGCATTTTATAATGAGGCGAAGGGGATCAAATTCCACGTGATGAGGTTAGATGCATCCATTGGATGCGGTCATTGAATTGCAGCTACACAAGTGATGGGCTCATTTACCACCCATTGCATTTCTAGGGTGTGCCGCTTGTGCAGGCATGTGAGGTCTCTTGAAAAGAAACTTCTCCCCCAAATCCTTTACCCCAAAGCATGAATGAAGGCATTGTGAGAGAGCGGATAGAGGCAGTGGATTGTAAGGCAGAGGCTGGGGCGGCCGAAATCGCCTAGACACTGGAATTGTGGCTTGTTTCCTTAACCTTGGCATTTCTAAATTTACACTGAGAGACGCAGCGGGGGAGGCGGGACATTTCAGCATTGTCTTAGGATGAAGTCTCTGTGTTTGCAGGAACGGTTATCACAAAACTGGGGGTGTATTCCCAACAGTAATAGCCAACAGCCCTAGTCTACTAAGATCGGAAAAACTATGAAAAATGACTCATTCCTCCATCTGTCAATCTGCTATCATCAGCTAATTTTTTTATTATTGGTGCAATTTTAAAGTAATGTATTATATGGCAAAGAGTCATTGCTAAAAGAACATAATTATCTAATAAATTACCCCAAATTCCCACATATAAATTATATTAGATATATTATCCTTTGCTCATTAGGTAGGTTTTTTAAAGCAGTAAAAAAAAAATGTAATTCTAAGCCCGAAATTTGATTTGATACCATGTTTGTTAAAAGAATGATCGAAATGAAAATTCAATGTATACGGATAATGTCCTTTGACACTGTCTGATCATTTTATTTCTGTGAATATAGTTCCTTGATCAAATGTCTGGATTGTCATCTTTGCACAAACACTATCAATAGTCACTATGTGTGTATGTGCTTTATAACACCTAGTTATCACTTCCTGGAACGGAAGAGATGGCCTGTGGTTAACACTTGCTATCCACATGGCAGTTTATAGCTGCCTATTGCCCCAGTTCCAGCAGATCCAAAACCCTCTTCTTGCCTACATAGGGTCCAGACATGCAATGTAAGTACATACACAAAGGCAAATATTCATGCATATTATAAACAAATATTTTTCAAAAGTTCTATATAACATTTATGCATTCTTTGTGTGTTCTTCAAGAAACATGTGGAGTACAGAACCCTTAACTTTGTCTGATATATTTTTCAAATCATTTATAATTATCTCACCCACACCTAATTGGGTAGCAGTTATTTGGGGGGACACATCTTTGTTGAAACTTCCTAGAGTACTTACCTTTATCTTTCTAGAAAAACGAAAACATACATCTAATAGTTTGCCTAGTTACAACAGTTATATTGACAAATATGGTTGGCATTAACAAAACAAGGGTAACCTACAAGTGCTCTGATGACAGCCACAGGGTGAAGGTGTTGAAAGGGGACATGGTGGCTGAGATCATTGTCTATGCTGTGATGGCTTGGGATAAAGGGCGTGACTGGATAGGGGGTGTTGGCCAAGTGGGCTTAGTTAGCATACAAATTTACCCCACAGGGAAAACCAGATATTATCCACTAATTATAAAACATCGTAAGAGCTTATATTTAATTTTCTGTGTTCCTATATCATGATGAATCACTCGTCGTCTTAATTATATCTCATTAATCTTGTGCATAACATATTCTTTATTTTAAATTTTAAAGTTGTTTCAGATCTTGACCTTGACATCTTAGACTCTGTAGCAAAACCAGAAGTACATGAGCCTTGAATTATAGCTTTGTTCTCCATCTATTGTGCAAATGCAGTTGTTTAAACAAACTATGTTTCAATAACCAAATATCTTAAGGATATTTCATTTTAACAGAAAATTGTATGTTATATCTAATTATATACCTCATGAGTAAGAAGATATGTTTGTGATAATTCAACAAACATTTACTGATGCCCTGTGAAGGTTGGGCAAACATCAGATTCAAATACATGCTACATATTGCATTGTACATTGAGGGCATTGTGAATATTATTCAGGAAAACATCTGTGAGCGAAATGAGTATTGTGTGCTGCTGTATATCCTGCTATATACATTTCCTAATATAACAGATAGCACTTAATCCCAAACAGAGCAGCCTGGCTATTCATTCTGGCAAGGAAAAAGAATGTGTACTCACACTACCAGCATCTGGCAATGGACCACGGGCTGCCACACAGTCATTTACTTGCAAATGGAGACACTTCTTCATGTATGAATTACTCTAAAACATTCTCATATGAAATTAACTTTCCTTGAGAGCTGGTCTCAATATGTAGTTCAAGAACTCACTATGAAGGCCAGGCTGACTTCGAACTAAATGGGACTTTTATTAAAAAAAAAAAAAAAAAAAAAAAAAAAAAAAAAAAAAAAAAAAAAAAAAAAAAAAAAAAAAAAAAAAAAAAGAATACTGTTAGCTGGACCCCAAGATGCAGACTTAATATTCTGTGCTGAGACACAGTAGTAGTAGTAGTAGTAGTAGGTGTGTGTGTGTGTGTGTGTGTGTGTGTGTGTGTGTGTACACGGAAGGCCAGAGGTCCACATATCCAGTGTTTTCCCCAGTCAGTGTCAGTCTTAGGTTTTCAGGCAAAATCTCACTGAACCTGGAGCTCATTCGTTTAGCGAGTCAGAATGGCCAGTGAGTAGGGCTGGAGAGGTGGCTCAGAGGTTAAGAGCACTGCCTGCTCTTCCAAAGGTCCTGAGTTCAGTTCCCAGCAACCACATGGTGGCTCACAACCATCTGTAATGGGGTCTGGTGCCCTCTTCTGGCCAGCAGGCACACACACAGACAGAATATTGTATACATAATAAAAATAAATAAATTTTAAAAAAAGAATGGCCAGTGAGCTCTAGGTGTCTCTCTCTTCTCCCAGCGCTAGTGTCACCATGTGCCAGGGATCTGAACTCAGACCCTCACGTTTCTGTAGCGGGCACGTTACCATCTGAGCCATGAGCTCAGAGCACTGATATTTTAAAATGCTTTCTAGTCATTCTAATATACTGCTGGAGTTGAATTCTATGATATATAGATTATAATTTAGCTGAGTTAAATTTATAACTCAAGATTGAAATACTGGTATAATAATAAAATAGTGTCTTATGAAAGCCCTTTAAATTTGTTCATTGCACAAATGTTTATCTGCTCTCTAGTCTGTGGGAGATCACTGGGCCTTTGTTTTATCTTTACTGCAGTGTTTAGCTTGCTTTCATAGAGTCAAAACCTGCTGTCTTTCATAAATATCCCAAGAAACGTAGGCAAGTTGGATTTACTGATGTGGGCTTCAATTGTGCCCTCACCTACACACCACAAGGTTCTCTAGCATTGTACTTTCTGCCTTTTTAAAAAAAAAAAAAAAAAAAAAAACCAAAGATTCTACTCAAAAGAAAATCTGTTTTGTCACTTGGTGAATTTTAAGTATATGTTAACATAATTTTACAGCATCATAATTTTATATCATCCCATCTATATGAGAGAGGCATCTATTCTACTTCAGGTTCTATGGTAACACTCTACCTCTGGAATGACTCCCACTCTTCTGTGGGAGGTAGAGAAATAGATGAGCCATACACAGTTGTGTGTGATACATGTAGCAGAGTTAAATAAATAAAGCTATTGGTAGCACATCAGGAAGTATTTCTCCGTGGAAATCACATCTGGTAGTCCAAGGAAAAGGTTTTGATAGAGAAAGGAGTATCTTTAAAGAAAAATCTCCACAGCACAAGAAGAAGGAGCCACGTGACAGTGCAGCAAACCATCCAGCCTGGGGTTAGCAGTGACCTGGCTGTGAGGCCTTCTTACCTGCCCCTGTATGTGTCCTCACACTAGGTCTTCTGAGCCATTTGACTTAATTTTGTTCGGAAAACAAACAAGGCAAGTCCACTGAAAAACAATCAGTGAAAGACGTATGCCCCAGCGTGTTATGATTGAATTAGTCCAGTTGCTCTTAGCACACATCTGTTATATTCATTCATAGCTACATGGATGACAGTCTGTGGAAGGGTCTCTTCTGTTGGGAAAGAGCCTGTGTAGAGTCATTGTACTCATGGAAACAAGTCTTTGTTATCTGTAAAGCAAAGCGTGGAAGTCTACACAGCCTACTCATGGTGCTTTGGTGTTTTAGTTGAAGATTTATCTTTTAAGTCAAGAGTTTAGTCTTTTAATATTCTCGTAACTGCCTAGTAACAAAATACACTTTAAATGTAAGAATTATCATTATAAATTTGAGACTTGATGGGATTTAGGAAATATTTAAAGCTGTGAGGTTTCTTTTTTTGTACTTGTGCTTCATGTTTAAAATTGATACAATGCTGCATATTTATGCTGGACCGCATGATGATTTGAGATGTATGTACATTGTGAAAATAGCTAAACGAACTAGTTAGTTCATACACTTACCATTTGTGGGTGACTGTGATGAGAGAACCTAAATTCTCCTAGAATATTAGGATTAGGGCTATTGCTCAGTTAACACAGGGCTTTCCTAGCATGCATAGGGCCCTGGGCCCAATCCCCAGTTCTTCTTAAACAAGCTATGGTGGCACACACCTGGAATCCAGGCACTTGAGAGAGGAAGACAGAAAGGCTGGAAGTCCAGGGCTGTCCTTACACATAGCAGATTTGTGAGTTGGAGCTTGAGCCTGCCTTGGGGACATGATAGAGTCTCGGGAAAATGATGGAGAAAAGAAATTTTCAAGTATACAATACACTGAAGTATTGTATGATCCTCATGGTACCATGCATTTCTTGCACTTCTTCCCTACTTGACTGACATTTGGTATCCTTTGAGAACCAGCCCACATCCCCCTTGTCTGGGCTCAGCCACTGGTACCCAGGAGACTACTGTCTGTTTTAAGGATTTGTACTTTTTTTTTTTTTTTTTTGTTTTGTTTTGTTTTGTTTTGTTTTGTTTTTCGAGACAGGGTTTCTCTGCAGCTTTAGAGCCTGTCCTGGAGCTAGCTCTTGTAGACCAGGCTGGTCTCGAACTCACAGAGATCCGCCTGCCTCTGCCTCCCGAGTGCTGGGATTAAAGGCGTGCGCCACCACCGCCCGGTTTAGGATTTGTACTTTTAAAGAGTTTCGCAGATTAGTGAAGTCATATGATATTTGTCTCTCTGTGTCTGGCTTGTTTTTTTTTTTTCATTTTGGAAATCACTATGGCATGTTTGGTGTATAATTATCATCCCATTCCATGCTACATACATGACTAAAATGTTCTGAGCCCCTTTGTGCCTAGGATGAATGGAATTTTCAGTGACAGCCATCAGTTACTCCAGCTGATGCTTATTGAGTCCACAGTCTAAGGACTGTTCTCTAGGAGCTCCTGCACTGATACTCATAACAGCTTATAAAACATGGCTCTCTGGTTTCCCAACAATGAAAATGAGGCATGGCTGAGTTCAAGGTCGTGCAGAGGCCTTACAGCTAAGATGAGTCTGGAGGTGGAAGCCATGCAGCCAAATGAGCCTGCTCTCTCAGCTCTTTATCCTCTATCGGGAATGAAGTCATTGGATTTGGCCACTCAAGAGAGCACCAGAGAAGGCCCATGAGCAATAAACCATAACTGCAGTCTGAATACTATAGAGATGACTAATTCTCTACCACTGGTCCTCTAACCCCTGAAAACACGTGTCACATATAATTTATATGCTCTCCATTTTTTTTTGCAGCATCTCTGTAACAGCTTTGCTTTTAATACATTGCATGTTTATTACTTCATGTAAAGTTTTGCTGGAAACAGCTAGAGACGTCTTGAACACATTAGTTTGCCTTTTCAGTAAGACTAATTACTAACGCCATTACTAAAGACTTCATTTTTCAACTGGGGACTAACAGTAATGAATCTTCTCTTGGACAATGTTCCTAGAGTCATTTGTCTTCAGAAAGAACAAAGGAATTTTCACGAAAGCTAGTAAGATTCCAAAACATCTACAGAGATAAGATAAGATGGGATATTTGGGGTCTGATGGCTTGCTGCTGCTGTAGAGTGTGGCCCCTCTGTGACTCCATTCAAGTTTTGTTTGATTTTATTTTTAACTTTGCACTGAATGCTTTTTATCTTTCCAGACTATCACAGAAAAACACAAGCTGAATGTTCCTGAGACAATGACGGAGGTTCTTGATGTTTCTGATGAAGAGGGTAAGTCTTTGGTGATAGCTGCCAAGTTCCACACAAGGAAACGAAAGTTTTATTTGAGATAAAGGTGGTAGTATAGATTATAGCATCCTAATATCTAAAACCCAGTCACCAACTATAGTCTACTGTACTTACTCTTGACATTGAGGAAGTAGGCAGGTCAGGTCTACCTACTTTTTCCCATTATTATCTTTAATCTCTAATACCAAGTAAGACTAGGGAATGAGAAAGAAGCTTCTAATTATCCATGTACTAAAAGAGCTGTCTGATATAATAGTTATTACTAATACATATACTAATTATGCCAACAAATTTCATATTCAAATGTACTGAAAGACCATAAACCATTTTTCATTAGTGGTATATTAAGAAATCTCTGCTGTCTGATGAGTTCAAACATCCAGAATATATATCAAATCCAGAAGAAAAGAATCTTAGAAAAAGCATAAAAGGACCTCAGCACAAAATAGTGTAGTCCCAACCTGAGTAAGTCATTCTTTATGCCAGGAAAGATCCAGGAAAGATTTTTACTTTCATGATGGTTTTAGAATTGATAAAAATTATCTAGTTCAGTGGTCCTCAGCCTTCCTAATGCTGTGACCCTTTAGTACAGTTCTTTATGCTGTGGTGACCCCCCGAATCATAAAATTATTTCATTGCTACTTCCTAACTGTAATTTTGCTACTGTTATGAATTATAATGTAAATATGTGATATACAGGATGTCTGATATGTGATTGCCAAAGGACTTGCAACTCACAGGTTGAAAACGGCTGATCTAGACAGTGGACTTCAGAGTCTTGAAAAGGACTGTTTCTCTAAAACGTGCTAGGGACTAACGGGGTAGAGGTTAAAAGCCAGGCTTGACACAGAGAGGTTCTTTATTTACTTTATTTATTTATTTATTTACCAGTGATGTCTTTGTCCCATAGTTTTAATTTGCCTGTTTTGTTTCTCCTGAATAACAAAAAAGAACCTACTTCAGATCACAGAAGCGCCTCATAGAGTATGCAAGCTTCACTAATAGAACAAGCGTATGAGATTTGAAAACCTATCGCCATGTATACAATGTACATGAAACATTCATCCATGCCTTTGCAAAATCATTGCCACAAGGGCCGTGCTAGGCCTGATAGTAAAAGACTCTATGGAAAAATATTAAATATGTTTCTAGGTTCTTTGATGTGAAATCTCAAGGCCAAGCTCGATATTCTTAAGTCTTACTTGGAACCAGCTTGCTATTGGCACTAGGCTCTGAGCTGTGTCAGTTCACGTAAGAATTATGACAAGAACAAATGTTGGATCAATGCATGATGATGAGTAAGTTTAAAAGTCCTGCCAAAGGCTGTAATTCTGAGTATTTATTACAAGTCTGAGCTTTGCTCTAGTATCGGCCAGCTGAGTTCGAGCATCTGTACATGCACGCCATGTTTCGGGGGATTTTCTTTCTCATTCTCGTTCATGTGTCATGCAGCTCTTAAGCAGTTTGGTGACCACTTTATTGATGGGGAAACGCTTAGTGATTCAGGTACCGTTCAAGGGACTCAGAGTGATTGCCTTTCTTTGCTTTTGATTTTTCTTAACTACCTAGAAGCAACTGGTTAATTCTTAAATCTTTGTGCTTGATACTAATGTTTCTTTTGAAACAGCTTGTATAGTGCGGGTAGAATTGTGCATGTGTACATTGGACGTGTGCATTTTATTCTTGTGTAAGTTTAAAGCCATGTTTGCTTATTCTGGTAATAGTTTAGCAACTTTATGGAGACCAACTAAACAACATTACCCTATCTGAGGTATATTATAAGAATGTTTCCCCAGAGGTATAGCTTTAGTTTTTAGGATAGAGATTTTCAGGAAAAGTAATTTTTTGGTAAGTTAATACAAAAGTAAGCATGACATATTGGTAACTAGTTTATTAGTTACTATATGCACTTTCAACTAAGGTTGCTCAAGGTGAATGCTCACATTACTCCTTTTATATAAGGCAAAAATATAAAAAATTAGAAGCCAAGTATGGTAACACGTATCTATAGTCGTGATTACTCAGGAGGCACAGACTTGAGAACAGACATTCAAGTCAGTCTGTCCGGGTATAGTGGCCCACAGCTGTAATCCCATCAACCAGATGACAGAGGCAGTGAGTATAAGGTCAGTCAGAGCTATGCTATGTAAAGAGAATCTCTCTTTAAAAAAAAAAGTCAGCCTTAGCAATGCAGTGGGATCCTTTTTAAAAAACAAATATATATTTAAGAGTCATAATGTGATTGGTTTTTAAAAGGCAGTCAAGAGTAGAGGTAAGTCACATGATTAAAAATGATCTCTAACTATCATTCAGGGAGGAGAGGGCTAGGGATAAGAAGATTGCCCAGTATTTAAGGGCGTTTGCTCTCTTAACAAAGGACCCAAGTGTTCCCAGCATTCGTGTCAGGCAGCTTACAACCACCTGGAACTCAAGCTCCAGTGGAGCTTATTTCCTTTTCTGGTCTCTGGGGCAACTATATACACTTGCACACACAAACACCCAGCCTTGCGCACCCATACACCCACCCTTGCACCCACATACACCCACCCTTGCACCCACATACACCCACCCTTGCACACACATACACCCACCCTTGCCCACACATACACCCACCCTTGCCACATATACACCCACCCTTGCCCACACATATCCACCCTTGCACACACATACACCCACCCTTGCACACATATACACCCACCCTTGCCCAGACATACACCCACCCTTGCCCCCCCAACACATAAAAACAAAATAAGTATTTTAAAAGTTATTCAGCGTGAATTTGGCATTTGAAAAGAAAAAATGAATGATGTAAAATGTTCTATGTGATATGCAGTTTCAAGAGATGATGTGGTATCTCTTCATAGCAAGCCTATTACATGAAAACCCAGTGTATACGTTAGATACATTTGATTTTAAAACAGATCACTATTTTAAAAATAGTTGGTAAAGGACTTATTACCCAATACAATTAAAGTGTTTACTGTGGAATTTCTAGAAACTTCATTTGTAAGACTCTCATGTCTGCCTGTTATATAAAATAAGATGTAGATACATATTTTTTGAATCAAACTGTTAAACAATGGCATTTGATAGTGATTCAAAACTCCTGTGGCAGGAATAATGATTAGTGAGCAAGAACATCTTGTGATAAGAAAAAAATGTTTTATTTTTAGAAATAGAAAAAAAGTAACAGCATTTTATTGCCAGCAAAGAATTTAAATCTAATAACTTTTATATAAATAATGTATTTGAGTTGTGCAAAGTTGCTTCTTATGCAAAGGGTCGGGGTAGAGTTAGTTGGCCTCCACTGCCAACTCTAACATTGTGTGCAGTTGAATGTTTTTTTAAATATTTATTTATTTATTATGCATACAATATTCTGTCTGTGTGTATGACTGCAGGTCAGAAGAGGGCACCAGACCCCATTACAGATGGCTGTGAGCCACCATGTGGTTGCTGGGAATTGAACTCAGGACCTTTGGAAGAGCAGGCAATGCTCTTAACCTCTGAGCCATCTCTCCAGCCCCGCAGTTGAATGTTTTCATAAATCTACTAACCATCTACACGGACGTAGTGTAGCCACGTATGTTCAGAAGGTGTTAGCCAACCCTTGTTCTCTCCAGCATCTACTCTTGGCAACAATACCTAAGGGCATTCCTAAGATGAGTTTAGATGCCTGCTCAGACTAATGTGACATGTGGTAAAGCAGTTGGTATTATCCTCCCACACAGTGAAAACATCGCTGGTGAATGTAATATTATGATAGGGGAGCTTGATAGTTCACATCACGGGGAATCAAAGGTGAGCACAGGGCCAGCCTTCAACAAGCACATATGGGGAGTAATGCATGAAGAGCTATAAATGAAGGCACAGTGCCATCAGTTCTTATATCTGCTCAGGGAGCTCTACAGCTGGGGCCACCCACACAATCTGATGTATTGGCTAAGAAATGAGAGATTAACCAGAGGGTGGCCCAGGTTGTAAAGGGGTAGAGAAAAATCAGTATAGGGGTTTCAATGTCGGAATGTGCAGCAGAGTGACAAGGAGTGGCAAAATGATTCCGTCAGTGCTCCGTTGCATAGCAACTGATTATGAGGATAGTTGTGGCGGGAGGGGGGGGGCGACTCTGAATTCTTAGCTGAGTCTAGAGAAATTAGAATATCATAAAGATTTCAACTAATGAATTGAAATCTGATTTTATGAATATTAATCCAATAGTAGTCCATAGAAAGGATGTTTCATTGGGAATGGGAAGAAGTCATGTATCTGAGGCTAGAGACATCCTTTACTGAGTGGTGCCCTGTATCAACTTGATCCAGCAAACAAGAGAACTTCAAAACGGCAGAAGTTTTGAAGGGGTTGAGAAGACAAATGGGGAGATCCGTTTCAGCTTTTGCGTGCTCACTTTTGTGAGCACAGAGACTCCTCCTCATTTCACTTCTCCCCATATTTCAGTAGGAAGGACAAGGGCAGGGGCTCAATGACATTTCAGAGAATCTCTTTATCTGAGCATCACAGAGGATATCAAGAGGGCAACCCACACCATTTAGCTTATCCCCGTGTTTTTGATATCTCTGTTCAACAGAGTCTTGGCATGGCTGATGTACCAGTCATCCTCATATAGAATCTTGTAGCTTCCAAATAACCAAAATCAATCTCACTTTAAAAAACTGCAGTATCAGCCTGGTGGTGGTGGCACATGCCTTTAATTCCAGCACTCAGGAGGCAGAGGCAGGTGGGTCTCTATGAGTTTGAGGCCAGCCTGGTCTACAAAGCGAGTTCCAGGGCAGCCAGGGCTGCAGAGAAACCCTGTCTCAAAACAACAACAAAAACACCCCCCCAAAAAAAACCCAAAAAAAGATAAAAACAAAATGAAACAAAGCAAAAAAGAAAAGACCCAAAAGCAACAAAAAACAAAATTAGAGTATGCTGATACCTTAGAGTTAGTGGGAAACAGTTTCCCAAAATGTGTCTGGAAAAACTGCAGAATACAACAAAAAAGTGAACTCATTAATCTGAGAGTCATCATTTTATTAAATGAACATATCTGTAATTTAGGAAGACATTGTTCCCAGTGCAGGAAACAACAAGGAAACTCACATTAAGTTTGTTACATGATGCAGGAATATAATTGTGTTTGTTCCTTCTATATCAGATATGTTAATAAAAGAGAGTATATCAGTGTGTAATTATTCCATAATCGCTATGTTATGCAGAATAGACCTTCTGGGGCTGGAGCGATGGCTCCATTATTAAGAGCACTTAGCCACTCACAGAGGACCTGGCTTTGGTTCCCAGTACCCACACAGTGTCTTACAAACATTCATAAACCCAGTTTCAGCAGATCAGCAGGTACACATGTACACATACATGCATGCACGCAAGACATTCATATCCACAAAATAAGTAAATAAATAAATCTTAATAAAAGACCCTTATCTCTCCCAACCCCCTGACTAAAAGTACTGAGACAGCTGTACAGCTGTCACGTAATTTGTCGAGAAACGTGCTGATCGGGGATGAAGTAGACAAAGAAGATGCATTCTGTTTTATCACGTGCTAAATGTAAGGTGCTTACAGGAAATCCAGGTACGGAATTCGTAGAGGAGATTGAAATATGAATATGGAGTTTGACAAGGATCTGAGACGGAACCAGCTGTGATCACATTATATATAGTATATGAAGTTCTTGAATTTTTTTCTAATGTGTGGTAAGCGGGACATAACAGGGATCATGTAGGACTAGCATTTCAGACAAGGGAGCCTGGGAAGAAAGACTCAAAGCAATAGGAAAAAAGTCCTGAAGACATTTCTGTCAGAGATACCACTGAAGACTGTTTTTCAAAGAAGTTACCTCTTGGTAACTGTTTTATTATTAAAACTATTAGCAATAGCAGGCATCTGTTTGATTAGTTGGATTACAAAAGGAAGAAGATACCAAGTATAATATAGAAAAGGGCTAACACTGGCTAAAGAAAGGTTAGTGCTTTAGTACAGGTGAGGAGAGTCCTTCATGGGATTGGTGGCAGAGGAGGACGATATGGATAAGAATCTAGACCAGGTTTTCAGGAAGATGGGAGCCCGAAGGCTCTAGAAATGGAGGTAGATAAGCATTAACCTCTTCTACTTCTCCTGGTACATACTTTCCACCACTCAGTGGTGATAGGTAAAACCGAACAATAGTATTTTTATGTGCAAATAACCTGGAGAGAAATTGTATGCAGGATCAAGAAGATTTAGCTGGAGACAGTACTCCTTCTGTTTAACAGTATTGGTGAGATTCTAAACAGTTTCACTAGCACTAGAATATCATGCTCTATTCCTAAGGTCACTATGGGTGCCTCGAAAACTCTGAAGCCTCAGCTTTAATACACTGAGTATATCAGATGCTGGAGTCAGACATCCTCCTCACAAAATCCATCAGAAGGTAGAGAATTGGGGAGAATATTAAGGACAACCACGGGTCTCATGAACTCAGTATGATCTGAGGGTTTCAAATAGTACCTTGGCTTGTCATCAGAGTTTCTAAAAGGGTGTATTTTATTTTAAATATACTACTCAGATGGCTGGTTCTCTATTTGTAACACAATTCCATAATCATAAGAGATGGAGGTTAGAGGTGTGTTCATACCCAGGGTCTGACAAATTAGCTAACCTAGTGCCTTGCTCTATCAGACTGGAATTCTGCAGCTAGACTCTCCCTTCCCTCCCCTGTATTTCTTTGCACCTTTTGAGCCTTCTTCTCACCAGTTTGAAGACACAAGTAATAGAAACTTATTTTGAGTTTAACTTTGTTGCCTGTGACCACCTTAGTTGCTGGGTGATTGGGGGAGAAACAGGTTGACTTCTGAAAACAGCTGACTTGGGAGGTGCAGGATGCCCTAATTTTTGTAGTAGTAGGGACTTAAGTGAAGTTCAGTTGTATTGGATCCTCGGGTTGGTGAAAGAGTGAGGGGCAAGAGGAAGACGCAAACCAACTTTTGAGATTTTGGTGATGTTTGACTTCTTGTTCAGGGATACGTAAGACACAGCTTTTGTTGTGAGATGGATCTTGCATCTCACACATGAAAATGGGTCACAGACTGTCCTTCTAAATGTTAATAAAACTCTTTAAAAGATTAGTTAGAGCATGCCTAGATCTTAGTAGTCCTGTTCTTAGAATTTATTTCTATTTCAGTGCTCTTTTGCTGTTGTGTATATTTAATCTTATAAAATACTATTATCATATTTGCAACAAGCGATATGGTTTAGCAGGTAACTTGATTGCTGCTAAGCCTGACAAACTGAATTAATCCCAGGTCCCACACCGTGCAAGGAGAGACCGTATTCCTCTGACCTCCTTCACATGTGTTGTGCATACACACAAAACAGGGGCACACACAGAGAGAAACAAATACACACACAAAACACAACAATACACACATATAATAAATAAATTTAGAGTGTCTTATTTATTATAAGACAATAGCTATTTCTTTGTATATTGTCAATGGCACTAAGAGTCTATTGATATGGGGTTATGCCCAGAATTATTGAAGCTACTGTGAGAATTTTAGTAGTCTGCACACTAGGCTAACCTTTTAAGCTCAACTAGCCATTGTGATAACAAACATAATGAACAAAGTCCATTGAAAGGTATTCAAAGAATTATAATCAGAGAATTATTTTTTTCTTGGTGCATTTTAGGGAAATGGATCAAGTTTTTAACCCCTTGTAGACACGTGCATGTACTCTGTGTCTTCCTGCTGTGCAGTGCTTTGCCGTGTGAAGGCCCTTCTTAATTATGGGTGTATTTTGTTGCTGGTACTAAATTCAACAAGTAACTTCCTGCCCCATCCTCTGGTTACCTTAAGGTGACGACACAATGACCGGCGATGGAGGAGAATACCTTAGGCCAGAAGATCTCAAAGAACTCGGTGATGACTCACTGCCCAGCAGCCAGTTCCTAGACGGCATGAACTACCTGCGGTACAGCCTGGAAGGAGGAAGATCTGATAGGTATCCACCAAACTTCCTTTGAATGTCCGACAGAAGTGTGCACAACACATTACACCCCTTCCCTTTCCTATTTTTATTTTGGTTCTTAGAGATAAGGTCTCACTGTGCAGACCAGAATGGCCTGGAACTTTCTCGGATGAACAACTTGCTGGGTGTTGGGCTTGCATTACAGGCAGGGTACCACTATGCCTGGCTGACCACTTACCTTTTTTAGTGGTGATAATTAACGTAGACACAGTTATCGAACACTGAATGAGGAGTTCACCGTGTTCTTCAGTTATCATGCTATCTCATTCATGTCTCCAGCCCTTTAAGTAGAGCCCATTTTGAAGGACAGGAAATGAGTTCAGAGACACCGTTTAATGCGGTACAGTCATTCACCTACTGCGAAGCTGTGTAAGGGCGAGCAGGAGCCCCTGCCTTTCCAAGTGATGTATTTAACCAGCTGCCACATGGTTCTGTAGACAAATTCTAAGGACCGTTTTGCCTGGCAGATGTGCTTAGTATCTCCAGGTACCTCTAATTCTAACTTAACTATGGGAGCTGTAATTTCTGTGTCAACAAAATAACGAAGAATCGTAGAAAACAAGTGCAAAGGGAAGCTGCCCTGTAGTTAATGTTTTCATTAAGAAACAAAGACATGATCTTCTGAGGTGCTCTTAGCTGACCTTATAGACAAATCTGAGGGGGCTTTCTAATATTCTGAACTGTGAGATTCAGTGTTATCTTGGCTACCATTAACTAATACACCTGGTTCTTGTTACTCTCAACAGCAAGATGAGTAAGCTTATTCTAGGTACTTCAAAAGTATGGCTGCTAACCTGGGTCACATGTCTGCCTGTCCATGTTACTGTAATGTCTCTCCCATTAACACCCCCATGCTCATGGCACCCCTTTTCCAGCTACATTATGAATTTCCCATCTATTTACAGCTTACGGAATTATCAATTCTACGTTGATAATTTATTAAAGGCAACCTATCTGGGGACTTGCTACTTGAGTACCAGGATCCACCACCCTCATCTTTCCTCCTCTTGTCCTGTACCTCACATTTTTTCTTTCTTTTTTACTGTGTTAATTCTTGAGCTGGGCATGCTGGTAAGTCCTGGAGGTACCAACCTGATTCAAATACGTTCACTAAATTCATAGCCTAAGAGAAACTCTGGAAGGCCAGGGTACAGTAGCATAGAGTGTCTCTGCAGGACGGAGGCTTGAGCTTCCTGACAGACAGAAACCCAAACACAGACAGAACACAGAGCAATGATGCTGGGAAAGGCAGGGGATACTTAACTGTGGGGGCAGCTAAGGCTTATGCTAGCAGTGACACACAGGTACAGTGGGCTGGAGTGGGGGCGCGAGGGGAGGGAGTCACACCTGTGTTTTATAAGAATCCCTCGAGGAGAGTGGCGCCCAGGCTAGGCCACCCGACTGCAGAGTTTATTTGCTTGGTGGTTATGACCCAACTGAACTCTAACCCTGGGCCAGCTGTGGAAAGAATCCAGCAGCGACAATTTTGTAACCTGGGTAGTGAGATTTGTTGGAGAGTTTTATGGGGGCAGCTGAGAAAGAAGGAGGTGACTCCTTGGTATTGGTGACTTAGATGGAGGGTGACCCTTACAGTCAGGGTACCAAGGAGGAGCCCCTGGGGGGGTGTGGGGAAGAGGTGACTGAACCTGTGTTCCATACATTAAATTCTCGTCCACTGACAGATTTGGATTTATAATCTGAGACTTTTTTTTAAAAAAAAAAACTATGTTTCAACATAAAAAAAAATTTCCTGTGACTTTCTGTGAATTCACAGTATTCTACACTTGCTTATGCTCAACTAAAGAATAATTCATTTTTATCAGTTTCTAATTATTTTAAAAAATGCCTGATTCCGTCATATTTCCCTTTTTCAAACTAAGATTTGAGTATTATAGTGTCCTTTCCATAGAGTAAGAAACTTACCAGCACATAAAGACGGAGGCATGGAACAAACATCGCGTGTTCTGGTCTTAGGTTCCCACCTTTTGACGGCCACATCTACACACAAGCCCAGAACGGAGTTCGGGCAACATCTCCTTTTCATGTGTTATTAATTACTATTTTGGTTTTGCTTGAGCAGTTCGGCACGCCACCTTTTTGGTAACCATTCTCCTTTTTCATTTATTTCTTTATTTGGTCCTGCTCTCCATAGTACCATTCCCAGGTAGGTATTACATAGCATGCACCCATGGCCTGCCTGTACACATCCGCATTCCCCGCTCACTGCTCACTGTGTATGGACTTGTGCAAGCGCGCGGGCGCGCGCGTGTGCGTGCGTGTGTGCGTGCGTGCGTGCGTGTGGTGCTAAGAGTTGCTTACATTCTAGAATTATGGGTTTTTGCCCCTTTGGGCTAAATTCAGTAATGCTGGAGTTGGAAGAGATGCTCTGTTATTGGAACGATGGTGCCACAAGCACCAGGCCGGACTCTAATTCCTACAGTGCCACCTTGTGGCTGATGACACAGGCGCATGGCTTCTCCCAAACACACTAAGCATCCTATCTATATATACTTGGAGACGATAGAGAAAAAGCGTTCTGGTGCCTAAAACATATATAACTTAAAGCGCACTGAACAAAAAACACAGTCAAATTGTAATCAGTTGGGTTTTAGTTCTTTTATTATTATTATTATTATTATTGCTTGCAACTTAAAAATACCATCCAAATTCAAAACTAAAATTCCAAGTAGCAGAAAAGCCACAGAAACATTTTGTATATACTTGTTCAATAGAGATTCAAATTACATAAGTTGAACATCTACTATTATAGTTTAGTAAGATAGTAATTATTATATTTATTCAAATCTCTAAGTCAGTTGTGTGAAAGGGGAAAGTGTGAATTGAGTCCTTCCTTGTATCCCCCAACTGAACAAGTAAGATTTAATTTCCTTAGACATATTACTCTCTGTGTATTAACTGAAGATGAGTTCCCAGTCCCCAAAGTCATTTCTTTTTAATGGTAACTCTGTTGTAAAATATTAAAGCATTTCTGTAATGCTTCCTGCCAAATGTGGGCAACTTATAGTCCAGAGCCTCAAAGTATTCCAACATTTTATTCTTGCTATTATTTTGTCAGAGAGAATTATGTCTCTGCTGTTAGAATATCCAAGCCATATTTACTTCAGTTAAGCAGATTCTGTGATAACATCAAGAAGAAAAGAACACTTAGGAAACACAAAGCTTGGTTCACCATCCAGTTATTATTTCAGAAGGCTGGCAGCAGAGAGAGAAAGCTCCATAGGATCCACGAAAAAGGAACAATCAGAAAGGGGCCTTGCCCTTCTCCCCAGTCTACATACCCTAACATCTGCCCTTCTCTTTTGTGGATACGTTTTCTTTTTTCCTTGTTAGTTGTTAAGGCAAGACAAAGTGAGTAAAACCACCAAATTCTCTCACTACCTCTTGTAAATAAACCAGTTAAGAGACAGAGAAACAGACCCAGGAATCAGGAGTTGGCCATCAGGAAGTCACCTTCATTACTGGTGCTAACTGGGGGATGGAATGCTACACCTAGAGCCACTGAGATCTTTCATGCCACTCTCTTCAGAGAGACCTGCCAACTGGTCACTGTCACTCCAGTGATCAGTGAGACCCAGTGCCTTCTGTCACAGTTTAGGTATAATTCAATCCTGATAGCTTTGTCACAGTGTTTTATGTGTAATGCCTTTGTTACCACTGTTTAATTTCACAGTATAAATTTCCATTTTAAACCAGTGTTTCTTCTCTACCTAGGGTGCATTAAAAGGTCAATTTTACCTAACAAATGAGCTGGCCTTTGAAACCAAGTGTTCTTAGCTGGTTCATGTCTTTTGAAGTATTAATTGACACACAGATAGCATCTCTATTATGCAAAGTTATAGTCTAAATATCTAGATTATAAAACCATGGCCAGAGATTATGTAATTACTAAATATGGGCCCAGTAGAAGGCACTTGATGAGAAAAGAAGATGATTGGGTCCACAGACTCTATCATTTCATAAGTTTGGCCCTCTGCCTTTGGCCAAAATCAAAATAAAATAAAGAATAGGATGTAAGCATGAAGGGACTGTTGCTGGGTACAAAACACACTCCAGCGCATCTCTGCTGTCTGTCTGGTTCAATGCAAAGAAGAGCAACACTTTAGTCCGCCAGCAGAAACACACTTTTGCTAAATTAAAAGATTGTTATCCTGGTTACTGAATTTCTGTCTCAGCCTAAATTCAAGAACTCAGCAAGATCCCATCAAAAGCCAACTCCACAGCTATAAAGTCAGCTGTCAACTCAGTTACTGCCTCTTGCTAGAGTTCAAACCTCAGCTGATTAGTTACCAAGGCATCCAGGCTGCCTGTGCCCTGTGTTGAGACTCTCAGTCTACCCCAAAGGCCTTGAAGAACTGAGTTCAAATTATATATTTTGTTTCATTTTATTATGAAAAAGTAGATTTACAGTACATTCGATATCAATTTCTTTTAGTCACATCACTTACTCTTTAAAGTGTGAGCTCTGGAAACCTACTGACAAACCATGGGAAAATGTTACTATGAATAATCCTTCATGTGGTACTGGCTTCAAATGGCCGGTTATCGCCGACACCTCATGTATCAGAGCACATGGTTACAAACTTTGATGCATTTGTAAGATTATATTGTTTCTACTAACCCACAAGCTTATTTTCCTTTTATTTAATGTGAGTTTTCCAGTCAGTCCATAATTCTACCATGCTTCACTGACCAGTATCTACTAGGTGAAAGGAATTGGAAGTTGGCTTCTATAGTTTTAGGAAAGCTTGCTTATCCTTTGTTTTACCCATTTATGGTTTTTGGCTAATAGTTTGAATGCAAACTATTAATTTCTGGGCTATGTATGAAATCTATATATGATACAGTATTTAAAATATCAATCTATAAGCTAAGCATGGTGCTCAGACCTATAATCTCAGCACTTGGGAGACTGAGGTAGGACTACCAAGTGTTCAAGGCTAGTCTGGGTTACATAGTGAGTTCCAGACTAGCCTGGGTGACATAGTAAGACCCTCCAGGAAAATAAAAAAGATAACACCAATATAATGCCATTTGAGTATAAAGATTGGTTAGCATGAATGAATTATGCAAAGTACATTTTTTGTCTATTACATTTGAGTCTATAATTTGGAATAACAAAATTCAGATTTATCAAAATTATAAAGCATTGAATAGCAAGGCCATAATTCCATCTTGAAATCTAACATCACTTCTGGGCAGTGTCCTTTGGCGATTTGTCCTTGTTTTGGCGTGTGTCTGTTTGGGCTGGTGCTGAGTTCCTCCTGCTCTTGCCTCTCATCCCCATGGCAACGAACACTCTTTAGGGCTTCCTGCACTACACTCAGGGCATACAAAGGGGACACTGCTCTCCTCTGAAATAACAGCATTGTTGGACTCTCCGGGGATAAACAAGAGGAACTCTGCTTCCACAGGAAGCACACATCTGGCTACAGTTCATTTCACTCTGTACCTTCCAGGGGAGGACACTGACGTTCAGCCATTCACAGTGTGGAGAGAAAAGACGCATGGGACGAGAATGGAAAGTCAAGGGCAAAAAAAAATAACCCGAAACCTGCCTTTTTGTTTTGTTTTTGCTCTCTGAGCGCTGTCTGCCTTCCACCAAATACTTTCCCATGGCTTCTGGGAGGTTATTTTGCCCAGACTTAAGAATTTTTACCTGTATAGATTGCTTCCACTGGCAAATAAATGACAGTTGCTGGTTTCAAATATTTCTGGAAAGAAAACAAATCAGATTAGGAGTATCACATTTAACTTGTGGATTCCCCTGTGCCCTTGCCATTCACTGTTGAGCAGAGTCTGAGGATGTGTCTAAGCTGTTGGGCAGAGAGTTAGGGCCACGCTGAGACCTGTGCCCCCTGGAAGTTGCCCGGTTAGCTAATAGCACGCTTTTTTCACTCTCCTGCTCGGCTCATTTCATCTTCCCAACCCTCCACCGCTGTTGGTTCATGGTCATGACCTCCTGCCAACCTACCAGCCTCCGATCCTTCAGTTCCGACAGGTCTCACACTCTGAGCCATGCATCGTACCTGAGAGACAGCGCCATGATCGACGACACAGTTGTGATTCCCAGCCACCAGGTACATGACTTTCTTTCCGTCTTCATGTCTGATTTCAAATGTCCTAGCACCACAGATATCCCGAGGAAACCGGGTGAGGGTGGGGCTCTAGAGGGGGAGAGAGAACTGAGAGAACGACAAAAACCTGAATTCATTCTTAACAGAAACATTAGGGTAAGAGATTTGAGGGTGTCCTACAATGTGCAAATGTTCACTAGATTTTTCACTGAACATTTTCCCTCTGAAAATAACACACTGTTTCTTTCTTTAGCCACACTGAAGTCCTCTATGGAGATTTTTATATAAAGATTTGTGTTGTATAAGTAGTATCTTCATTATGAGAAAAAAAGTCAGGACATGTTTATATGATGAATGGTACCTTGTAAAATACATTTTGTTGCATATTTAAAGGAGCTATGAGAAAAGGCTTAAAGTTTATTTTGAAAAATATTAACTTTAGGTATAATTTTTTTTCCCTTGATGGATTGAATATAGGGAACACGACAAACAGTAGCTCTCTTCAAAATACTCCGCTATCATGATATAATTCAGAAGGGAATGCTCTAGAAGAGATAATTTGATTTTATATTTTTAAATAAAAAATTTCTGTCAGAGCACCTTTTGTTTGCTGCTCTTTCAGAATTCATTGTATTTTACTTGAGTTTTGAAGCAGTGTTTTTCATTAAATCTGATGTTCTTTGTGTGTAGGTGTCAGCTCTAGCCAAGGAGGCAGAAAGGAATTCTTATCGTCTGAGCTGGGGCACGGAGAACTTAGACAACGTGGCTCTTTCTTCCAGCCCTATTCATTCAGGGTGAGTGAATCAATATTATGTATCCAGATCAAGAGGTAAAAAGAGATGAGAAAAGTCACAGCTTTGTCCAGCGGCTTTAGTGGATGGTTAGCTTACCGAGGAGGTGACCTTTGTTTCAACTTGTGACTGACTTTGCTTTTTTCCCCCATGGTTCCAGCCGCACCAGTGAGACAGCAAAATGAGGTTGAGTTTGGCAGAGAAAACTGGTGTTTTAGCATAACCAACTGGAATAGAATCACCTTCTCACGGACTGTGTGTGCAGTCCTTAAAGCCATCTTTCAAAAGGAGGCCAGGCCAGCTGCTTGCTCGGAAGTTTTAGTCTGCTAAGACGGAATGACTGGCCTTGAAATAAACGCCTTTCCTCACATAGGGACACATTGAAAACAATGGTTACGACCACAGGCGCACACAGATGGATCTGTACACTCAACGAGGGGTAGAAATAAAAAGAGTTCACATTCAAGTGGTGGTTTTCTCAGATGTCCTTTCAGTGTCTTTCCTAGAGTGCACACCACACTGCCTGCTTGTCACTCTCGAAGAGTTAAAGCCATAATTGGAACAGGACTCCCCAGCATTCTCAAGGTTTCAGAGATTCCTTTGGGGTATAAGGTCAATTAAGTACAGGGCACGTCTCTTACAGATCTAAAATATAATACTTTTTTGAATAGTTTTCTATCCTCATGTTTTAGTAATATTTAAGTGAAATTTCTACCTATATTTTATGTAACAAAATGGACTATTTTGGCTTTAATTATTATCCCAAACTCCTATGTATAATCTCTGTAAATGTTTTGAGCAGTGGGCCCTCTCTTGTTCATAGTGTTTTAAAATAAGCCTATTTCCAGGAAAAAAAATACTCCATGACATTGCAAACACTTTGGACTTTTTAGTCTAATAGTCTACTAAATGCCATAGAATATAAATTTAGGTAGATATTGAAAATAAACACTATTTTCCTTGTTAAGTAATTGCAACTACTTGGTACAGTACAACTTGCTTGGAGGCTTTAAAAAATTTAAACTCCATTCAAATTTAATTATTCTAAATGAAAAATGGAAAAATTAAAATTTCTATTATAAATTGGTCAAAAAACAACAATAGCATTGCCTTTTACTACTGAGGTCCCCCACACGATGAATAAGGGAGAAAAGATGTCTAGACCTCTAATGACAAAAGATAAGAATCCAGACTCCACACCACAAAATAAAAACATTATTTTAGGTAAAATATAACAACAATAGCTGAATTTTTAAAAAGAGTGAATGTAACAAAAAGAGTAATAGCTTAGTTTTCAAATTAATTATTAGCCTTAAAAAGGGAATTTTTAAGCTTTTTACTGAAGGTCATAAAATACATTAGTTCATCAATATCCAATCTATTTCACCAAACTAAATAACATCTGTGAGTTTATAATGACATCATTGTGCTTGACTACTGGTAATGAAACATCAGCATCCAACAGCTAAAGATTAATAAGTTAAGATATACACCTTTTTAAAAAGATATGCACCTATAAAATTGGTCTGCAGCAAACCATCTTTTGTGCATTACAAACGTTTATTATACTGATCTCAGTTACTTGACACTGGCTGTATATTGAAATCACTGTGGGGCCGTAAAGATATCAAAGTCCGAGCTGCATCCCAGATGGATTCTGCCTGAATCACAGATCTCAGGCTTCTGTATTTCTGTGAGTCCAGGTTTGGGAAAAACTTTGCTCAGTAAAGTCTTTTTTATCAGGAAGAGTAGTTAGTACACACCTGGTTCTCTGGAATGTTTCTCATTTCGTCTACCTCATTTCTACTTATATATTCGTTCTCCACATATTTGTCAAACTCTACAAAGCACTAGATTCTATCAACTGTCAAGGAAAGTAGAGAAGGAAAACCTCCAGGGACACTTCAGGGAATGTTCTATGAAGTCAAAAGACCTTGTGACTGAGAGGATTGTTATGGGTAACTCTGTGCCTTGGCATCAGACTGTCTTAATTCAGACCCTGATACCAACTCTCTTTATGTGGAAGTAGGCACATTATGGGAAAAATTCTCTGAGTTTCTGTCTACTTCTCTGTAAAATGAGTGTTATATATTTATTCTATTGGGGGAGTTTTTAAAAAGTAAACGCTTTTGATATCTTCAAACTTTACCTAGAAACAATAAGGACTCAGCATAAAATGACTTTCACTATTTTTACATTCTCCCTAGATACATCCCACATTTCCCACAATCTCTAAATCAGTTAAATCAGACATGCCCCAAGTTTTCTGAATGAGAGTACACATGCATTCAGCTTGTGATGGCAGTATGGCTTTGTTTCTACCAGGTAGCATCATCTATTGGTGTCTCTACTGTAGTGGTTGAGCAAACATGGGGCTACAGATGACTCTAGGGAGTGGGAAAATTACCCTTGAAGAGTTAAGGATTCTAAGAGCTGTGACGTTTGAAAATAATATTCATATTAATAGATACGAGTAGCATTTATTGTATCTTGTAATATTTATTATTAATCACTCATAATATATCAGGTTCTTAAGTAGGAGCTGTTAGATATTTTTCAAGGATCTGGGTTTTAATTCACTTAAAATGTAAGGAAAAGGTGACTTTTCAGTAAGGGGATAGTGAAGAGAGCTTGTGATTATACCTAACTTGCACATGAAGATAATGCTGCATTAAATTCAAGCTGTATTTTCTACCACTAATCAGTACTGATTGTTTACCTTCGCTCTACTTCCTTTTTAAGATATGTTCTTGGCTGAAAAGGTCTGGGTCAATGATTAAACTCTGCTTCCTGCATAGATGCATTTAGTATCTGGACAAATGAGAGGCTTGACTTTTTGTTATTATTTAAATTGTCTAACTGACTCCTAATGAATCCAAAAAGCAGTTATTCTTAGAGGCTCCCGGTGGGGGTCATAACAGTAAAGTTTGTACAAAAAATATGAACTTCACGATTCTTCTGAATTAACTGTATGCATAATAAATTGGCTGGTATAAGGCAGTTTATACCAATGATTAGTTTTGCAACTCCCTTTATATATTGCCACTCTGAAAGTCTTTGTAATGTTTTAATGATATCCAAATGCTACTAATTAAAGACCAACTCATGAGGTGTTAGACTATTCCACAGTAAAATAAAGCCCCAAGAATATGCTATTTTAAAACATACTGAAGACAACTTTGTTGTGAACCTTGCACGACATTTTTTTAAAAAAAAATCATAAAAGCTGTTTTCAAAACTGTTTGCTCAAATCACAGAATGTTTGAGGCATAAGGCAGGCAAGTCTCTTTTGCATGGGACAACATAATATGAACGCTTACAGACGCTCTTCCAGTGTTTAATTTAGCTTTTCGTGTTTCTTAAAATATCTTGGGAGTTCTTACTTCCACAAAGGCTAATTCTTTCAGACAAAGAAGGTTGTTTTATAAAGTAGCAAATCAACTGATCTGGAACCTTGGATTTCTGGTTCATTGAATAAAATATACTTACATATGTCAGCAAATATTGGAACCTTATGAAACCCTGTGGGGGTGGGGTTAAGGAAGCAGACTCCATGGGGGAAAGAGTTGTGAAGAGTAGGGCTATAAAGGACTAGACATTAGGTATGGGGAGAACGTCCACAGTGCTCAAAGCAGGCAATTGTATCTTGAGGAAAAGCACTAAGACCAAGTCTGCCTAGATCTTTACTACCCACTAGTAGGTGATTAATGTTACCTACTCTGCCGTAAGCTTTATTCTAGCTGTCACAGAAGCTGTCATTGAAGCTGTTCCTTTCCAGTTTGTGTTTGTTCTGCTGTAGCCCAACAGGGAATTATCTATCCTACCAGAAAAGTCTCAGAAGAATTGCAAATGGACAGCAGTTGAATCCAAGCTACAGCTACAGAATCCAAGACTTTGTACTTGTCATTATGTTACCACGTGGTGTTTCCTAGCTCTTGGACACTTTGTCTTGGCTAAGTGTCCCCACAAACAAGTGCTAAGGCTTCACTTCCCTATGAGTGACTACGTAACATTCCCAGATTCCTAAACTGGGAGTGGCCACGAAGGTCCCAAAGCTTGTTCTTCTCTCTGCCTACATAGAGCGACATTTCAGTTATGTTTGCGTAGAGTGGTATCTTACTTGTATTTCCATCTTTTTTTTTTCAGTGAACACTGTGTTGGTATATGAATTAAATATTTGAATCATAGTCACATCTAATTTCATTCTTTATAATTCCTTATCCACTTCTTCTCTGTGCTAAAGTATCTATTCTATTGCAGCCGCGCCTCTCCATGTCTTGATCGTGACAACAGCAGGTGAACCTCTGCGCAATTCCTTCTCTGAACATGTCCCATAGTCTCCTCTCCCTCACCATCTCCTTCTGCCTGTGCCACACCTCAGGATGCTTTAGTTTTGATGATGTCTAGTGAAACATAGACAGAGGCTTACGTTCTCCAAATCAAGGTCATTGCTCACTTTTCCAAGGAAAAGTGGGTATATTTAATACAGTTGGTATGATGTTGGCTGGGTCAAAATGAAAATGGACTCCTGTTTTGGTCATGGCCTCCACATCTCAGCTTCTTTGTGAGGAAAAGTGCTACATCCAAGTAAAATCTTATGTTCCCACAATTATGCAAATTGGGAGAGCTATTTTGAAGTTTTATTAAAGGTTGTGATTTTTTTTAGTAGCACTCAGACCTTTTCTTCTTGTTTTGCTCTTATCTTGCCATATTCTAGGTGAGCCAAAGGCTAAGGGCTTAATAATAGTACATATCCTTGCTCCTCTGTTTTAAGTTCAACCTTTTGATATTTTTGAATTGTGCTATAGAATGACTTATCTGCATTCTAAATATAGCAATCATTCTGTATTATTTAGATGAAGTTATTTTAAAGTTCCCTTTGGGCTACTGATTATAGTATTTTTATCCTTTGGCCATCCATGATGATAATATGGGTTATCCCTCTAAATTAAGACGGTTCTATATTTTCATTTTTGAAGGTTGTAAGCATCCTTTTATGTCTTCTCAGGCATACCCTAAATATTGCATTTCTATTCTCGAACAGAGCGATTTGTGAACAATTACTGAGTGATGTGAACAAATTTGAATCACCCTTTCCAGTGTCATTTTTTTAACCCATGCTTTAGCTTGTGGGATTTGGAGAACTAGGAAGGGACTGGGGAAGGATGGAGCAGGCGGCTCCTGGTGTGGTTGCAGACCACGCTGAGAATCAGAGCGGATGTCAGGCCCTCTGCTGTGCACACGGCATCACTGAAGCACCCTGATGAATCTTTTCTCCTGTCCTTCACCCAGTGACTAACTCCGAATGCTGCAGTCTCCTCCCTGTTCCCAGCCCATGGTCCTAGATGAGTTAAATGGAAATTCAAAGTATCAGTAACTCTGGGGGTGTACAATATAGTCATTTTCAAAGTCCAAATCCTTGTTTTCTCCTCTGAAGCATGTACCTGTTCAGCTAATCAAATTGCATATTTATCAGCAAGTCATCTGCCTAATAAAAGTGAATTGTGTTTGCTTTTATTCCTTTTTAAATTGTGAAAACATTGTATCTCACAATTTAGAAAACTTCAGGGTTTCTATTTTGCATGACTGCTGTCATTTGGGGAGTTAGATGCATCAGAGCCAATGTCCCCTGGTTATCCCCCCAGCTCTATGTAGTCTTAAGTCCATGTCTAATGCAGTATGCCTACGCATTTTTCAAGAGAGTCTCTATTTAACCATGGGTCAGAAACTATATTTATTGGAGCAGTAACAGTTTGCTTTCCAATTAGGAATTCCTCCAGAGCTGCTAAAATCAAATATTTAGGTAGGATGACTGATCTAGTTAGTCATTAGCTGCATCAAATTTGTAACATTAGGCAGTCACTTCAGAGTTCATTCACCTAAATCTCTTAATTGATGCATAGAAAACAAAAACTAATGAAGTTTTCAACTTGCTTGAGTGTGGTTACAGAAGTAATTCGTAACAGACTTGGAAAGAACATGGTAGCACAGCGCCCCGTGCTGCAGTAACGGAATTCTCACAGCCTATTTGAATAATCAATTTCATAAGGCAACCATAACTCGTATTAAACTCCTTAGCGCAAATGTGAGTGCATTGAAGGTTCTTTAGTTTTTTTTCACTGTTTTAGGTGACGTATGATGTACATTTCAATGACCATGACATTAAAAAGATAAAAAGGCAGGAAAAAGAAGGTCATGGGAGTAGCCATTTAGTAAAGCTGTATTCTTTACCCACACGTGATTTATTTCTCCTTGTACCTGTAAATGGTGACAGGGCCAGCCCTCAAGACTAGGATGCTTTCAAGTCACACTCCAGACTGGAGAGCTGAGCTTCGGTTCACATTCCTCTCACCTTCTTTGTACATAGCTGCCTTCTTTGGTTTCCTTCCGTTCTTTTCATCTGTAAATGTTTGCAGGAATCGCATTGCCTCATTTCTAATATCCCCCCAAACGTGGGAGAATTATATTCATACAGTTCACTCCAGCAGTCTAGCTGATGCACTGCAGCCTTGCATGGCTCACTCCTTTCATCTTCTCTCTTTTCCCTCCCAGTCCTTAGAATGAAAAGACTCTTGTGGAGTTGCCAGTTGCTTTAGACACGGCAGAGTAACTGCCTCCTAATTCCCTTAGCCATCGGGTAGTGGCACCTTTTGGTATTCTTCCACTTTTGATGAAACTCTTCAAATGTTTACCCAGTTTTATGCTAGAAACTATTGGGATTGACTGGTTAAGTAAACTCCATTGGTACCTAGGTACAAAGTCCAGGCACTGTTTCTCCTACTCTTTCTACGTACAGGAGAGAGACTCTGGGAATATACTGTGAAGTTCAGTCTTAATTAGTCATTTGATGATTACATTATGAGTCAAATTTGCCTAAAATGTTTACTGCTAGGCTAAGCTTACAATGCCCTTTGTTTCTTCTGACGATGACAGTTGTTTTATGTCTTCCAGACCTTTCTTTTTCTTGGCATTTTTCATTTCTCTCTCTCTCTCCCTCCTTCCCCTCCTCTCTCTCCTCACCTTCTCAGGAAAATGTCTTCACTGGACTTTGTAGCTTTCTGGTAGCCTGTGCCATTTTTCCATTACTTGGTAGAATACGGAGGTTTCCCTTCCCTGGAGTTTGCCACTTTGCCCTGGATTATGCATTTTGGGCTCTTAATCCTTCCAATTTGCTTTGTATTTGATTCTGTACTTAGGACTGTTTTCCAGATCAGTAAGAACACAGGAATGATTGCTGGGAAGTGTATCTATATGCTAGCTCAGTCTTTAAGTTCTGCTATTTTGATTCTCCTTTTCCACAGTCTTTCTTCATACAATCTTGTTATCACTTTAAAAAAAATATCATTTTGTTAGATTCAAACTCTTAATTCTCGTAATCTCTCATTTTCTACTAATCCTCTACCCAGGGAAATAACTACACCAGATTTCCTGGTAGAGCATAAATGTACGGGGTAGACTCTTTAAAATTAGACATAGTATTTTTCCACTGCTTTGCTACACCTGCTTTGAGTCATGCTTGATCATAATAGCTGACCAGACATCAAAGAATTCACTCACTTGCCTCATGTCTTGCTCTCCCTGATCCCTGTAAGCGCACACACTTGTCATAGCCTGACATTTCATCCTTAGATTCATTCATTTACTCAAAAATTATTTATGACTCCATACTGTGCACTGTAGCGAGTACTAGGGGGCTGAGACTGTGTTCACTATTGCTACAGCCCTTTGATGACACCTTGATAGATCAAATCTCATTGATCAAAGAAGTTAGAGGTCCAAGCAAGGAAGAAGGTACAGAGTGACATCTTGGCTTAGAGTGTGAGTCTCTTGGCATAGCTCCTGACATTTATGGTAGAGTAACAGATCACACAAAAGGATTATGGAAGCAGAAACCAGGGAGGAAGTAATACAGAAAAGAGGGCTTTAGCGGTGCCGGCCAGGGAAAGTAATAGAATATGTCAAGGTCTTAGCTGCTGATTCTCTGTTTTGGGGTAGACCACCAGAGTATCCTACAAGTTTTTTTTTTTTTTTTTTTTTTTTTTTTTTTTTTTTTTTTTGGTAGAGAATTGATATCCTGGAGGCTAAAGGCCATCACTGGAAAAAAAAATACCATGGACATATAAAGGCCTGGGACATGAGTAACTCTGTTTCTTTCTTCAAAAGACATAGATACTCTATGTAACATTAGGCAGATGCTTAATAATTATCCCTTCCAGTTTCAACACATATATTCTTAGCACATGGTAGCCGAGACTTGAAAAATTCCCTAGGTATGGTGATAATTTATAGTAGCAGAACTTTAGAGTTAAAGGCAGGAGACCAAGAGTACAAAGTTAATCTCCTAAATGTAGAAAGTCCAAGGTTAGCCTGTATTACACAAGATCCTATCTCAAAAAGTTGACGAGGGAGAAAAAGCAAAGGAAGCATTAGTGTTAACTATAAATAAGTTGGAAATAGTGCAGCGAGTCTGGAAACACTGCTAGCTGAAACAGCAGCATTTTTTCTACTTTTAAATGAAAATCAACATAAACATACTCAAATAAAAATAATAGAGGAAAATCCGCTCACTCATCTGGAAGTATTTCCAGTTCCACTCTTGAGTGAATGTCTATCTATATTTAAAAGTCAGAAAGAAAACATTTCAGAATTCATATGAAAGACTAAAAGTGAGAAACGCTACAGCTTTTTTCCTCAGGGTGCTTTAGGAACACCCAGAATGTCAATGGTTAATCCCATAGGGACTGTTGCTTGTACTCAGCAGTTATTGCCCCTACTGAAAACTCAGCTGCTAGGGGAGAATGGTAGGCCCAGCCTGGCTACTGCATGTGGAAGGACTGTGGCTCCTGTGGTTTCTGCTGCATGACGTGCTTCAGAGGGTACTCTGGGCTCCTCCACACCCATTTCTCTTACTAGCAACAGGTTCTCTGTTTAATGGCATGTCTAATGCATTCTGTGTTCTGCTGCCAAGAGGATGCTACGATGCTTCACTCGCCTAAAAAAAAAAAAAATAACCTAAGTGTATCGTGTTTCTATCCCACAACTTACTTGGGTGGAATACCTTGCAAACGTTTTCAGTGTTGTCATGGAAGCAATATCTAGGCGTGTTGACCTGGCTCGGCGCGGTTATTCGTTGATCTATGAAACACCTATATGTTGCTTCCATTTTGTGGCTGTTGTAAAGACTTTGCAAATGCAGTGAAAATGGGGGAACACTAGCGTGATTGTGGAAGAGCCTACACACTGTTTACACGTGTCCTTGTGTCTATGTACAGGGCAGCTAGATTGTTATGCTTTTTAACTTTTGCTCCTATAGGAGGTGCGTGCCCAAGGGACCTCGGTGAGTGTCACGACTAACGAAGTAACAAGCATTCTAAGCAAAGCTGCTCCAGGATTTGTGACCACCCCAAAGAGACATTAGAAACTTTCTCTCAGCACACTCCACAGCCTTAGTCACTTGAGATTACCATTCTTTTTGTCATGATTGATGACCAGTAGAGAAGCCAAAGTTACAGGGATGCTTTTGCAAATGTAAATTATGATTTTCTTCAATTCCAGTTCATTATAATTTGGGTAAAACCATGCCATGCAAGTACCTCTATCAGCATGAGTCTGGGCTTCCCATACTGGACTTCTCCCGCAGAAAACAGAGCAAAGGGTGTTCTGTTTGTTTCCAGTATTCACCCTCTGTTTCAGTTAGTATGGCTAATCTCTGAGACCTCTTAAAAGTCCAACTATCCGCTTTAACCAGAAAATCAGTCCTAATCCAGTTTTCCCATCTTGTAACAAGTCGGCACCCTGGGAATGATGATTTGTGGGCAGGACACATTGGCATGGATTTGACCTTAAGAAAATGTCCTTAAGGTCGTTTTTCAGTCATGAGATCATATTAAAACGATCTAGACAGATGTAATCTTGGAAAGTTAAATTGAATTAACTTAAAACATATGACATTTGGTATTTCCTGTGTGATCTAGCCTTATATTATTTGAACACATGAATACATAGGATATATAAGGAGAGAGAAGTCTTGTCCACGTTCTTTGCAGTTTCATGCCACTTACTAACAAAAATTGAATTATTCTTCAGTAGCATATAAAGATCATACGGAAATTAAAATAAGTAATACAAATATAGGTATTAGCATAAACTTGAGAAATACTTTTCCACGGGGCATTTGCATTTAAAAGAATTGTTCTGAGAAGAACTAAAGAGTATAGCAAAGAAACAAACTCACAGACTGTTTATCTGCCATATTTCCTCGAAGCACGCCTAATCTTCTCTTTCAATTTTCAGTTTCCTGGTCAGTTTTATGGTGGATGCCCGAGGTGGTGCCATGCGAGGATGCAGACACAACGGGCTTAGGATCATTATCCCACCTCGGAAATGCACAGCGCCAACGCGAGTCACCTGCCGCCTGGTGAAACGCCATAGACTAGCAACCATGCCGCCAATGGTGGAAGGAGAAGGCCTGGCCAGCCGCCTCATTGAAGTGGGACCTTCCGGAGCTCAGTTCCTTGGGTAAGGGTTTCCCATAAGCCTCCTCCTTAGTCTCCGATGGGCTTATGCCCGCTACCCCGAGACCCAGTGGGATGAAACGCCAAAGGTACGTTAAGCCATTTTGAAAATGGATAGGCTCCTGTGACATTTTTTTTTAACATTGGAAATAGTGCCTTGATGCCTGACTTCACTTCCACACGTCCATGATAAGGCGTCGGTCAATGAAACATGCAGGTTGCTAGTATTTTTGCTTCTTGGATGTGGGAATAACTGTCAGATTCCCAAATGGGATAGTCATGTTTTTTTAGGCTTTGGTAAGTATATCTTTTTCTTGTCTGAGGCTAAAAGGCAAAGTATAAAGAAAAAAAAAAGCACTCTGTTTGAAACATACATTTAACGCCTTGTGTGGTTATGAATCCAGTTGCCACCTCCGCTTTGGACCGGAGTGTTGCCTTCATAGAATATCTAAAGTTCAGTCTAAATGATGTGTGCGTTTTCTATTATCAAAACTGCCTCCTTCAGCTTTTAAGCCATGGGGTAAGATGAAAATACTGAGATTTAACCTCTGCCATTCTCATTTTGGCAATTTTGAGCAGACATTAGCATTTCTTCTTCCTTCTGTCTGTCTGTATGGCTACTGTCATACTAGGTGACCCTCCAGTGTATCAGCTGAAAAGTTGCCACTGAATGGTAACGAAAGGATGAGACTTTGGAGGGGAAAGGGGTTTCAAATCATTTTGAAACAAATCAATTGTATTTAAGTCTTGGTGCTTAAAACTGAGAGAGAAAAAAAATCTTACTAATCAGGATTCCGTTTGATTGTTGTCAGCATCATACTCGGGGAGAAGATTTCTTGCTTTAGAACTCTGAACATGTTCTAAAGCTTGTAATTTGGGGCAAACTGTTAACAGATTGCTCCAAATTAAAAAGGGATGTGTTGCTAGTTCCCAGGTGTAGAAGGCACCTCTCCTTTGTCATATCAGACAGAGCTTTGGAAAGAGCCTGTGAAGTTCTGGGTTGCCTCAGAAAATGTCACCATGGTTGGATTCTTTCGAGGTTCTTGATGTTCAGTTCAGAGCCTAGATCCCAGCTGCTCAGGTAGTTGAAGGCTTTTGGTAACCGTCAAAGCTGTTGAGGAATATCTATGGAAACGGCTGGCTGCTGCACAGAGTTTTTATTATATTCTCAACAGTTTTGTTCTTCCGGGAGAGAAATTTTTCCCCTCCATTTTTTTTTCTTTTGGCTAGTGCCCTGGCAGTGAACCTAAGTGGGAACAGCCTTGACAGCCATGTGCTCCCCTGGCACAGAAGCACCTCCATTGTACACTCTGGGTCTCAGTTCCTGCTTCCCTTGCTCTTTGTGACCAATGGAGGGGGCAGAACCAAACGCAGTGTGAAACCAAACTTCACCCTGTGATGCTGGGGTTCTGTGGACACGGTACCTGAAGCTTACTTCTGTTCTTTCTTTCACTGCTGCTTTGGATGTACTCAGTAAACTTCACCTGCCAACGGCTCCTCCCCCACTTAATGAGGGAGAAAGTTTGGTCAGCCGCATCCTTCAGCTGGGGCCTCCTGGAACCAAATTCCTTGGGTAGGAGCGACTTAAAACAAATTGATGGCTGCTGGCCCCCATTCTTCTCCTCCTTCTGCGATATGATTTCTCTTTCCGTCATTGTGCCCATGACATGTCCCTCTCTATGATTTTAAACTCTGTATAACCTATCTCTAGTGGACCATTTCTGACCCTTGTGGTATGTGACTTTTATTTTTGAGTGACGTTTTATATCTTCTCCTTTCAAGTGCTGTGACCTTCATTTTCGTTCAAGCATGAGACTTGCCTAGTTGTATTCTGTGCTAGTCCTGATGTGGTTCTGACGAGTTTGGAGTCTGTATCAAAGCAACCTGGACTCAAACATGGAAAGCCTCTGTCTATGTTGAGGATGAATGTGACCTAAAAAAAAAAAAAATCACAGGACAGTGCATGTTCCGGACCCTGAGCATAATAGGCATTGGACAATATTGGACTCTCTGCTGAGTGGCTCTTTAGGGCCACATTGTGTGCACATGCCTATTGTTTTCCTGAATGAAGACAGTTTGAGCAGAAGTCACATGTGCATGGCTCATGAGCACACGTAGTCTACCTCCCTAACCTCTCATTTATAGCACATTGAATTACGCAACGTATGAGCCATTTTCTTTCCTAACTCATGTTGTCATTTTGCACCTGTAGAACATGTTTTAGGAGATTGGCATACATCATAGACCTGCATGTACATTTCTTTTGGTTAAATGTGCTACACCTACATTTATCAAAGGAGACGTTCCAGAATGCCACATGCACTCACAGAGAAATAGCATTTGGCTTAAGGTAGCAGCATGAACCTGAGGACCAGTGCCCCTGTGTCACCCTCTGTTAGTCACTGGGCTCTGGAGGAAGGCCCACTGTGTCCCTGCCCCCAGAATGAGCAGAATTCCAGGTCACTTTGCAACAGACAGTGTGGAGGTGCTTGCCTTGGGATGGGTTACCCTGTCTACACTGAGTGTTCTGCATTGCTATGTCAGGCCCGTGATCGTGGAGATTCCTCACTTTGCTGCCCTTCGAGGAAAGGAGAGGGAGCTGGTGGTTCTGCGCAGTGAAAATGGGGACAGCTGGAAAGAGCATTTCTGTGAATACACGGAAGACGAACTGAACGAAATCCTCAATGGCATGGATGAAGGTATCTCTGGGTTAAGGGGACTGACAGAAATCCCAGGTGGAGACATGCCAGTTCTGCGTTGCTTTCAGAGCCTTAGCTGTGGAGCACTTGTGTGCGCATGCATGTCTCTTGGGGTGTTTGACTCCAGCACACTGCCTGCTGGGCTCCAACTGCAGCAAGTTTCAGTGCACAACCCACCCATTTTCTTAACTGCGTCCATGTTAAATTCAGGAAAATAAAGCCCTTTAAGGTATTAAATATCTCACTTTAACAAGAATAGCCAGCATGATTCTTTCTTTTAAGGCAAACTTCTGTTGAATCTAAAACTAACAGAATTGATGTTGTTTCATTGCAAATAACTCTGCTCAAAACTTTTCAACTTTCTACTATTAAAGAGATAGGAACATTAAGTTCATTCAGTTATTCATATGGAGACTTAGTCTAATTTTCTGTATTTCTCTAAATTCCTATACTAGAGTAACATAGAGTCCATGATCCCACCTTCTGCTCTTAGTATTTGGTAAGTCATTGGCATCAGAGGAATATTGAAAGCCTGATGTCACCACCGATGCCAATCACAGACTCAAACCAACTCATGAGACAGAATACGTAATCAGAAAACTTACCCAATCACTGCAGAGTTTATAACTAAGCTAGTCCCCCAGAACTTAAAGAACCATGTATTTTCTTAAGACCACAACAATTGGTCTTTGAGCTAACTTTGAAATTTGCAAAGAAAAGGAGTTCCCATGCAGCTTCCTCTCCATCACGTGAACCAAGAATAGCCTAAATTCATTTCCGCTACAGGTTTGCCCGCAAACGCCATCACAGACACGGAACACTGCACAGGCGCATCTGGCACGAGATGCGCTTCCTTTCCACTGCTCTGGAAAGGCTAGTTTCCCCTAAAGTATACCTGCAAACTGTCGAGAGCTGAGGAAAGATCCCAATATTTATGTATTTGGTATCAGGATGGCCTTGTGTTTTAACATTTACTAAAGGGGAGCTTTGCCGCTCCCCCTGATTGCTATTAACTGTGCCCACGAGTCTGCTAGAATGTTCTCAGGAGCTACTAGCTTCATGAGGATGGATCATTTCTTGTCTCAGTGCTGGACAGTCCAGAGGACCTGGAAAAGAAACGAATCTGCCGCATCATCACTCGTGACTTCCCACAGTACTTTGCGGTGGTGTCGCGCATCAAACAGGACAGCAACCTGATTGGCCCAGAGGGTGGAGTGCTGAGCAGCACCGTGGTGTCTCAGGTGCAAGCCGTCTTCCCCGAGGGCGCACTCACCAAGCGCATCCGTGTAGGTCTGCAGGTATGTGCATCTAGGCGGCAGATGATACTGTGGGATTTTATTACCAGGGTTGCAATTAGGTTTTCACACGAGAGTTGAAATATCACCTAAATAAGTTTCCCTGAGTGAACAAAGGCTAACACAAGAGACCAAAGAGCTACAAAATTGTGAGGGCGGGGCAGGTGAGATGCCTCGGCTGGTGAAGGGGCTGGCTGCTGAGCCTGACTACCTGAATGCAATTCTGGAAACCACATGACGGAAGATGAGACATGACTTCCTCTGACCTGCACATGTGGGCTGTAGCATGCACCCAGCCACACACACTTCTAACATGCAATAAATAAATAAAAATAAAATGTAATAATTTCTTTTCTAAATTGTGAGTAATTAATAGTGCTAAACTTAACGGCAGCCACGTTCGGAATCCATTCTCCTCATTTGTGACATAACAAGCAACGTCTGTCTGGAGGTGATTGTTGACATTATGTAGGATTACTACACAGTTCCATGTTTTTTTCTTCCCTTGAAAGGCTCAACCCATGCACAGTGAGTTGGTGAAGAAGATCCTAGGCAATAAAGCAACCTTCAGTCCTATAGTCACTTTGGAACCCAGGAGAAGGAAGTTTCATAAGCCTATCACCATGACGATTCCTGTTCCCAAAGCTTCAAGTGATGTCATGCTGAATGGTTTTGGGGGAGATGCACCAACCCTAAGATTACTCTGCAGCATAACAGGTGAGGCATACGTGACTAGCATGGACAGTTCTAGAAGATATTTAAATAATAGTAAAAAAACCTAAGGACATGCCAGGTTAATTATGCCCTGGAAACTGAGGATGCTAGTGAACGTCTGTGAGACAGTATTTGGAAGGCTGAGGCTGGTGGATTATGAGTTCAGGGTCTATCTGGACAATATAGCAAGACCCTGTATCACAAAGCTGTGTGGTTAGATACATTAATTCAGGGAAAGCATTTTCAATTAACTAGGTGAACAAAAGGTAAAAAAAAATTATTTTCTCAACCATGTTTGTACATCAAACTATTATAATAATATATATCAAGTATATATGCTTGTATGGATCAAGCATATATACTTGATATGCATAGTCATTTTTAAAATAAATGTTTTTAATTTAATATTTGTAACCTACTGAGTTATTAGTGTTGTCCATATGTGCATGGTATAGGGCCACGCACCAGCTGATAGACATGGGCAATCCAATCTACCAGTGACTGCCCCTCGAAGAAGAAAAGTTACTTCCCCCCTCCCAGCAGGCATCGATTGCCAGTATCTCCTCATTTATGAGTGTTGTCTTGACGGCTCTTTCCTGTATATGCAGAAACTTTCCTGGGGTGATCTAGTGCAGGTAACTCAGTTCTGAGAGTTGAGCCGCCCAACAGCCTGTGTTCAGGAGCCAGCATCTCACAGCACTCCCCGCACCCCCTTTATCCGCTCCTTCTTCTTCTTTATTCCTCTTGTTCCTCTTCCACAATGCTCCCTTGCCTCGAGGAGGAGACGGGGCAATGTAGTTGTCCCACTCACAATTTCCTACTCTTAGCACTGAGAGCAGATATGCATCTCTGCCTTAACCATGACCTACACCAATATGGAGCTTCTCTGACCAAGGTTTAACTTCTATGGATATAAACAGAACTATTTAGAAGGCCGTTTGACAATACAGTTTTCTCCTTAGGGCTTATGGCTTTTCTGTGACCATGATTAGGGAACTAGACATGCATTTCCTCCAGTGGCGCAGTCTCAAGCCAACCTAGAGAGCAGCTGGTTCCCCATCAACAGTCTGGTCACCACTGCACCAGTGGGCACACCGTGCCTGCGAGATCAGTCTCATAGCATGTGGAGACCAGCACTGGATAAAATCATTGATTCTTTTTTCTTCTTCAGCCATCTTTTTAGCAGGCCAACATACAGAATGCCTAGTAAACAGATATTCAAATAATTTTCCATAAATTTAGTTTATCTTAAGGTGGCATTTGCTTTTTTAAGTGTCATTTTTTTTAGTATGTAGTTTTGAGAGTTTGTACTCTCATCTCTCATTTTGATTTAATTAAATTTACTTTTTTCTTTTTTATTTCTTATTTTATTTTTTGCTTGTGGTGCTGGTGATTGAACCTAGGACATGTTATTTGCTAGAAAAGGCAAGCACTTTACTCCTGAGCTACGTATTCTTAGCCCTGAAAGTTGTTTTGCTGTCTTCTCTCTCTCTCTCGCTCTCTCTCTCTCTCTCTCTCTCTCTCTCTCTCTCTCTCTCTCTCTCCCTCCCTCCTTCCCTCCCTCCCTCCCTCCCTCCCTCCCTCCCTCCTTCCTCTCTTCTTCCTCCCTTTTTCTTTTCTTTATTTCTTGGCAGTAAGGATTGAACATGGGGCTGGTCACACACTAGGCAAATGCTCTAACCAGCATCCTATAAGTTCACTAACCTGTATCCCAGTTCATGCTAGTCTCATTGCGCCTTTTTGTGTATGGAGGGACCACACAGGCGAATAGTCAGAACCACTGAGACTTTATTTACAAGCCAGTGTCTGGCATTTTGCCCAATCATTTTCCACACTCATGCTATTTCAGGTGGAACCACGCCTGCGCAGTGGGAAGACATCACAGGAACTACGCCACTAACATTCGTCAATGAATGTGTTTCCTTTACAACCAACGTGTCTGCCAGGTATGTGTGTGCAGCCCAGAAAAAACTGGATTTGTTTTTTCCTCCCCCAAACAATCTTTTCTTTTTGTTGTTTGATATTGTTTCTTAATTCTTTCAAAGGAATTTTGGTTGCAGTTGTTTAATATTAAGTTGGGCTTGCATTTCTTGTGACTTGAATAGTAACACTACAATAACCAAGTCCTGCATGCATTCAGATTTTAGATTCTTTGGGAAACACGTGTCTATCTGCTTTGGCAGGAGGATTCTGATGCTAGCTTTGGGAGCCGCTCCTGATGCTTCCACTCCCCAAGGAATGAAAAGTTTCCTGTTAGCCAACAATACACATGAAAAGTTGCTTTTTCAATAGAATGCCAAAACACACAGTCAGTGTAGCTTGCTTAGTGGCTAAAGAGTTACAGTGTGTTAAACACATGACACATGAACACATTTGCATGTTACACATCCTTAAGAGAATGAAGGTATCTTCTGTTATTTCTTTTACATACAGTAATTGAATTTTAACATTATTTTTTATTTGTATAGTCTTTGATGGATAGGTCAACATCTTCAAGTTTCTGGTTGTTCTGACTCAGTCTTGGTGGCGAGTGAGTCCTTTGGATGGTGGTGCAGTGAAAGCACAGTGTTGAATCGTCAGAAGATTAAATGAATAGTAGCGGGATCAAGGGAAAGAGTGCTCAGTCAGAGAAATCTATATCATAATGTCTGATGCAGAGCTTTTATTCCCAAATATTCTAAAAGCCATCACTTTATATGTCAAGAGATTGATTATAAAGAAGAGTTTTCAAAAAGAGAAACAGCTAGAACATTTAAGTCAATCTTTTTGTTTGGCTTTATTTTGCTTTGGGAGGTATATAATCTCTACTGGATTTATTACTTATGCATGGTAGTATGTTACATAATGGCTTTTAGTTCTAAGTGTATATTGTCCATTGAGCATATTCCCTCTTCATTGTAACCAATCTTAAAAATCTGATATATCTCTCCTTCTTGATGCCTCCCGTCTTCCTGCCCATCCTGTTGTGTTCCTTGCCATTTCTATCTTTGTTTCCCTTTGATCTCTTTCTCTCTCCTTTCTTTTTCAAGAAACATTTGATGACTATATTGATCATATTAAAGGAACTGATTATATTTTTTTTTCAAATGGCATACGTTAAACTTTAGGTAACTGGTTTTCTCTCTTTTTGTAGGTTCTGGCTGATAGATTGTCGACAGATTCAGGAATCTGTTTCCTTTGCATCGCAAGTGTATAGAGAAATTATCTGTGTACCATATATGGCCAAATTTGTAGTCTTTGCCAAATCACACGACCCCATTGAAGCCAGGTTGCGGTGCTTCTGTATGACAGATGATAAAGTAGATAAGACCCTTGAACAGCAAGAAAACTTCTCTGAGGTGGCCAGGAGCAGGGATGTGGAGGTAAGAATATAGTCTGCATCCTGGGACTTCACTATCAGGTCTTTGCAAAACAGATGTAGGAAGAAGATTTGCTTCAAAATAGAAAGGTCAGTCTATCAGTTGAATGAAGGTCAAGGTCCCAAATCAGAGCTTTCTGACTACTTGGAACATAAATGTTTGTTCTCTATGTATGTAGAAAGATTCATGTAAAATTAATTTGAAGAAAAACTGTAAGTTATTGATAAACTTGAAGTCTATAGGTGACTCTGAGCTTGTGATAACTGTAGCAGTTTCAAGAATTTTATCTTCCTGGATTTTTTTAAAAGTACTTCTTTTTGTCTAAGTGTTAGGTCAGATAAATACTTCTCTACATTGTTTTTAAATACTTTTCTACATTGGTGTTTCCTTTTCTTGTGAAACCTTTTTCATTATTGCAAAGTTTATATTTAGGTACTAGACATACATTGGTCTTTGTGGGTATCATGACACGGCAATAAAAATGAGAAAATTGAATGTTACCATGCAATTGAAGATATTCAGGAACAAGAAGGAATGCTGGTCTATGCCTTGTCGTGTATATGACAGATGTCAATGAATGGTGTGAACATTGTTGCATGTATATTCTAAGAACTTCAGGTTCCAAGTACACTTACTTGTAATATTTGTATAAATGACATGAAAGTGATTGTAGCTATCTCAATCCATGTTGGTTTTCTGTCTTATTTTAGGTATTAGAAGGAAAACCTATTTATGTTGATTGTTTTGGCAACCTGGTACCACTAACCAAGAGTGGCCAACATCATATATTCAGCTTTTTTGCCTTCAAAGAAAACAGACTTCCTCTCTTTGTCAAGGTAATGTATACATAAAACCAAAAATCAGTTATGCCTTTACATACATCCAAGTACATACATCCATGCAGTCCAAGGGTTGGTCTCAGTTACTTTCATAATGAGAATATGCGCTTTCCAAACATTTCCAGTGATTTTGAAACACATTTTACAAATGTTTACAAAAAGCATACATTTTAGTATTCTTGAATTTCAAAGTCAACTGTGTATTTTGATGAGAGAGCACATTTATAAGAGAAATGAGGACAAACTATGACCAAGTTATTAAGTAGAAACATTAAAAACTGTTGCCCAGCTTAAGCCTGCTCACTCTGTCTCTGTCTCTGTCTGTATCTCCATCTCTCTGTGTTGCTGGGAATTAAGCTTAGGGCTTCACCCCTAGCTATTACTAGGCGGTGACTCTACTAGTGACATAAGCTCCCAGCCTTCCCGTTTGTTCACTGCTGTCACTTTTAGATATTCATACTTAGATTTTTTTTCATACTTAGATTTTAAAATGTATGTGGATGTCACTAATGTAGAGATCAAAAGAGCACTAATAATTTTTTGTAGTAATTTCTCCAAAGACCCAGAATCTCATGGTCCAATAAGAAATTATTCTAGTTAGAGCTATAGACTTAATGTACTTTCATCAATTCAACATAATAGAAAGTTTGATGTTGAATGGGTCCATTTACTAAGGCATACCCAGAGAAGTAAAACTCATAAAGGCAGAAAGTAAAAGGGTGGGTATCATGGAAAAGGGGTCCGGAAAAAGAGGAGCTGTTGCTTAATACATGGAGACTTTCAGTTTGGGAAGCAATTCTTCTGCATGCACGTGGATGGTGGTGACAGCTATACAACAAAATGCATTCACTGTCACCACTGAATTATATACCTAAAATGGTTAAATACACCTGAAATGATGTTTCCCATTACAAAACCACAGTTAAAAAAGAATGAAATTCTGATGTTGCAATGAACTTAAAAATATCCTAAGTCAGTAAAACACAGGGAAAATACTATATGAGTTCACTTTACAAAGCAGAGCAATCCATGGAGACCCAAAATTGTTTGGAAGTTGTCAGGGACAAGGAGTGGTAGGTAAATGTGTGCTGGGCACAGTTTCTGTCTTGGTGAATAGAAAGCTCTGGAAAATAGTGGTGATTGCACAACTCCATGCGTGCGCTTCATAGCACTTAAAAATCATAGAAATATATGGTTGTATGACAGGTATATTTTACCACAACCTCAAGAAACGCGAATTCATTTTGTCAACCTGATATACAGAAAAGTAACCACAGTAAGTGGTTATTTTGTATGTGAAACTTTATATGAGGTCTGAAGGGAATCCCATGCATGTGACTTAACATGATGGTCAGCTTCATTTGGCATGGCGTGCATATCCAACCATCCTGGTAGCCACCTTAATAGAGGTACAACTTTCTCAATCATGTTTCATAAAGCAGCAATGCCTGAAAGTGTGATTGTCAATGATGATACCAAAATAGAAAGGGGAAGAGCTTGGAGTTTGTGGCTTCTATGTCCCTCCTTGAAGTGTCACCCGATTGTAATTATGTACCCCCCTCCCCCTGCTTCAACCTCATCTGATGTCAGACGTCAGTGAAACCCATGTCTTTCTTGTTCAAGGTACGTGATACAACTCAGGAACCTTGTGGGCGACTCTCGTTCATGAAGGAACCCAAATCCACAAGAGGCCTGGTGCATCAAGCCATTTGCAACCTAAACATCACCCTGCCAATTTATGCGAAGGTATTGTGAATCCTGTAGTGTTCTCAGGCAATCCAGAAATTTGAGTTTCAATTTCTTTATAAGAGATATTCAGCACAAGAACATGTACAAATTATTTTTGGTATCCTGCCCCTTAAGTGATTTTTTTTTCAATTCAATAAAGAAAAAAGCAATTCTCGCCTTCTTTGGCATTTAATGCACTTTTATGGAGGCTTTTATTTTTATATAGTAGATATGGCAGAGAAAAAATTAGTTTTAATTTTAATGCCTTTTGACCTGGGTTTTAAAGAAAAAGCAATTGGCAATTTTTCTGATCTTGTTTCTCTGTGCATTCCTGAGACTACATGGTGCCTTGTCTCCCACCAGGATGCTAGTGTGCTAGTTATTGCTCACTACCCACTCAGCTGGGTCAGCTTAAAGGTTCGGAGCATACGACTAGTGTTTTAGCTTTGCCTGATGTAATTACCTGTTTCTATTACCTGTCCTGTTTAAATTGTGTAAGAATTTTCAACTAACTTTTCAGTTAATTTAACATGATCAGTATAAAAATATCCTCTTGACAGGAGTACATTTGATGCAACACCAGAAAGACTTTTGTTAATTTCTGATGCAAGTCTACCTAATACTACTTCCAATCTAACACTTTCTTGATGACATTATACTCTGACTATTACCAGTGTATCAAAGAAGGTGACTGAACCAGTTATTCTAAAAGCTTTTTTCCCCCTTTAAACTAATATCATTTAGAAACAGCCAGCTGCAGACAGCAGTCTGTGCATAGCTGCTACAAATGTTCAGTTTGTTCTGCACTTGGCAAAGGGCTGTATAGTGGGTGATGGATGGGAAGTAGGGAAATACTTAAAACTTTTAGTCCTGAATTTGCAGAAGCAAGAATTCTCTATATCACTTTTACCTCATCATAGTTGCCACAGAATGTATTGGTTTAAATATTCAGTCTTAGAAATAGATATTAGCTTTATAGAAGAAGGCTCTAAGTATATGTTTTATGTTGTTACTTCTTCTTAATAATTAAAAACAGAAATTCAATATCTATTTCCACATATGATATCATGATGTTCCAATGCCATTGAAATGTAACAATAGATAGATCAACCAAGAAAATGTGATCTAATGGCAATCCCATGACACAAATGCACCTTGGTGTTTAGTCTCTGGAGGCAGAGTAGCAATTCAGAGCCACAGGAGAGCTGCACAGGCCACCCAGAGATATAGTATGAACATGCTACGATGGGTCTCCTGGCTCTCCATGTTCTGTGAGACAAAGCATTTACTTCGTTTTATATTTTTTGAGACAAGATACAGCACACAGTGTTATTAATGCTATGGTGATCAGGGGTGGTTTTCTATTTAGTCACTCACGATGAAAAGAATAAAATGCCAAACATTGCATCTTTAAGATATACTGAGAATGTAGTATCTAATCAAACTTGTGTATTGCCCGAGTATTGACAACGTTTGCAGCATAGACTTACTGATGCTGTTTCACAGTTTCAGTCCAGTCCCGTTATAACTGGGGTAGTGTCACCATCACCTTTCCTGTGAATCAATGCCACCAGACACATTAAATATCAAGCGTTGGGGCTGCTGATAACTTCGGGTCAGGAATTGATATATTTGTCATTTTTTTTTATGTGTGTGTCTTTGAATGTATAAACTTTGATCAATCTTCTTTAGCTGTCTTCTATAAACTATTTAAGAAAGCAGCCTGAGTGTACTGTGTGCCTGCCTTGATGCTTGTAGACGGACGTATTTACTCTTTTCCTCTAAATGTTTCTTCCTTCTCCTTTTTTTTCCATCTTGCACGGCATCTTGGGGCATCCAGGAATCTGAGTCAGATCAAGAGCAGGAGGAAGAGGTAATTTTACAACAGCGTCACTTGTTCCTGGCTCTGTCATTGCTGGAGCCGCTAAGAAGAGCATGTGGTTGACCTCTAATTTTTGGCAGCTACTTTTAGCAATTAGACGAGCAGAATTTTAGTCGACCTCCCTACTCCAATTTTTTTTTTCATCTTGTGAATGGCATTCAGAGAACCGCAAAGTTTCCTTCTCCCCCCCCCCCCCATGTAATAGTATGTATTTCTCTGCCACTCCTAAAGGCCAGGCCGTTGTCTTGGTGACACTCAAAGGCTAGACTGATGGTGTCTGAAGGTGACAGTGAGCAGACACAATGGTTGGCTTTGTAGCTCTCATAGCCTCACTAGCAGCAAAGATTTTCTGAAGCTGGGCCTGTGATGACATCAGCACTCTGGCAATTACTAGGGTGTGTGCTGGTGTATTTGTGGCGTTCTTGAATCTTCTCGGCTCTAATCTGCAGTGTGCAGGTTTGTTTATGTGTAGTTTGTATAAATGAAAGTTACTAACTTTTAGGAATGCACTGTGGTCCTAACACCATGACCAAGAATCACTAAGACTAACCAACCTTCAGTCCATTCATTAGACTCCACGATCATGATACAAACATATATTTATAATTAGCATTCCTCATAAAGCATATTTGTAGACCTCAGTGTTCCACACATCTCACCAGCATGGGTTTCTCTTACCTAGCTTCTGTGTGAAGTTACATACAGATGTAGAAAACAAGTTCTAAAGGTGGCATCTTGAAATAAGTAGATATCTGAGTGATATCCATTTTGATTCTTAAAGCAAATATGTTTCTCTTCTTTTAACGGTATGAAAACACCCATTATTATAACAGAAATGAAAGAAATTATCGAAAAAACTTCTTATATTTATCCACGAATATAGGAACTCCTGTTTCCTGTCTGTGCTCAACTGTTTCCAAACTAATCATCACTAGTGCATACATTTTTAATATACCTTCATTTTTAAATGTTTATGCTAATGTGCCTGAAATGTAAAAATACAAAGAAAAGCATAATAAATGTTCTGTGCCTACCAACTTCAAGTGCATGACCTTAGTCCAGAGGACTGCCACCATTTCCCTCTTCTGTCATAGGAAGCTAGAGAACAGAGGTGGACTGGCAGTCACACACACCACCAGATGTGGGACTGGTCATTTCCTGTGTGGGTCACTGTCACACACACGGTTTCCTTCTGTGCTCAGGGGTTCTGTCTCCCTGGCTTTTGAAATGTGACACCTCCATCCCATCCTTAAAGAGCATAAAAATGGTGAAACCGATTTTGCTGTGTTCACAACTGAGCCATTTCCATTAGATACGTGGTTGTTACCTGTGAAATACTTTCAGGAAGTTTCTATTCTTCCTAAAAGGAATGTGTGAACAGCTCTGGAGCAGTTTGGAGCAGTGTTGTTAGGAAATGACTTCTGTAGAACTTATCACCCAGGATGCTTTGCCATTCTTTTTTTTTTCTCATTCAATTGTAACTTACTGCTTAAGACTGACTTCACCTTTTCCATAACATTTTCCCTAATATGCCTTTTCTTACATCAAACACAGTCGGGTCGCCTCTTCCCAAGAGTAACATATTCTTCCTGTAGTTTCTAGAAATGATGTATGAATATGTGTTTATTTATGTATTCAAAACTGTAGCTGATGTCTTTGACGTTCTTCTAGTACATGTTTGTCACTCCTATGTGCATAACCACAAGTAGGATTTTACTATGCACATGAGTGACTCTGAGCCAAGAGCTGTTTGTAACCATTGAATTTGTGTATGTTTTCTTTCAGATCGGTATGACATCAGAAAAAAGTAAGACTTTAAATAAAATTGAGTTTATTTGAAAGCTGGCTGTAATGAAAAGAAGCATGAATTACGATGCAAGCTAGTTGCCCTTACTAACCACTATAATAATTACATTTTTATATAGTTCTTATTAATCGTTAATGTATACTTATAAAAGCAGCTTGGCCAGTTAAATCATAAATATGCATAATTTGTGAATTAATTAGCATTAAGTGCAATGATTATTCATTAAGCATTCACTTTCTTTTGGCATTCCTGTAACCCTGGCATTGCTGTCAAGCTTATTTAGAAAGCCACCCTACCGTTTTGTCCATTTGTTAGCGTAACATTGCCACCTCATTTTTTTTCCTGCACTGACATGACAGTATTACTTTTTACACAAAGTGACCTCTGTAAAGAGCTTTGCCTCTAGAAGAACGCCTACAAAAGCGATACTGTCTTAGAGTTCTGAGCCGAAGCTCACACGCCCCCGCCATACCCCACCCTCCTTGCCCTCTTACTGTGGTGAAGTATACCTAAGTCTTTAGGTGAGAGCTAACAGAATTTTGTGAATTTCCAAAGCGGGGGGGGGGGGGGAGAAGAGACACAAAAATGAAAAGAATGCAAAAATTAAAGAATACTGGATGCAATTACTGATCACAGTGTGGTTATAATTAAATAACAACTCAAAATCCCCAACAACATCTAATACAGTAAGCAGTTCTGAGTTCACCCAAGGTTTGTAATGATCTCGCCACATTTCATCTTGTCAGCCTGGTCTCTGTGACCGTCCGGCTTCTTGTGTAGAAACTCAAGTTGAATTTTATAGATTTTTTTTCCACCTTATGCCTTAAACACTTGAGAAAAATATTCTAATTTTTAATCTTGTTAAGTATTGAGATTTATTTTGATTCATCTTATCCCAGGGTAGCATTCCTGAAAGGAAAGTATACAGAGCCTTATGTCATAGTCACTTTTATGGTGCTGCTATAAAACACATGAACAAAGCAACTTACCCAAAGAAGAGTTTTCTGTGGAGCTTATGGTTGCTGATAATTAGAGTCCAGATAGCAGAGCAGGGGTAGTAGGTGGCAGACTGTTGGACTCTGGAAACCACCAACGGGCAGAGAGAATACTCTCTCTCTGCTGGTCCTAGTGACACACTCCTCCTGGTCCTAGTGACACACTTCCTCCAGCAAGGCCATACCTCCTCAGCCTCACCAAACAAATGTCACCTAGGGACCAAGTACCCCAAACTTAATAGGCAGGTCTCATTCAAAATATCACACTGGGCCGGGCTGTGGTGGCGCACGCCTTTAATCCCAGCACTCGGGAGGCAGAGGCAGGCGGATCTCTGTGAGTTCGAGGCCAGCCTGGTCTACAAGAGCTAGTTCCAGGACAGGCTCTAAAAAAGCTGCAGAGAAACCCTGTCTCGAAAAACCAAAATAAACAAATAAATAAATAAAATATCACACTGGCAACCTACAGGCCTGTTCTCCTTGAAGTCTTAGTTCATTGTAATTTACTGCTGTCCTATTGGATTGACTTTAACTGGGGCTTATCCTTGTGTCCCAGCTCATTCAAGATGAAACTCTGAGATTCTGATGTCTTCAGTAATCTATATGACTAAACATATCAGCATTAGTATAAATTGATTTTAATATATTTTATATATAGCACATGTATCTAATCACATGTGCTAGCCTCTAAACAAATACACATTCTCTCTAGAGAAGACAGTTTTGCTTATGCCACATATTATTGTTGCCTTCATTGGTTTTTTTTAAAATGTTTTTATTTTCTCTTCCTCTTCCTTCTATAGGGCTATTGTATTGACTTAATGAAATGTAAACGAAATGGCCCCTTCATTTACTCGAATGTACAAGCTAGTCAGAGTTAAAGTTATTGGTCTGGGTCAGTTAAAAAAAAATAGTAATGTTCCCATGTTGCTATATTACCATGGGTTCTCTTGAATGACACCTAGATACTTCTAATATCTTCCAGATATTAGAAGGCAGATTCATGCCTGGTTTTGTTTTAAAGACAATCACCACATAGTTTTCACATAGCCATAAAATAACATCCAAAGAAGGGTTCTCTTAATAAGGCCTTTTACTGAAGCTTTTATGTAAGCCAACCCCGAGAGTTTCTTGTGTTTGTCGTGATTCAAGGAGCCCCACCCCACCTGTGACTCCAGTATACCGCACAGACCCCCGCATGGACGGGTAGGGAAGTAACTATACTTCATCACAGTAACGTTTTACCTTTTGTTCTAATTTCTCACCTCCCTCCTGCCTGCACTTTTCTGCAAGGCTGCCCCGCCCAGCAGTTTTACTCCACCTTTGCTTTGCATGGAAATAACTTGGCTTACATCAACTGTGTGTGTGTCCTGTGTGACTGTCTCTAATTTGGGTTGCCACGCATCACCTTTTAACTCTGGCCTCACACAAACGTTCCGTCACAGCTGTTGTTTCCGTCATTTGTCCTTCCCTTTCCTTCATCCTCCTCCTTGGTCTGTCTATGACATCTTTAAACAAGGAGGTCCCTCCGAGGAAAGGGCCAGGCCTCTCCGCACGAGATGTGTGTCATCGTCAGGTGTGGATTTCCCTTCGACGAAATGCCAGTCTGCAGCTGACTCAGATGTGTGTTCTGCCATTGCTTTATGATGGCAGGATGGTACTGACCGAATTCCAGACCCGTGGGATTGTAAATGTATGGATATAGTTGGGTGCAATTCTGAATTGGTTCCGACTGGCTTTCTCAGAGAGGAAATCAGGTTTCTGCAATTTCTAATGCTTTTTTTTTTCTAATTTTTTTTTACCCATGGTTTTTCTGTATTGTCTTGTTTTCTGACATTGATCTGTAATATCTGGACAATCTTGAGATATCTCTGTGTAATTTCACTGCTCTCTTCTTTTTGATTTGTGATTTTTTTAAATGTATGTCTTGAGTATCTGTGATAGCTTTGTTGTATGTATGAATGTGCTACAAGTGAGAAAATTAAGCAAGTTATTTCCTGCTCATTTTCCTTTTCAGTTATTTTTTTCCGTTAGCCTTGCTTTGCTCTTGTTCCTTGAGACCTTGTGGATCCACCATCCCCAGCCCATTCTGTTGCCCCTTCCACCACCAGGAAAAGACGCTGTGTTGTTTTGGTCCTGATTACATTTTGCCAATATCTTTTTTGATTTCCATTTTACTTTCGATGTTTTTTCATTCACATCAAAGATGATGAGACAGAGTCGACAGAAACATCTGTCCTGAAAAGCCACCTGGTTAATGAAGTTCCCGTCTTAGCCAGTCCGGACTTGCTCTCTGAAGTTTCTGAGATGAAACAAGATCTGATCAAAATGACGGCCATCTTGACCACAGATGTGTCTGATAAGGCAGGTTCCCTCAAAGTGAAAGAGCTGGCGAAGGCTGCTGACGAGGAGCCAGGCGAGCCGTTCGAAATTGTTGAAAGAGTTAAGGAGGACTTAGAGAAGGTGAACGCAATCCTGCGAAGTGGCACCTGTGTCAGAGATGAAGGCAGAGTACAGAGTTCTCAGTCTGAGCGAGAGCTAGAAGAGGAATGGGTCATTGTCAGCGATGAGGACATCGAAGAGGCCAAGCAGCACGCACCTGTAGACGTCGCTGAACATCCCTGTGTAGAAGTCAGAGTAGACAGGGGGACCAAGGTCAAACCAGAGAAGGACTCCACTGGCTTAGTGAACTACCTTACAGATGACCTAAACTCATACGCCTCTCATGAAAAGAAGCCACAGACAGCTCAGGAGAAGTCAGGGGAGACGAGTCAGGCCCCAGCTGTTGGCAAGAGCTCTGAGACTCACAAAGGGAAAGCTGCGCCAGCAGAGGAGAAGCAGAGTGCACAGAAGCAGCCCAAACCGAGCCTGGTGATAAAGAAGCCAGTGCGGAGGAAACTAAAAGAAAAGCAGAAACCAAAAGATGAAAGCTCCCAAGGCAGTGAAGAAACGACCGACCTTAAGAAAGGTAGCTCAGAGGAGTCGGTAGATGAAGAGCGAGGCCTGGCCCCCGAGCCCCTTCCCACTGCCAAAGCCACCTCTCCTCTGATAGAAGAAACTCCTATTGGTTCCATAAAGGACAAAGTCAAGGCCCTCCAGAAGCGAGTAGAAGATGAGCAGAAAGGTCGAAGCAAGTTGCCGGTCAGAGTCAAAGGCAAAGAGGATGTGCCTAAAAAGACCACGCCCAGGACACACCCAGCTGTGTCACCTTCTTCAAAGTCATCTCCTTCCTCTAAAACAGACCGGCACACTTCCCTTTCTTCCTCTGCAAAAACTGAAAGACACACGCCAGTGTCACCATCAGGCAAAACGGAGAAACACTCGCCCGTGTCACCCTCGCCAAAAACCGAACGACATTCACCAGTATCCTCAGGTAAACCTGAGAAACACTCACCCGGATCCCCGTCAACAAAAAATGAAAGGCATTCCCCTGTGTCATCTGTGAAAACGGAGCGACACACACCTGTGTCACCTTCGGGTAAAACAGACAAACGTCCCCCAGTACCGTCATCTGGAAGAACGGAGAAGCACCCTCCTGTGTCACCCGGGAGAACAGAGAAACGCTTGCCAGTTTCACCGTCTGCCAGAACCACAGAGAAGCAGGCCCCCATGTCAACTGCTGGGAAAAATGATAAGTACCTGCCTGTGTCCCCTGGGAAGACAGAGAAGCAGCCACCCGTATCTCCCACCTCCAAAACAGAACGAATTGAAGAGACAATGTCTGTCCGGGAGTTGATGAAAGCGTTCCAATCAGGTCAGGACCCATCGAAGCACAAGACCGGACTCTTTGAGCACAAATCAACAAAGCAAAAGCAGCCACAAGACAAAAGTAAAACTCGGGTAGAAAAAGAAAAGGGGCACACAGTAACTCAGAGAGCAGAAAGCCAGACAGTCAAGCGTGGCCAGAGGTTTCCAGTGACAGGTCCTTCTGAATCCAGAAGGTTCCGTTCTTCCACCATCACTGTTGGGCTCAGGACAGAAGATCCAGTTAGAGAAAGGTTTGAGAAAGGCCGTGTTATTAGAACACCTGAGCCAATTCCGTCAGTGGTGGCAGATGGAAGCCCTCGGGGCAGTGAGACCCTTCAAGACAAGATAGTAGATGAGCAAGGAGACACGGATCTTCAGATCAGCCCAGATAGGAAAACCTCCACTGACTTTTCTGACGTCATCAAGCAAGAGTTAGAAGACAATGACAAATACCAGCAGTTCCGCCTCACTGAGGAGACAGAGAAGGCTCAGATTCAGTTAGACCAAATAATCACAAGTCCTTTCAACACAACCCTTCCGCTAGATTACATGAAAGACGAGTTTCTTCCAGCTCTGTCTTTACAGAGCGGGGCTTTGGGTGGCAGTTCTGAAAGCCTGAAGCAGGAAGTTATAGCAGGCTCGCCTTGTGGCAGCCTGATGGAGGGCACCCCTCAGATCAGTTCAGAAGAGAGCTACAAGCATGAGGGCCTAGCAGAAACCCCCGAGACAAGTCCAGAGAGTCTTTCTTTCTCACCAAAGAAAAGTGAGGAACACATTGAAGATATGAAGGAAACCAAGGTAGACACACCCACAGAAAGTCATTCAGAGACAGAGCTTCCTGTAACTAAAGACATTCCTGATAGTTCTGAAACACAAGGTGCTGAGGTCACTGGGAATTCAGAATCCTCCACTGAGCATGGTCAGAAGGAGGTCACCCAAGATGCTTCCCAAGGTGTGTGCTCCAAACAAGATGGTTGCCCTAGTAGCCACAGTGTATCATTAGCCAATGAAACAAGCCAGGCGTTTACTGAGAAGGGGTCTTGTGATGAAAGTCAGCTTCCACTTGTTGGTTCAGCTTATAAGACCCAACCAGAAAGTGAAACTCAGGAATCCGCAACTCCCTCCGAGGTGACAAAGACCTTCCCACCATCTGATGCTTCTATGAAGATAGGTGAGGGAACAGAACCAAAGCCCCAGGGAGCCGTTAGAAGTCCCCAAGGGTTAGAACTTCCACTCCCTAGCCGGGATAGTGAGATCCTCAGCCCAATGGCTGATGAATCATTAGCAGTAAGCCACAAAGACTCTCTAGAAGCCAGCCCTGTGTTGGAAGACAACTCCTCACACAAGACTCCCGATTCTCTGGAACCCAGTCCTCTGAAAGAGTCCCCTTGCAGGGACTCCCTTGAGAGCAGCCCAGTGGAGCCTAAAATGAAAGCAGGAATTCTCCCAAGTCACTTTCCTCTCCCTGCAGCTATGACCAAAACAGATCTTGTTGCCGAAGTGGCTTCCATGCGTTCTCGGCTGCTCCGAGACCCTGATGGCAGTGCTGAGGATGACAGCCTTGAACAGACGTCCCTCATGGAGAGCTCCGGGAAAAGCCCCCTCTCCCCTGACACACCCAGCTCTGAAGAGGTTAGCTATGAGGTCACACCCAAGACTTCAGATTCAAGCACACCGAAACCAGCTGTGATTCATGAATGCGCAGAGGAGGAGGACTCTGAAAACGGGGAGAAAAAGAGATTCACCCCAGAAGAGGAAATGTTCAAAATGGTAACCAAAATTAAAACGTTTGATGAACTTGAGCAAGAGGCAAAACAGAAAAGGGACTACAAGAAAGAACCCAGGCAAGATGGATCCTCCTCGGCCTCGGACCCCGATGCTGACTGCTCAGTAGAAGTGGATGAACAGAAACAGAAGGAGAACATGGCTGATGAGGGTGAGGTCCCTGTACTGGTGACTTCAGAGAGCAGAAAAGCTTCCTCCTCCTCAGAAAGTGAACCTGAACTGACACAGCTAAGTAAAGGTGCTGACTCGGGACTTCTGACAGAGCCGGTTATTCGAGTGCAACCTCCATCTCCCCTTCCATCCAGCATAGACTCTAGTTCCAGCCCTGAAGAATCCCAGTTCCAGCCTATCGTTACCAAACAATACACTTTCAAGATGAATGAGGATATTCAAGAGGAGCCGGGTAAGTCAGAAGAAGACAAAGATGGTGAATCTAATTTAGCTGAAGACCGTCAGACTCCTTCTACTGATGGTGTGGATAGGTGTTACGATGATCTGAACAGAGAGACCCATCAGTCAGAAACCTGTGATGGCCATGGTTGTGAGGCTCTGAGCCCTGGTGACTCAGCCACCCCTGTCTCCTTAAGAGTTCAGAGTCCAGCATATAATGATGTTGAGGAACAGCTGGCCATTGATAAAGAGTCACTGTTTCTCCAGGAGCCTTGTGAAAATGACCCAAAAGGAAGAGAGCTTGATCCTTCTGATGTGGAATCTGCGCAAACAGATTTCCCCAGTGATGGCTCTTGCTCGTCTTTGTCGCATTGTGCGGTGTCTAAAAGACAGGAATCAGTTAAAGAAATACCCTCTCCATCTTCCACTGTAAAAGCAGAGGTCACAATAACCACTCAGACTTTGGAGAACACGTCAGAGGACTGTACGACTGAAGACTTATCTCCTCCAACTCAGACGGATAGGTTTGACATGAACGGTCCAGTGTCTGACCTAGCTGAGGCTGATGAAAATTCTGACCCTCAAATAACCAGCCCTTATGAAAACGTTCCTTCCTCATCATTTTTCTCTGGTGAGGAGAGTAAAATCCAAACAGATACCTGTCATGCCAAGGTTGTTTGTTCACCGGAAGTGTATTCCGTTGTCATCAGATCCTCTGCTGAGGATGCAGTAACGACAAACTCCTCTAGTAGTACTGTCTCAAGCCATGAGTCAAATTTTGAGAGCCGTGGCCTAGAAACTGAACCGGAGCGAAAAAGTACCTTGTGGGGCAAGCAGGCAGATGAGCCTCTCTCATCTGGAGCCTCCGTGACACCAAATGCACCAGCGATCGTCGCTGGTGAGCAAGTGAGCAAAGTCATCATCACCAAAACCGATGTGGATTCTGACACCTGGAGTGAAATCCGCGAAGACGATGAAGCCTTTGAAGCTCGAGTGAAGGAGGAAGAACAGAAGATATTTGGTTTGATGGTAGACCGACAATCCCAGGGTACCACTCCCGATACGACTCCTGCCAGGACCCCAACTGAAGAGGGGACCCCAACGAGTGAACAAAACCCATTCCTCTTCCAGGAAGGCAAGTTGTTTGAGATGACCCGAAGTGGTGCTATTGATATGACAAAAAGGTCCTATGCGGATGAAAGCTTACCCTTTTTCCAGATTGGTCAAGAGTCCAATGAAGAGACTGTCTCTGAAGACTCGAAGGAAGGAGCCACAGGGGCCGAGCTGCCTCAGCCGGAAAACACAAATGAGTCACTGGAACTTTCAGACTCCAAAGAAGCCGTAGATGATGAGGGAGAATTACTTCCCGATGATGTGAGTGAAGAAATAGAGGAATCACCGGCCTCAGATGCTAACCTTGATGCCCAAGTGATGACTCCCGCTTCCACTGAACTGCCCGCAAAAGAGCCCGTCTCCACAGCAGCGGAGGACCTCCCCACCATGCAGTCTAGTGATACATCTTCTCTGAGCACTGTGAAGCAGCTATCTTGCCCTGCCTTCCCTCAGCCCGTTGTTCAGATGGACTTTTCCACAGTCACTAGGTCTGTTCATTCAGACCGGGATGATGAGTCCCTAGATTCTTCTCCAGAGGAACAGAAGTCTGTGATTGAGATCCCTACTGCACCCATGGAAAATGTGCCTTCTGCCGAAAGCAAACCTCAAATTCCTATGCAGACTGCCTCCGCTTCGGTCCCAGTCCCTCCATCTGCAGAGGATGAGAGCGCATTTTCTGATGATTTCTCATCTGGTATGGATGAGGAAAGTAAGGAGAACGACACAAAACCAAAGTCCAAAATCCCCATCAAAGCACCCACCCAAAGAACCGAGTGGCAGCTCTCCCATCCAGACACATCTTTCCAGAAGACAGCTGTTCCCCCGGGACAAGACATGCTAAGCAGAGCCCCAGATGGTAGAAGCAAATCTGAATCAGATGCTAGTCCTTTGGACGCTAAGACCAAATACCCAGCAAAAGCCAGAAGTTACATTGAGACGGAAACAGAGAGTCGGGAGAGGGCAGAAGGGTTCGAGTCAGAATCAGAAGAAGGGGCCACCAAACCAAAGCTGTTTGCATCCCGCTTGCCAGTTAAAAGCAGAAGCACCCCATCTTCCAGTAGGACAGGCACGAGTCCCACAAAGGAGAGTAGGGAGCATTTCTTTGACCTTTATAGAAACTCCATAGAATTCTTTGAGGAGATTAGTGACGAGGCTTCCAAATTAGTGGACAGGCTCACACAGTCAGAAAGGGAGCAGGAGCCACCTTCAGATGATGAAAGTAGCAGTGCCCTGGAAGTGTCAGTGATTGAGAATCTGCCACCTGTTGAGACTGAGCATTCAGTTCCCGAGGACATCTTTGACACAAGGCCCATTTGGGATGAGTCCATTGAGACTATGATTGAACGCATCCCTGATGAAAATGGCCATGACCGTACTGAAGGTATTTGCCAGCCACTGGAATTCCCTGTGCTACGCATGTCATAAATTCAATAGAGATTTTTTTTTGGGTGTGTAATGTATGTTTTATTTTGTGATTTGTGTCTCATTTTCTTTAAGCTTTCTGTAGTGGTTAATGTGTTTGTGTAAGCCCTTTTTGTGTTTTGTGCTTTTTCTGTATACTCTTGTCTATGAAACAATCTCAAGATTGAGTAATGAGAATGCTTATCAAAAACATAAACATAACCAAGCACCGGGGACCTTGCCTTTCTTTAGCTGCTGCACGTAAAGCCATACAAGCTTTGAGTTTTGTTGTTCTGAAGTTCCAGGCTTGACCTCAAGTTAAATACTTTCGCTTTTACACCTGAGCATATGGGTGTCGCAGAACAAGGCCTCAGTGCTCCAATCTCTCATCTCTGTGTCCTTTCAATAATTGGTACGTTCAATTTTGTCATGATTAGGAAGCCCTTTACTCAAAAAGATTGCTCACATCCTGAAATTCTAATTATTGTTTGTGGGTCTGGTTTTCAATTCAGAGAGGTTGGCTTTCAGATACCATGGTAACCATATTAAACAAACAAACCTAAGGTAAAAAAAAAATCGCTCTTTATCTGTGAAGTAGACGGATGGTGAACTGTTTAGATGAGATTCAGCAGACAACAAAATCTCAAACTTTGCACGATGTAACGGAATGATGGCTCTTGAAACCGTGAAGAAAGGAAACCACGGGTGACTCTGAGAGGTCACCGGCAGACTTCCACTATCTCTAAATGAAGACTTGCTCCTAAATTTGGGTGACGTAGAATTTCTTAATATTGCCCATCAATCTACAGCAGTTAAATGGACTAGGATGAATTCTAGTTTGTGAGAGGGAGCGCTCCATGACTTTACTCAGGAACAGGTGCCAGAAACTCTGCCTCAGAAGCAAATATCCTACCAGCCTGACAGACCAAGTTAAAGTGCCTTTCTCTTGTATTCTTCCAAGGTCAGTAGGACAGTGTTGTTCCTGGACAGGCTGGTCGGTCCAAGCATGACTAAGATAATTCTTCATGCTTTCTTTCAGGCGGGACCTGGTGGTGACTGGCACCTCCACAGGCTTTAGCAGTAGAGCCCAGCCAGTCACTCCACTCCTGTATCCCATTTGTGATTTTTTTTAGTATTTCATGTGCAAAATGAGCATGCTTACATGGGCCATTTTTTTTCAAAACTGTAAAAGGAAAGCCCTGAGATAACTAGACATTCTGTTCGGTTATTAGTCTTCATTAAAGGGATATGGAAGCAGATGGTTCCCACGATTCACCACATGGGATTCATTTTCCCATTCTACCCCAGAAATCAGAAAACACACCACTTCGTATGACCGACACCATGATAGCTAATTTGTGCAACTATCAGATATTTGGTCAAGTGACTCCCTTCCTTGGATGATCAGTTCTGTGGTTCCCTTGCTGTCCCAGATACTCTTTGGCCATTCTGTTTTTGACCTTCTGTAGATCCCCAAGATGAGCAGGAACGGATTGAAGAGAGGCTGGCTTATATTGCTGATCATCTTGGCTTCAGCTGGACAGGTAATTTGTGTGATCCAGTTTTTGGTTTTTGTTTTTTTTTTTTAACAAAAATACTCAGTTAAAGGTTTTTTCTTTATCTTTCTTGAGGAAGACTATAAGGAATAGTGTGAGGAGAAATCTATGAGCTGAAGAAACCAATTGCCATTGCTAATGGTGCAGCCTGAGAGAAGGGTTAGCAACAATTATGGAGTGTTGAGCTTTAGATTTGAAGATTTTGAGAATAGCCCTGTTTACCCATCCTCTTATAGTTAGCTAAACTGCAGGAAGATGCCCACGTTTCACACAATTTTATTCAATTTTTATAATCTTTTTTTTTCATGAGACAGGTTCCAGGCCAACCTGGAAATCACTAAATACTTTAAACTGGCCTAAACTCATGGTAAACCCTTCTGCCTCAGCGCTGAGAAAACAGGTGTGAGCTACCAAGTCTGGCAATTTTCATAACATTAGAGATTTCACTAGGGCTGCTTATTTTTGATGTTTGATGTCAAGTGTCTTCAAGTAAATAATACTACTAGCATGTGTTCTGGGTGAATGTTAAAGCACATACAAATGAGATGTGGTTTATTTGCGGTAGGGGTATTAAAGTATAGCATATATGCTCAGCAATTTATTAAGAAAAAATGAATTCTAGTATCCATATTGTTATTTATAAATCATGATTTATAAATTTAAAATATATTTTCATCTGCCTGTGGCTTAATATTCAGCAATATTATAGACTACCTTGCTTTTATTTTTATTATTTTAAACTCTGATTTGGTTTCTTAAGTATTACTTGAATATGCTTCACCGAGGCAAACAGTGCAGAGTTAGTACCAGTTTCTCGAAGATTTGGAAGAGAGTAAGAACCTATCTATTCTCAAAGATTATTGATAACTTGGAATAAATAACTTGAAGCAGTAGAAATCACCATTTTCTCACTTTTGGTAATTTTAGGATAATTCTCAAATACCAGATGTAAGGATTTAGAGGCGATAATGTTACCAAAATATCACTGGTTGGCATATTAAATATGTATTATTTGCCTTAAATATGTATGCAATAACACGTACTAAGTGCGTCAAGTATAAAGGTAGCAAAAATGTAAACTTTATAACCAAACAGAATGAAAGAAAAATCCAATACATCAGTAAAATAGAATTACTAGATCAAGGATATTTTTAATATTGAAGATACCAGGTAGACAAAAGAAACCCTTTGCTTTTACACACAAATGCTTACCTACACATTACAATAGTGTGCACAAGCATCAAGTATTCATATAGAATTTTAATAGTAGAATAAAGAAACTTTTTGTAGGAGATAGTTTGAGACAGGGTTTTTCTACGTAGCCCTGGCCATCCTGGAACTTCCAGTATAGACCAGGCTGGCCTCAGCTCACAGAGATCTGCCTCCTTCTGCCTCCCGAGTGCTGGGGAGGATTAAAGGTGTGCACCACTATGCCCAGCTTGAAAAAAATAATCTAATTTACTTCTACCCTATGCCGATCTCCATTTACATGTTACCGTTACTCCTTTGTAATTAATGCTATATCCAATTTTAAGGAAGAGAGATTGTTAGTGCTAATGTACCAAAGGTGTGTATGAGTCACTTCTAACCTGAATGCTCATAGCTGCACAGGATCGTATCACTTACAAATCATGAAGCAAGATTTGTAAGACTGTAAGATTTGTACTGTTGTTGTTTTAGAATTAGCAAGAGAACTGGATTTCACTGAGGAGCAGATCCACCAAATTCGAATTGAGAACCCCAACTCCCTTCAAGACCAGAGCCATGCACTGCTGAAGTACTGGCTGGAGAGGGATGGGAAGCATGCCACAGGTAGGTGGGGAAACGCCCAGGTAGAGGTGTTATCCCAAGGCGAAAGTGGATGACCCAACGATTCCATTCTCACAAAATCAGTAAGATAAACTGCTGAATGTCATCATTCTAAGAACCACTGCTAGTGAAGGACAACAAGCTGCTGTCATTTTGTAGAATAATATTGTTCCAAAAGAAATCCTGCATGGTATGTTTGCGAACAATGCCAAGTATTTGGCAGTGCTACCAGTGCCAGCTGCTAATGGCAGGATCATGGAGACCTAACAGTTTCTCAGTATTTGTTAATGGGCACAGTTGTGTGGTCATAACTATTTATGGGTGGTGTACTGCCTGCAGATCATGTTACTGTTCCTCTCTCGCAGTTTAGGTATATGGGGGAGGGGAAGCAAGTAGCTACTCTAATGATGAGTAATATGGTTAACCATGGCTACCATACACCTTCAGCCCTTTCTCTCAAGTCTCTGTGAAGATCTGCCTTCACATCATTTGCTGCTTGTTTTTCTCCCATATCCTTTTTTAGCAGCACTGGAATATTTGGCCAATTAAAAACAGGAGGGTACTCCATTGAACTTAAGAAACCAGATAATCAACAAATATAGTTTAATATAACTAAATTCCACACAGTATTTTCTGATAGAGCTGAAGTCTCTGTTTCTGCCTAGAGTTCACATTGAGCTGAGCCCTGTGGCTTATCTGGCAACTCTGCTTTCAGGGTTTGTAGTATGTAGTAGGGTTCACACATTGCTATTTGCCTCTCTTTATGAAGGACCTAGTTAGGCATCGCCAGGTTCTGATATAGATACCAAGAACTTAGTATAGCCACTGAGTGAAAGATCCCCCAGAGAGGACCTCTCACATGTAAGGAATGCGCCTTTTCTCTACTTTCTCAGATACTATCCTCATTGAATGCCTCACCAAGATCAACAGGATGGATATTGTCCATCTCCTAGAGACCAACACAGAACCCCTGCAGGAGCGCCTGAGCCACAGCTATGCAGAAATGGAACAGACCATTGTACTGGACAACAGTGAAGGTCAAGTGATGTCTCTTGGCGGTAGGGGATAATTCAGGAGCTGCCTGCATTTTTTTTTTTAAGGCAACAGACTATAGCCCTTGGTGACAATGTATTTGTTTTCATTCTACCTCAGTCTCTCCCAGTCCACTTGGTAACTCCCTCTACTCAGTCTTTATTGTCTCCCTACCATGGGTGCCTCAACCTCGTACTTTTTCCTCAGTCTCTTGAGGAACACTTCTGATGCTTACTTACATCAGTTGATCTGTTTTAACCACTGAATTTTATGTTTTGCACCAAGACATCATTGCCAGTCACCCTGTGGCTATTAAGCACTACAGTCCATCAGCATCCCACTTTGGTCTTTATTTCTGAATGGACGGTTCTTCAGACCTGCTGGAGCCTTTGAGCACTAGCCCTGGGACCTTTACATATGAATTTATACTGAATTCATTCTCACTTGCTTGTCTCTCCTCCCCCATTCTTTCCCAAGTTCGACCCTTCTTACTTCTGCTCCTTCTCTCTGGTTTCTGCTTTCACTCCTTCCTTCAACCCTTCCTCAACATTTCATTTCTCTTCCCCTTATTTATTCCTACTTGTTGGACACACTTCAGATTTCCTAGAAACATTTATAAGTAAATCTCTACACTTTTTCACCATAGAATCCACCAAGATGAGGTGTCTAAGTGAGCACACTTTACCTTTCTTCCTGCCACATTAACTAAGTTCCCTTATTTGCTAAAGCTACTGTATCTTTTGTGCTGAATTTTATCCTCTATCTGATCGAGGGCCTCACTCCTTCAGATATCCATTTGGCTCTTATAGTTGGAGCCATGTCCAATGCCTTTGCACTTTAAGAGTCCTGTCCTTAAAGGAAAAACAATGTGCATAGGTCTTCTGACCCTGTGTAGTCCCCTCCCTGGGTCTGTTTTGTTTCTCTATCCATTTTGTAGGAAATCTCTTCAAGAGAGAGGCTGGGATGTCCCGTTTCTTCTTCTTGTCTCTTGAGACCTTTGTGTGCTATTCCAATCCCTTTGTAAAATGCAGTAATTGTTTTCTCATCACCAAATCCTCCATGTTCAAATTGCTTCACACCTTGGTAGCATATGATGAAAATAATTAATCTCTCTCCTTTTTCTTCAAACCCAATTTTGATTTTTTTTCATTTCCTTCCCATATTTCAATCTGTCTCAGTCTCTCAGTGACTCAGCATTATTCTGGATGTAGTGGGATTCCTTAGCTCCACGTGAGCACTTCTACATAAAAAGAGCCCTGAATGCAAGGTATTATGGATTCTTCTTCCTGCTTAGACTCTATGACCCGACTGTCACAGGAGATAACTGCTTGCCATTAGGGCTCCTTCAGACACATCACTGAGGAAGTGGTTTTATAGTTCACTAACAGGCACCATGCATCTTCCCTGGGCTCCCCTAAGTGGTCAGCATCCCAAAGTCACCAGCAGCATCTCTTGTTCATCTCTCTAACAGATACTCTCCAGCAGGGTGTGGGGCAAAGCATTCCTTGCCAAACAGACCCCTACTGTGAGTAAGATTCCTGAATATTTTCAATTATTCTTTCCTACAGGGTTTTCCGTACTTCAAGAGGAGCTCTGTGCAGCCCGGCACAAGCAGAAAGAGGAGCAAGCGACTTCCAAAGAAAGCGAGTCCAGCGACCACCCACCTATGGTCTCTGAAGAAGACATTTCTGTTGGTTACTCCACATTTCAGGATTGCATCCCCAAAACTGAGGGGGACAGCCCAGCAGAGGTGCTCTCTCCCCAAATGCACCAGGAACCAGTTCAACAAGATTTCTCAGGGAAAACACAAGACCAGCAGGAATGCTAGTGAGTTTCAGAAGTCTGTTAAATGCATTTCCAAAGAAAAGCTGCCATGACAGGGAGCGTGGTTTTACACAGGGAACGTCCAATAATCTCAAAGTGACTCAGCTGTCACTATAAGCTGTGCTGTAGAAAAAGTCAAACAGTCAAGATACACAATTGTGATGGTCTTGTGTGGCACCGTCCTACCTGAGCCAGACTCTAGTTCGCGACCTTGAACAATCCTCAGTGCTCCAGGTTTCCATATCCATATCTAAAGATCATGAAAATTATATACAGGTTACTTATTTAACAGAGTCGGAAGCCAGGGATAAGCCCGTGAGTCACTTTTACAGAATGCTCCTTGCTGGCCGCAGTCATTGCAGTCTTGTAGGATTTGTATCTCGTTGGAATGCTACCACATTGTGCCATGGCTGCCTGGGAGTTGGAAGAGTGACGGTGTAGGAAAGGCAGCCCATGAGTGCTTCAGCAAAGCTATGCAGCATCTGAACATAAAGCCATCAGCACATTAGAAAACATGCAAACAGAATGCAGTATCGTTAGTTCCAACCGGGGCAGAGTTAGAGTAAGGATAGGGAGGCGTTGCCTGCCTGAAAGAAGCCTTGGAGACTTGTTTAGCTCAGGACTTTACCAGGTAAAGGAGAGAGCTGCCTGGGGACACCGGCTGTCCAGGAGAGAATGACTGAGGAGAAGCAACCTTAGTGTGTCAAGAGCTCACAGCCCAATACTTCCATTGACAATGAGTCTTGGTCTCTTGTCACTGGAACATGAGAATAGATACGAAATGCTTTATTCCTCTCAGGCCCCTTCCTTCTTCACCTGCCTATCGGGTCCAAGGGACAACCTGCAGAAAAGGTACAGGAAAGAAGGCTGGGGGAAGTAAAATGTGGGAACACCAGGACTGCCAGAGAGGCACTCGGGTCATTTGTTTTCAGGACAGAAGGGTGCTGGATACAAAGCAAGGAGCAGAAAAGGGCAATATGTTCTCATTTATAAACTGAGGTTTGGAGAGGCTACCAAAGAGTGTCAGTGTCAACAGGTCCTTTCATCAGATAATAGATATACAATTATGCTCCCCTGGGTTTGTAATTATACTAACTGCGAATTTTCTTGCTTTCTTCAAAAGCATTATCTATAAATATTTGTCCTGTGAAACTCAATTGTTTTTCATCCTTGTCGCATATGGGCATCTCTGTGTGTGAGCATCCTTGGGTACATACTACCTCCGCTATCACAAAGAGAAATTTCATTTTCCCTTCCAGTGTACCTGAGTGGCAAGTTGACTTTTCTGTTTCAGTGTGACAACATCAGGGGCAGAAGGAGCAGAGACTCAAAAGGCCACAGAGGTTCCTGGCTCTCTCTGTAAGACTCCTGAGGACATCAGGACCCCTCCTGAGGATGCCAGGACCCCTCCTGAGGATGTCAGGACCCCTCCTGAGGATACCAGGACCCCTCCTGAGGACGCAAAGTCTTGCCTCCAGACCCCAGTGACTAGCGAGCGTGGTTCTCCTATTGTACAAGAACCCGAGGAGGCTCCTGAGCCCAAAGAGGAGAGGTCTCCAAGGAAAACCAGCCTGGTGATAGTCGAGTCAGCAGACGATCAGCCACAGGTCTTGGAAAGGCTCGACGGTGATGCGGCTTTTCAAAAGGTCAGGCTTCCCTTCCTCCATGTGTCCTTCCTCACCTGTGCCAAAGCTATAAACTTTCTGTTTCTATTGATGGTTCTTTAATTTTTTATTTTTTATATAAAAATAAAAAGACTTGTCAGATAAGTTAAACTGGAACACAGGAAACGCCTAAGCGTTGACTCTGTGAGAACTTGTCAATCTAGAGGAAATAGTACACAATCTCAGTGTTAACTGTTGTACTACAAGCCCAGATTTCATTGTGGCAAATCCTGCTAAGAAAAAATGAACTGTAGTAGCCACCAATATAGCCTACTGTTGAAAAACTAGTAGGGTTTTGTGTGATGGTGTTGATGAGCAAGTCTACCGAAAGTCTGCCAGTGTGATTCTGGGCCCTCAGGATGTGTGCGTTATCTAGAGATCAGAGTTCTCACTGGCATACCTGGGTGGGTTAGCCCCCAAACTCTCCTCAGTGCAAAAAGTATAACTTTCGTTTGAATTTTTTTTTGTATGTGTGAGGGTTGAGTTTGTGCGTGTGTGTGTATGTGTGTGTGTGTGTGTGTGTGTGTGGTGTGTGTGTGTATTGTACACGCCACAGTACGAGTATGGAAGTTGAAGCTGGTCCTTTCCTGCTCCCTTGTGGAGTGTGGAGACCCAGTACATCAGGTCTCCACAAAAGAGCCTGTGCCAAATGAGCTATCTTACCAGTGCAATTTTCAAATTGGGATTCCTCAGGTTTGTTTTAGGAATAACCTAGAAGAATAACATTGTGCCTAAGTGTGTTGACATGTTTTATTGTCCAAATTCTTATCTGTGGCATGAAAGCGCATTATAGTGCGTCTTTTGTCATTATCAAAAAAAAAAGTTCATTCAGAGGGTGACCTCTGAGATCAGGATTTATCGAAAACCACACCTACAGTAAGGCGAGATCTGGGTGCACGGGCACAGTCTCCTGGCATCTATCTTAAAGAATGTGCTCATTCAGCCAGTGAAGTTTTATTCCACATTTGTCTTTGCACAAAGCTACTGTCTCAGGCTCTTGGCCTGACTGAATACTAGAAAAAGGTTTGTATATCTGTCAGGCTAAAAAGTTACCAAAGTTCAATGGAAAAAGTCATGGGCAATGTGAAATACAGGCTTGAAGGTTATCCGAAAAGTCCTACCGTCTGGATTGTGCAGACATGTATTGGGCCGAGCCACTGTGCCTCCTAGGGTTTTCACAGCCTCTTCTTAGCTCAATGAATTTCTAGTTGTCCCTCATCTGCTTCATTTGTGAACCCCTAACTTCTTACGACACTAACCAGAACATGTAATTTCAGTTACTATTCTTGCTGACCATATTTCTAGCAGTAGGTTCCTGATTGTATTTAATATACAATTTGTTTTTTAATTTATATCTTTTTCTTTAGAAAAGAAGATTGCAGAGTTATATCTTGGGTATTTTGAGACATTAAGCCAACTGAATATATTCTTTCCCTTTAAAAAAAAAATGTCATGCCAAGCTGAGTATGGTGGTCATTCCTGTCAGCCCAGTGCCCTGAAGGCTGATGCAGGAGGATCATAAGTTTAGAACCTGTGTGTGATACAACATTGCTTGATTTTGTCAAAAAAAAAAAAAAAAACTTGGAAGGGAAGAAGTGAGGAGGAGAGGGGAGGGAGGGGAGGGGAAAAGAGGAAAGAAATCACGTTCCCTTAGGAAAAACTGACTCTGACTAGGACTCCTAAGGCATATTTTCTGATCTAAAATTATGTCCCTAGCTTCATGTCTGGCTTTTGATCAAGCTTATAAATGAGAGTATTCTCTCAGCCTCTCTGAAAAAATGAATCTAATATTACTCAAAGCCTACAATTTTTGATGCCAGGAAAATGTCCTATTAACCAATAGCTTAGGGAAATTTGACTTACTGGAGAAAGCTCTGTTGCAAATAGGAGCTGTCCCCTATGTGGGATTAGAGTCCCTTGTCCAGTCAAGGCCACTCCCTGGGTCACAGTATTTAGTGTGCTACTTAGTCCTGTATTTTCACCTAACTTTTATTAACTGTTTTATGTACAGAATGTCTCCTTGGGACCAGTTTTGACTGGTAGCTTCTCCAGTTTCTCTCAGATTGCAGAATTTCATGATTCTGAAAACAGTAAGATTGCATACTTGTTGTGGCTTGAGATCACCACACATTTATTTTTTTTCTCCTGATGATTTTCCACCAACATCTCCCTGCATAAAATTTCAGAATATGATATGGCTAAATAAAGCAACCAGCAGTAAAGTCACTCCATGGCAAATTAAACAAAGTGATGCAGCCAGGTGTGGTGGTGCACATCTGTAAACCCAGCACTCATAAGTTTGGGACAAAATGATTGCAAGTTCAAGTCAGGGTGGTCGACCAAGTGAGACCCTGTTTTAAAAATTACTTTTGAATCTGGGTGTGGTGGTGCACGCCTTTAATCTCAGGACTTGGATCTCTGTGAGTTCGAGGCCAACCTGGTCTACAGAGCGAGTTCCAGGACAAGCTCCAAAGCTACAAAGAGAAACCTTGTCTTGAAAAAACAAAAATAAATAAATAAATAGGAAAAAGAAAGAAAGAAAAGAAAAGTGAGTTCCAGGATAGTGAGGACTTTTACATAGAGAAACCCTGTCCCAAAAGACCAAATAAAATGAAAATTTTATTAAGGTTTTTTTTTTTTTTTTAATTAAAAAGAAAACCCCAAACAATGATTCTTACATGCTTCCACCAGGAGCTAACAGAGGAATTAGGGGAGCTGGAGGCCAGCTCTGATGAGGAGGCCATGGTAACTACCAGGGTTGTCCGCCGGAGAGTGATTATCCAGGTACCCACTATTAAGTTGCTGCACGTCGGGATGGTTCTGTCCTTCACTAAGAGAGATCTGGAACAGCAGAGACTGAGCATGCTCTGTAGGTTGTGCATGCGTGGCTGGTAGCTCCCGTCTTCCTGTCTCCTTTGTAAGGGAATGCAGAGCCAAGGGTGTTTGCAGTCCTCCTCCACGAGCCAACATGCAGAAGAAGGATTGGCTTCTAGATCTACCTGCCTCTCTTCTTGCTTATTTATTTTTGTTGTTTGATTAAGTTTTATCTAACTTTGGTGAGATTCTCCTGAGCATGTTTTTATTTATTCTACCTGCTTTTTTTTTTTTTTTAATTAATCAAACTGACAGGATTTTGCATCTCAGCAATACTTCACAACACGACCTCTGGCTTTCTAACATTCCTCACATCAAAAACACTTGGATGTAGCTCCCCAGGACCGGGCTAGACAATTAACATTTTTCTCCTATTGTTTAGGGAGATGATATGCCTGACATACCCCCAGAAACCGTCACAGAAGAAGAATATGTTGATGAGAATGGACACACCGTGGTGAAGAAGGTACTGGCCCGTGGCTCGATACAGGGCTGTTTTCATACGTCCTGTGTAAATGCTAGCACTAGTGTGGTACCCTAACTCAAACATAAGATAGACACATGGAATGTGTTTCAGGTTACCCGGAAAATCATTAGAAGGTACGTATCCTCTGATGGCATGGAGAAAGAGGAGATCACGATGCAGGGAACGCAACAGGAGCCAGTCAACATTGAGGATGGGGACAGTTATTCCAAAGTCATAAAACGTGTGGTATTGAAGAGTGACACCCAGCAGTCAGAGGTGAGGGCACCCAGCTCTGCAGAGCTTGTTATGTAGAGAAAGACAAAACATAGGCCAATACTTGTCAGTTCCCACCGAATCTGATTTTATGTGGTCATCATATGCATTGTCTTTGTTTGATTCTTTTCATTTCTATGTTGTATTTCATTCATAGTTGATTACGGTAGAGATCCGAGGTCATATTTTAAGAGAATAAAATCTATTTCCTGGCAAGGCATGTGTCATGAAGAAACAATGTCCAAATGTACTGTAGTTCTTGGTCCTCATTGGCACGCCAGCCTTCCGAGGGTCACCTTAGATGTGTGTTTGATGCTCAAGCTTCTGCATCTCATGGTTATTAAAATCATAATCTGAAAAAATTATGATCTGAGACTCTGATTTATTACTTCATCGCTTTCTGTTTGAAGGCTTGAGACCACCACATACACTGGATCTCTTAGACACAGAACTGGAAATTCTTATTGTTCTGTATTACTTACATCTTCAAAATCACATGATTATAGATGTGAAGCTGTATAGTAATCTACATTGATTTCTTATAGATTTTCAAGCTCTCCCTTCAGGGGTTGACTTTATTTTCATGTTGCAAAGAAATAAATTAATTGTGGGAAAGAGACCAATCTTAGGTTGCCAATCTCCATCGCAACTGTCAGCCTTTAAGAAATGTGGTTGGTCAGACTTTATTCAAATGGCCCATTAACTGGTTCAGTGCAGTGGTGATATATCATTAAAGAGACCAATTGATGAGATTTGTTCCTAATTACTGTTTTTATTTTTTAAGAAGGCCAGCATTACAACCATTTTATTTCACAGAAATGTCATTGCTTGTTCCATTTTGGCCATTGGGAATTGTCTGTTGTGTGTCCTTCATTCATTAGATGACCTTGGCTGAACCCAGCATTTTGTCCAGTACCTCACAGTTTCAGGCTGAACCAGTAGAAGGCCGTAGAGTGAGCAAAGTTGTTAAAACAACAGTGGTACACGGAGAAAGGATGGAGAAAAGGCTGGGGGACTCTAGCTTAGCCACTGGCCTTCCTTCTGCCAAAGAGGACTTTGAAGAGGTACAGAAGCCTTGTCTCATTTTGTGTTTGTTTTCCTTTGATGTACATTTTATGGTTGCTTTGTGTCTGGAAATAAAAGCATTTTGTCATTGTGCCATTTCATGCCCAGATTCATGGGAGGTGTTAGGATAATTCCAGAGACCAGATTTCCTTCTTGAACAATTTGCGTGGTGAAGTAGTATCTCCTCCGCCCAGAGGTAGTCATTCCTGTCATTCTTTAGAATGCAGGTTGCTAAGATTCATTCCTGCTGGGGCAGAATCTGACTCTCCAGAGTGGGGGCATGATTTTCTATGTCTGTTAAAATTATAAAGGCAGGGTGTGGTGGCTTAGGCTGGAAACACTGGCACTGCAGTGGCGAAGGCAGGATGCCATATGTTCAAAGCTAACTTATGCTACAAGATGGGTTCAGGCCAGCCTGAACTTCTTTGTAAATTAATTAATTAATTAATTAATTAATTAATGTATAATATTGCAGAATTATCTTAAATGCTTAATGTTAAATGCTATAATCTGTGCCCTCCACTGTACTTACTCACAGTAGACCTGGGGTATCCAGCTGTATTTTAGGGTGTGTATAGCCCGCACAAAGCACTGCATTTGATCCCTAGATACTAGAACAACCATAATAGTATTAACAAGTATATTTAAGTAGCATATTAATGTATTTGCATATTAAAAGTGAACTTTCTTTAAATACGTTTGGTTTTGCGCATTTGACTTCTTGGATGTCCACAAGGTGAACTGTCTGAGAGGTACACTGGACCCTATTTCCTACTTCTGGTTTTGTCTTTGATCATCTCATTTATCACTCAAGTCTCCACAGTCAGAAGGAGGGTGGCCAAACAAGGAGAAGATTTAGAGTCAGTCAGTATAGGTGTAAGTTACAAGCTTTTGACAAGGAGTGTCAAAGTATCTGTGACACCAATGGAAATTTTAGGATGTATTAAATAAACTCAATACCCATATGAGTTCAGAGGAGTTGTTACTTGCCCCGTCAGATACCTCTTTCTGTGCCACCAGAGTTAGTAAAGCAGTAGGCTAATTAGTAAAGCAGTAGACTGGCTTACTTTAATGTCCGTGGTCTATGAGTCAAGTCTTGTCTTCTCTCTTTCTTACCTCAGGCGTTGGGTTACACAGGTAGCCACATGAAAGTCCATTTCCCCAGTTTAGTAGAGAATGAAATCCTGAAGGAGGATGGATCAGTAATTAAGAGGTTTGGGTTAGCATGGGGTGATGCTTTGCCAACTAACATGATACAGATAGTTTCTAATGCTAGAAAGGAAAGGTAATGCCCTTCTGGGCTGCAGACTGCCCTGAATGAGAATGCACGGGTCAGGCGTGGGTGTGTCAGTGTGTTCCTCCTAGCATGTCCACTGATACTTACAAATTAATACTAAGACACAGCGATGGTGAGCCATTTGTTTATACAACTTGACTTTCTGGGTTTAAGCAAATTGCTAATACAGTTGGAGCTAAGCTGGTGGGGAATACCACTGTGTTGTCATATTTGGAGACCGTATAAAGAGAAATCTAATCAATGGCACAGTGATTTATTTGGCAACTAACTCTATCCAGCTCAGTCTTCCTCTATGCTGGCTTTGGATAGTAGCTGCTTTTCACTGTTAGCAAGTCCCATGATGCTGCATGTGTGTGCCAAGAAACAGGAGCCCAAGTTTGATGTTCGAGGTCCTGAATGTACAGTGTTGCCCAACGCTGATTTCGTAAGAGCATGCTCAAGTAGTAAGCAGCCTTCCCCACGTGTGTCAGTTAGCTGCCTGCCCCACTTCAGATCTGCTGTCTGAACCAGGCACCGCCTCCGTGGTTGCTTCTCACGTCTTTGGTCCCTTAGCGCCACTGTCAGCATCGGTTCTCCCCCATCCCTCCCAGCATCTCAGCGGGAGATGCAATGGGAACTTAAGTTATTGCTGTGCTTCTCATCTCATTGAAAAGGGGAGAGAGACTGTCCTTTATAGTCCCCCACCAGGCTATTTTAGGTTTCTGGAACCTGATAATTAAAAGAGCAAAATTAAAGGTTCTGTCACAGTCCCACCTTCTGCTCAAATGTGAGAAACAGTAGCAGCTATGAATTGGAAACAACGTAATTGGTCACCCAGAGCTTTCAAATGCCAAATGAATTGAGGATAAAATGCTTCTTCTGTTCTGAATGTTGAATCATTCAGATGAAACTATACAGCCTCTGCAAACCTTGGCATCCCAGGATCTTTGAACTGGAATAGATTTGGAGGGCAGTTGACTCCCTGTCTCCTTGCAGTGGTGGGCACAAAGCTACAGACAGTGAGGGACAACTTGCGCTCACAGTTCGCCAGTGTAGGACCCTGTGGTGAACACACTTGAGTGCACACGTTACTGAAATCATTTTATTGTATATATGCCTATGCATAAACATCTGCTCATATCCGCAGAAAACTTCTTAAAAAGTCCCTGGCTGTAGGTCTGCTCCCTGACATCAGAACTATGCAACCCTCTCCTAATCCCTGACAGAAAGAAACAGATATTTGCCTTTTGTGGAGTGAATGAGCAGAAAGGACTGGGAACAGCTAGAAATATACAAAATGATTGAAGTCACAGTGATAGAACTTGACCATTCCATCAAGAGGAACAAATTTAGATACACCATCAAGTGAAGGCATAATTTATGTAATATCTAAGAAAGTGAGAGAGTCAGAGAAAGAAGTGGGAAACAAGGATGTCCAAAGGAAAGTTGGAGTTACTTTGGCAGAAGTAAATTTTTAGAAATTAGCATAAGTTTAGAATGACCATGATTAGAAACTTCAGCTTCAAAACACTGGGTATTCATAAGAAAAATGCTTGGTCTTTCTTCATTTTCTTGGATTTGAAGATCCATGGCCTCCTGGTTATGGACCCAGACTCAGGAATCTTGGACCCTTAGCTAGTGCTTAAAAAAAAACTAATGTGGGGTGCCATTTAAATCCTCTAAAATCAGTTTTTCTTATTTGTTATAAGTATAGATAGTACATAAAATATATTCAACATGCATTTGCACAATAAAGCATTATTCTCATAAGTAGCCAGTGAGAAGGATAATGAACAAATTGCAGTATTTTTCAAATGAAGTCTCTAAAAAAATAAGAGTATGAAATAAAATAGTAAGTGACAGTGTCTTTTCTCCAGGTGCCCCAAGGGTGAGGAGGCAGGGAAGGAAGCAGCCTGCTGCCTGGCATGGTGGCATGCTGAGAATAACACACGTGGAGATCCTGGGGATGCTCCGGAAGTGTTGACCTTGGGAGTCATTTCCAGCTCCTTGCCTTTTCTTGCTGACTCTCAAGGAACCATCAGAGGCCTTCTTGTTGGTAGTCCCTGTCTCAGAGATTGGTAGAATATTTCCATTTTTAAAGAACTAAACCTCGTAGAATAGTTCTAATAAAACAAGACTTGGGCAAAATTCAGGCTGGGAAGTGAGTGAATTTTAAATGATTTTCTGAGCTTGTCAACGGTGCTTTTGGAATCGTTTCTTCAGATTAAACAATAAGGATCTTTTGGATTCTTGACCAAACTCTGAGTCATGGCCAGGCTTCTCATTGAGAAAATGTAATGAAGGCAGAGGGTCCTTTATTTGAAGGAATTACAAAAATAAATTTTAAAAATCAATATGTCTTGTTCCAAAACACACTTTTTAAAGCTTCATGAGTCGCTTCTGATAGGCGAGTCTCACTCATGACATATGTGAGAAGCACACCTGTCTTAATGACCTGCTGCCATTAAGCTAATAGGAATAGATGCGAGGCTAAGGCAGGAAGAGCACGGGTGTCCAGGGAAGGCGTCTGATTCTCTCATCTGCTCCCTGTAGGACAACAATGAATAAAGCCAGTACACAGAAGAGGGCTGTGGTGAAGGACCAGCAGGGGAAACGCATCAACCTGGAGCACCTGGAGGATGTCCCCGGAGCCCTAGACCAAGACGACCTCCAGAGAGATCTCCAGCAACTCCTTCGGCATTTCTGCAAGGAGAACACAACGCAAGAGGCCAAATGAGGAGCTGCCCAGTTCTCAGCAGAAACCACACACCTACTCGATATGCAACTTCCCATTTCCTCACTGAAGTAACCTAAGTGACCTAATTAATTCCTGGGATCCCGTGACATTTCCAGCCTCGGCAAATACACGGCATTTTCTTTTGCTTCCTTCTCCCCATCCCCTCTCTAACTATAAGCTAATTTGTGACCAAAGATAGCATCCTTCATTCTGGATGCTGTATCCACTCTTTTGAGCATCCGTGCTAACCTGGGAACTGGCGCCTCCCTTGTTCTTTGCTTCTGCCCCAGCTCCATGAAAATCCACTAATCAGAAGAACTTCACCTGCAGACTTCTTCAAGCGACAGAGGGGGATCCGCCCGAGGATATCCATGTATAATGTACATAGCTGAAATTCTCAGATGAACAACAGTAAAAATGAAACCACTGCCTGTCATAATTACACTGGGCATCACGGACTAAAAGCCTCTCGGGATTGCTGAACCACGGTTAATTAAGATAGCGCTAACATAGTCGAAGGGTAATGCAGTTCTCCAGAGGGAACACTTCAGACCTAGACACGTCCTTAGCACTTCCAGAGTAGCCATTGCTCCGAAAGACAGGGTCATAATCTTGAAGAATGATCCCAAGGAGCTGTTTCTAGTACTGGTCAGCCATGGCTGATGGCTCTCCAACTGCCACCCTGAGGGAGGGGACGAAGGGGGCACAGACACGCGGATGGAAACAATGAGGTATTCTGGTGCTAGAAGCTGCATGGGTGGTGTTCTGGCACTTTCAGGTGTTTTCGATTTTGGACACGTTGGCAGGGTATTTTCAAAGCTATAACTACTGTAGTTTTCCAGTGTTCATTGCTGCTTTAGCAAACCATGCTGTCTTACCGGTGGTACTTTCTTCTGGCCACTGCACTGTAGATAATTCATTGGAAACAAGATGTTCGCACCACAGAAAATGTTAAATGCTGTCACCATGTTGGAGTGGTTTCTTTTTTTTTTTTACCCCACCTCCAGATGTATCTCTTTTCTAGTACCTGCATGTGGCATTAAACACACACACACACACACACACACACACACACACACACACACACACGCAAAGCCCTTCTTATCATATTAATGGTTTTCACCCTGGGCTTTCACTTTCTAGCTACGTCTGCTTTTCAGCTTGCAGACAAGATTGAGAAATCCTTGGGAAATTTGGTTTTGGTTTTGATTAATTCTTTTTTTTATTTGATTTATTTATTTGAAACCCTTGGAAACTGAAGCGCAGTTGTGCAACTTTCTGTTTGTTTCAGAGAAGGGACAACGACAGTCGGAGTGATCCCCATGCCCCATGTCTAATCCCTATAGTGGTTGAAGCTGTGTAGCATTTTAACATATAAATATATATATTCACAAATATATTCATATAAACAGTATACGTTTTGAATCAGTTATTTGTTAAAGAAAAGTATATTCAATGAAGATGAAATTTAAAAAAAAAGAAAGAAAACAGTGTACTCTCCTGAGATTGAACTTTTTTCCAGTCCTATCTGGCCTTTTCCTGTGTGCAGAACTGACTCATTGCTGGGAATGTCAAACACAAACAGGACAAACGACGGCACTTCATCTTTTAAAGTAACATTGCCAAGAAAGGAATTTGCTTGGGAGAGAGGTTTCCCATCAGCCAAATCTCCCGAGCCCCCAACCCTAGCACTTTCCCGGAGGGATTGAGTAGAAAAGTATTCGTTGGCATCCAGAACGAGAGAAGCAGGTGGCAGCCCTTTTTGAGAGATGTCCAGGCTATCTTCTCAGACCTTCACAGGAGCTCATGAAAAGCCTTTCTGTTGTGTTATTTGCAGTGCAGATGATGTCTGTGTAGCAACATAATGGTTACTCACCTTTTTTCGATTCTGATTTTTTTTTTGCTGTGTTATCAAAAAAAAAAAACTTGAATACTGTGAGAAGAAGTGAATTTTCAGTTGATGAATCAGCATCTTGTTCCCATGGTGATAACACTAATTGAATATATCTATGAGGGCATGTATTAGTTAATGGAAACCAATACAACACTAACAATACATAGCTGCAATGTTGTACAATGGCTGATTTAACTAAATAAAATGTACAAGTGTTAAATGTGGCAGCAGTGCTCTGTCCTTTATCACCAGTCTGTGATGTTCGGAGAAGCCGAGGTTGTTCAGTGAAGCAGATATGAAGCCAACAGAAACACATCAACTGCCTTTTTCCCATAGTCTTTTTATTTAGTGGTGACTATCCTGTGAGCCCAGACGGTGGCAGGCCCTGGATTAGCCTGTCAGAGCCCCAAAGAACTTTCATTCTTGCTGCCACCAACCTGGGGAAAACAAGAACATGTGTCTGTTTTGAGGATGTCTAGTAAATGAAAAATCAGAGCCTTCGAGGAGTTGGAGCACAGGACACTGGGTGGTCTCGTCAGCAGCACAAGTGGCAAGTCCACAAGGATTTGGTTCGTGTTTGTACAGTGACAGTGGCATAGAGACTTTGGGAACAGCAGTTAGCCCCCTGGGTTTTCTTTCTCTTTTGCAACCAGGGAACAGGAAATTGAATATATTCATACAATGACAAGGCAGGAATGTGTCAAATGATATCCTGTGGAGGAGTGGTTGGGTTTGAAAAAAATATGAGAAAAAAGTGCTTTATCATTCTCTCTCTCTCCTTCTCTCTCTTTCTCTTTGTCTCTCTCTCTGTGTGTGTGTCTGTCTATCTGTCTTCTACATAGAAGTGTGTGTCTATGCTTCTTGTGTGTATGGACAATGAAAGCAAATGTTTAAAGCTGAGTGGGTTTATTTAAATCTTACTACACTATCAGCAGGCCAGCTAGATCTGAGTTCTTTCTGGTTCCTTAACATAACAATTCTGCCTGACAGGTTTTTTTTCTAAGAAAACAGAGTATTGAAATTGGCTTTTTTCCCCCCTCTCTTTTTCAAAGTGAATGTGTCCCTGTCCCTTGCTTACTGTGCTGTGCTTCCTGCTTACAGCAAGGCTGGCTTTGCCTGTGTCTCTGTGGAGAACATTAAACAGCAAGAAAAACACTGTATCTCCTCCTGGTTAATTATCTCCTGTGCAAACCCCAATGTGAAAAATGAACTTTGGTGACTCATATGCCCTTTTGCTGAAATATATTTAGAAGTGGGTGGAGAGAAGGTCTGATCTGAGGGAAGATGATGCATGGCTTGTAAATGACCTGCATTTGTCACACAGAGGTGTGAATCGCACGCAAGTGCTCAGATGCCAGCATCCATTGGAAATGAGGTTGCTCATGAAAGTCATTCAGTTTATGTTGGCATGGACAGTCTGCTTGTGGGCAAATGCCCGGCGTGAGAATCGGTCAGATGAGGAGAAACTAAACAAATACTTAATGCAAACCAAAATCACTGCCAGGTTTTCTTGAGTAACAGAATAAAGATAATCTGCCTGCCTTCATTAGTATAAAAGCCAATCAAAGCTTTTTTGTGAACGTCATTGGCTATCTCTGCTTAAAGCCTGCACTTTCTTCCCTTTGGGTGAGCGGCCGTTTCAGCGTCTTATCGAATCACGACAGAATCCAGCTGCAGTCTTCCAGTGAACCATATGACTAAATATGTAGTACAACTTCATCTCAGCGTAAAAACACTTAAGAAAACCTTTTAAATACCTAAGAAAGAAAGCAGAACTGCTTCCCAGTTTCTTTTATACAAATTAAATTCCTGTTTATACTCCGATTTTCTGGGAATAGTAAAAACTCCCTGTCACTTTTTGTTATTGCCACCAGAGGATGGAGCAAATAGCACATTAAGGTACTTGGGATATAAAGTGTACTTGGGGTGCAGTGGTTCTGTGTGGCACACGTGCACTTTGGGAGTGATGTTTCTACTAATTCAATCGAGTTGGCAGATTCGGGCATTCTGGGATGTTGAATTCAGAGAGCACTTGAAAGTTCTAGAGGCCACATGACAAAACAGTCAGATGTGTTGTTTATAGTCACGTGTTTGGATTTCATGGCTCATGTGTGGCTGGGTTAGAATCCAGTCAGCGATGTTGCCACCAATTGGCCTTTGTGAAAGCTACCTATTAGATGCCTTCATGGGCATCATCCTGCAGATGCAAGCAAGAGCTGCGAGCTCTGACCTGATACCACAGAAGCTGGTGTGCCACAGAATCTGTTTGGATACCTACCCACACGTATTGCCTGTCCACACCTGGGATGGAGTAAGCTCAGAGCAAGTGTTGACGAACTTCAACACATTTGCTCCTGGTTAGAATGCCAAACCACTTCCTGTGATAGAAGCACAGGTCCACTGTCACCCTCCTGTGATTCAGGGAGGGACCCCAAGAGTTCTTTCTCCAAGTGCACAAGAGCTCTTGTTTCTATTCCCTTTCCAGAAGCACTCATGCTGTTTTTTATTTTATGTTTTTGTCTTTCTGAAAGCGGAATACAGAATTGGATAAAGTTGCCACATCCCTGCCTGAGTAGCTGTGCCTTGCAAGCAATAAGACCCACAAAAGTAGCCCCAAGAGGGAGCTGCAGGCCAGGCTGGCTCTAGGTGGATATGTGCACAGTAGCCCTTACAGTTAGATAGATCCAACTGAAGCATAGCCTTCGTACAAAGTGGACCCTGTGCCCCTTGCCCTGGGGTGTATTAAAACTCCAGCCCTCATCTAGGTCAGAGAGAGAGAGAGAGAGAGAGAGAGAGAGAGAGAGAGCGCAAGCTCATGTATGTCTCTGATGTGCATGTGTGCTTGCATGTATGCTGATATACGTGTGCGTACCGCACATGCTGTCTTTGACTGTCTTTGACTTCTATTTTACATGCCTAGGCTTTCTTGCTGAAGCTGGGCTAGCTGGTTGGGTGCCGATACCTTGGTGGAACCTCCAATTGCCGCGCACTGCGCCCCGTGTCTGCACTCTATGCGCGATTACCCAGTTCCCGAGCTTCGGGCAAGGGGCTTAAGGTTAAAATTCACAGACACACACAGACAGAGACAGCGACACAGGTCATCCTTGAATTCCCCCTTTATTGTGTTCAGGGGCAGATTATATAGAGATAGCCACGCCCCAGTCAAACTCACCAGAAACCACTCTCCTGCCATCAGGAACTCCTGAAGGTCTCATGCTCAGAGCAGCTTTAGGCACTCAGATCAAGGGATTACAAGAAATTCAGGATCTGGGGTCTCACTGCTCCCAACATCTCCCCCCTAAATTTTTTATCTTAAGTATTCGGGGCGGGGGGATGAGGGGTCAGTATCTTCAGGTAACATGTACTTCAGGCACTGCTGTGGCATCCGCCAGGCTAGGCACCGACTGGGCTGAGGCAATATGCCTTCCACCACAGCCACCTAGCAAAGCTCTGCTCCAGCTGCCTTCTAGCCCCAGCTGCATTCATTCTGGGTCCAAACTGGTGCATGGAGTGGAGCAGAACTCAGGGAAGCAGGCTTGCTTGCTCTGCAACCACTGAAGGGGCCCCACTTAGAGAATTTGGGCGTTGTCAATCTGTCTGGCTACTTCCTGCTGAGTTGGGACGCTGCATTCTTGGGGGTATTTACTGCAATTTACTGCCATTTTCCAGTAGTGCTCAGATGCAGGTCAGGGTCCTGCTGTGCTTCTGCGCCCTGAGGCCCGCACTGGAGTGGGCCTAGCGTTCTTACCTCGTAGGTCCTCGAGGCAGGTCCTGGGGTTTGCACGTGTCGCAGCCCCTCAGCGCCCTCCTGGAGCCCCTTGGCCTTGGAGCCACCGCTCACACTCCACTGCAACATTTCAGGAGTTCTCGGGGATTCAAACCACATGAATATCGAATAAATCCTTAGGCTCTCGTCGTCTGTGGAGACAAAAACAGAACCTCCTTTCCAAAACATCAAATTCTTAAGCCCATATTTTAAAGTCACGATACCTTTCTTAGCAGTTCCTAGAATCAAATGTCTTTCTCCAGTCCAGAACACAAAAGACAACACAATCAACATATCATACATCTGTACACATTTATCTTTTTTTTTTTTAAAGCTATATACATTCTTCCTATCTTTTCCCAATACATACGTCCCCTCTGACAGGGGACAACCCTGTTCGTTTACCCCTCTTTCTCAGTTGGAGTTCCACTTGCAGTTAAACGGAGCAAAGGACATCAGGATTAACACATCTACCCCAATCTACCCTCACCCTCTGAGGGCGACCTCTCAGCGTTCCCTAGTTCCCGATATCTCGGTGGAGACCTCCAATTGCCGCACACCGCGCCCCTGTGTCTGCGCTTGGTGCGCTTGAACCCAGTTACCGAGTTTCGGGCAAGGGGCAGAAGGTTAAAATACACAAAGACTCACACAGACAGAGAGACAGCGACACGGGCCATCCTTGAATTCCCTAAGAATGCCCCCTTTATTGTGTTCAGGGGCAGATTATATAGAGATAGCCACGCCCCAGCCAAACCCACCAGAAACCACTCTCCTGCCATCAGGAGCTCCTGAAGGTCTCGTGCTCAGAGCAGCTGTAGGCACTCAGATCAGGGGATTACAAGAAATTCAGGATCTGGGGTCTCACTGCTCCCAACATGTATGTCTCTGATGCGCATGTGTGCTTGCATGTATGCTGATATATGTGTGCATACCGCACATGCTGTCTTTGACTTCTATTTTACATGCCTAGGCTTTCTTGCTGAAGCTGGGCTAGCTGGTTGGGTCATCTAATAACTTGCCCTGAGGATTTCCATCTCTACCTCTGGAGGCCTACAATTGCAGGCCACCACTTCCATGTAGCTTGCATACCTGGGTTCAGGGGTTTGCAACTGTAGTCCTCACAATGATACAGCAACTGCCCTCTTCTCTATGCCGCCTTCCCAGATATTTCAGGATGGATTGCCCCATTGTGCTGTAGACCCACAACTTCTGGGTAAGAAGGATTTAATAGGACCTTTTTTAAGTGACTTGCAAATAGGTGGAACCTTCAAGAACTGCCCACCATACCCCAACCCCAACCCCAGATAGGGAACAATTGGAAGATATGCAGTTCTACCATGACAGTGGGTGTTTAGACAGGATTGCTACTGCAGTTTTCTTTTATGTCTGAAAGCTAAACTAGCTATGGGCAAAGTGTTGGCAAGGTCGGATTCTCCAGCAACCTCCCTGGGACACAGTGAGACATACACACTGTGACCTCCCAGCCTCTTTCTTCTTTATGTGTCTATTCCAGTGTCTCCAGGTGTCCAGACTGCCTCTTCTTGTGAGGCCTCCCGTCAGACTGAACTAGGGCCCGCCCTCATTTTTTCATCGTAACATTTACTTTTTTTTCCAAGAAAAAGCTTCATTGCTCATAGGAACTATGCCCATAAGTACATGAAATAAAGTTGAGTTTTCATGCAAACTCTCTATGTATAACGACATTTGATATATTATTTGTCACTCTATCAATACTCACACTGAATATAAGAACTGTAAGTCATTTCTACTGAATTGTTGCTGCATCCCATAGTGCAAAAAAACATATCTTAAAGTAATTAGCATCTCTAGTCATCTGTATCTCTTCATAGATTCTAATTTTAAAATATCATTTAACAAGTTAATGTCTCATCTTAATACGTACATTTTAATAACAGCAAGGAGTTCAATATTTTTATTGGAGTTGGTGATGTTCTTTTCCATTCTGTGAAATTATAATTTCAAAGCAGAGACCTGTAAGGGCCACAGACAAGGAGGAAATTGCCAATCATCAGAATAAAACTGGAAATGACAGACAGCTTACCCGGTATAATGCAGTTAATAGCAATAATAAACAATGGACGAGCCCTAGCAATAATTTGCATTGCTTCATTCGAAAATATTTAAATACTATTATGAACCAATTGGAGTTTCCCAGAAGTGATAGTGCTGAAAGATTTGGCATTTAATATGTAATTAAATTTAAATTAGTCACAGCAGAGATACTGATTTTATAAGACTGGGCACTGTATAACAAAAGGAAGAGGCATCATGGTTCCTGGAAGTGTGAATACAGAGAATAGACTGTGAAGGGACCAGATGTACAGCAGCTGCCCATTAGGGAAGACCTTGTCTCTAAATGCAGTCACTTTCGGGAGCAGCCGCTATTCGGTCTTCAATAAATGAATGGGAGGGGACATTTCTGCTTCTAACTATTGGGATGTGCCCAAAATACAGACATATATAGCCATTTTAAACAAGAAGGATTTAATCATGGAATTTTAAGTTTGCATAAAATATTAGAAAACCTCTAAGAATGAAGCCAGGGAAGCTGCTCTGGGAAAGTCTACCCAAATTGCACACAGAAATCCAGGATACCAGTGTGGACTCAAGCTGCTGGGATGAGCAGTAGCCAAATATGTGTTTCTTTAGGTAATGCCCAGTTGTACCTACAAAAGCATCCATGAGTCTTCTGCCAAGGACACCTGCCATGCACACCCCCTCTCCAGCTGCCTCTGAATGGCCTTTTCCCTTTTTCCTTCTCTTCCCTTTTGGATCTTTGGCAAATAATATATCTTCCACTGGAAGAAATGAATTCACACCACCCCTGGAAAGGCGTTCAAAACTGTCAAACTGCTGAAGCCTTTCCCATAGCGTGCTGGCTGAGTGAAGCTTGGAGGAAATGCCTGGTTGGGTGGGCAGCAATTAAACAGGAACACAGCGGGAACCGCTCTGTTCCTCTGTTTGGTGACTCATGCGTCATGATGACCCCACCCATTGTTCTGAGTGCTCAGGTAGGCAGGAGCCAGGATCCTCACGGTGAGTCACCATCACTGCTGGCTTACTACTGCAAAGTGTCCCGGAAACTTCTATCGTCTCCACCGAAATCTTAATGGGCAGCTACAGATTGAAATTGAATTGAAAAATCATTGTCTTAGGGTTTCTATTGCTGTGAAGAGACACCATGACCATGACAACTCTTATACAGGAAAACATTTAATTGAGGTGGTGGCTTGTGGTTTCAGTCCATTATCATCATGTGGGGACAAGGTGTTGTACAGGCAGACATGATGCTGGAGAGGTAGCTGAGAGTTCTACACCTTGTACAGGCAATAGGAAAAAAAATAGTCAGAGACACTGGGTGTGTCATAAGCATATATAAGACCCAAAACCCGCCACCACCCTGACACACTTCCAACAGCAAGACCACACCCACTCCAAGAAGGCCTCATCTCCTAATAGTGCCACTCCCTTTAAAGGTCACTACTACAAACCACCACAGTCATGTAGCTGGAAGATGACAAAGCTGGACTTAGAACCCTTGTCTGTATCTCCAATGGTGCCCTCTGTCCCTGAAAGTCACAGCTCCTATGCCTTCCATCTGTAATGCTGCCGAAGAATACAGCAAAGCGATCGTTTCACAAGTCATGAAAAGTAACTTTTCTTCAGAAGAAATAGCTGTTGTACAAGAGAATAGGCCCAGTTCACTAGCTCTAAGTCTTCTTCTGAGAAACAAAACAAAACAAAAACCTAAAACAGGAAAGCAAACCCTTCCTTGTTCTCGAACTGCTCTCCTACTTCTCGCCTGCATCATGGCCTCAATCTGCTGTTCTGTGATAAAACACTGACCAAAAACAGCTCAGGGAGAAAAGTCTTCTGTCGCCTCACTGTCTAGTCATCCTTGAGGGAAGCCAGGGCAGGGGCTGAAGCAGAGCCCATGGAGCAAGCTTCTGACTGGCTTGTTCTCCATGGCTCATTCAGCTTGCTTTCTTATACAAGCTAGGGCTACCAACCCAGGAGTGACAATGCTCACAGCGGGATAGGTCTCCCCATCTCAGTCACATCGAGGATACACTCCACAGATTTGCCTATGAGCAACCTGATAGAAGCACTTTCTCAATTGATGTTCCCTTTCCCAGACGACTCTGAATCATATCCAACTGATGATGAAGACAAAACAAAACAAAACAAAACAAAGCAAAACAAATAAGCAGCAGACTCAGGCTCCCAGAAGTTCTTGACTTTGTTTTTTATAAGAAAGTAATTGTCAATGACCATTAATGACTTCAAAGAAGTAGAACCAATATGTATATATAGATATAGATTATCAAGAGGATTTTTTGTTTGGGGTTTGGATAGAGAATTGGCTCACATGATTATGGAGGCTGAGAACCCTTAAATCCATAGTCAGCAAACTGGAGATCAAGGGCAGCTGATGTTGTTGCCCACCCCAGAGTTGTGTTTGTGAGCCCAACAGGAAAAGCCAAAGGCCATAAGGCAGGAGAGTCTTCCTTGGTTGCTTTGTCCTATGTTGGCCCCTACTGATAGCATGAGGAGAAGGGAGAGCAATTTGCCCTCCTTCTTTGCTCTCAGTGATGAGAGTCAGGGAAACAGTCTTCCCCTGTGCACTCATGTATACACATGTAACAGCAATTACTGAAAAAAAGGCCACGAATTTGAAAGAGAACAAGGAGGGGTACATGGAAGGGTATGAGGGAGAAATGGGGAGCAGGAAATGATGTGATTATATTAATCTCAAAAAATGAAAGGAATTATGTTTGAAGAAATTTTTATTGATTTATTATTTTCAATATGACTCCCCAGATTAATGAGATGTTAGTTGCGTTTATATTTATAAATAAGAATTTATACAATAAAGAATAAAAATGCAAAAAACCTAAAACAACAAAATAATTTAAGTGGTTTTTTAAAAATTCACTCACTGGGTGTGGGGGAGGGCAGTGAGAGAGGCATTTGATTGAGAACAAGGTGTAGTAACAAATGTGTTTGAGATTGCTGTGATAAAGCACATTCATTACTTTACATGCTTACTATAAAGTTAGTTTTAAAAGGGAAGAATGGGGAGATGGCTCAGTTGGTAAAGTGCTTGCTGCACAAGCGTGAGGACCTGAGTTTGGAACCCTGCACCTCCATAAAAGTTGGGTGTGGCAGTTCTAACTCCAACCCTGGGAGCAGTGCGGGACCTGGGACAGGATGAGCACTGGCAAGCTCAATTAGTGGCTTCAGGTTAAGAGAGAAATATTGGCCCAAAGAGACAATAAATGAGAGTTGTGGACCCAGCCATAAACAGGGCACTGATACCAACCCCTCTGTGGCTCAGAGAACACTGTGGAAGAGAGGGCTGGATGGATGTGAGCAGCAGAAGACAGGGTGAAGGGCTGGACTCAGTACAGCCTCTAGACACAGTGGAAACATGGCCATGGCTAACACACAACTGCCATTGCCTGTAGGGCCCAAACTGGTCATATCAACAATTAATGCCGGAAGCAAGGTAGGGAAAACAGCTAAAGGGGCTCTATACTTCTTAGAATTATTGGTTATGGATAGAATCTAGGGGAGGTAGAATCACCTGATAGAATCTAGGGGAGGTGGAATCACCTGATAAAATCTGGGGGAGGTGGAATCACCTGATAGAATCTGGGGGAGGTAGAATCTCTGTCTTTAATTTTGTATCCACTGTTAAGTCATCCTGCACCCAATGGCCAACTGCAAATCTGTGGTCACACTGATGGCCTTGGTTACCTCGGTCACATAACAAAATGAATAGACATGAAGGTGACAAAGAGATCTGGGGGGAGGGTGGGCAGGGATAGTAGTGAGGCAGAGGGAGTGAGAATGGTTAGTCTGCATAGCATTTATGTGTAAAATTGTAGAAAGAAAGAAGATAATCGTTAAAAATAAGGTGGTAAGAAATAGGGGAAGACACCTATTTCAGGTCTCCAATCACATTCTCATGCACAGAAGGTAAGCAAAAGAAATCACATGGGTTCATCAGGAAGATTCTACAGCCTACAAATAGAGGATGCTTTGCCCAACCTGGCTCTTGTATCAGAAAAGATATGTATTTGAAGTTACTTGTATTAAAACAGTTCAGAGTGCAGTTTCCATAGATAGCAGACAGTAACACAATAGATTGGGAATCCAGAAAGAGAAATTGATCAGAAGCAGTGGAAATTTGCTATATGGCAAATGTAGCATGTCAACACAATCAGAAAGAGTAGACCACTTCATAAAGCATTAGGTAAGCATCATTCATTTAACCATTAACTATTTAAATTTCTATGCAGCAATGCGATTACAAGACACACAGAAAAGTAAAGATGTATTGGTTTTGTGAGAAGATCTCAAACATTAACAACTAAAAATGAAAACAGAAGATCCACATGTCTTGTTTCCCTGGGAAAGCAGGCAGGTGCATTCCCTACATTAAGCCCACATTAAAATAGCATGGTGATCTTCAACCTGTCAATTTAGACACATTCAATTTTCATAAGTGCTGGTATAGGAGAACTGGGTGCTCAAGTGCCTGTGGGGCACAATACAAAACCAGTGCTCTTTATATTTAAATACATATAAAATCCTTTGATTCAACAACTCCACCCTAGGAAATTCACTGATATCTCCATGTGAAACACACTACAGTACCTTTAAAAAATAATAGTGTAAAAGCCCTTGTGATTGTTTGTAAATGTAATAGGAGGTATAATAACACAAAGCTTTAACTATCGAGATGTGTATTAGCAAGAGCTAAGGGTGGAGGCAAGCCATTTCTACAAAATTTTAAAATGTAATTTACACTGTAATTGGTAAATCTGTTGTCACTTGTTCCCCATGTCTCTGTGAAAAGGGAGACACTCAAGGTCATATGTGTTTAGTCCCTCCCTCCCTCCTTCCTTCCTTCCCTCCCTCCTTCCTTCCTTCCTCTCTCCCTCCCTTCTTCCCTCTGTCCCCTCTCCCTTCTCTCTCTCTTTCCCTCCTTTTGTTTATTCCCATCACATGCTGTATGATGGGGGAATATGTTCCATTCATTATATAGATGAGCAAGCCTAAGATAAATACTGTTGATAGGGTATTATTAGCTCATGAATAATATTTTGGTTTCTGACCATTGTAGAGATGAGTTAAATATAGCAAAACTTTGTAAATATATTGTTCCCCCAAAGAGGATCGTGTGCAATATGATTTCTAGTAAATGAATGTTAGATAATACAAATATAGGTTTCAAGGAGTTTTAATTTTGTTGTGCAATCTATGGCGACCAACGTGATTGACACAAAAGCACTATTTACTGTATAAGTGAACGTATCCCTGGCTCTACCACTAGAGGACAGCAGGGGATCAGGCATCTGTAGAAGATGCATGACTCTGGAATGACAAAATCACCCACTATACAGGCTTGTGAAATGTGGCTGGACTTTTTCAGTTCACAATTCTATCTGAAAAATGCGGAGTGGGTTGTAGACTATTCTTTTAATCGTCTTTTCATTCATTTCTGCCACAAACTTTTTAAAAATATTCTTTTTAAATTCTTGCCACATACTGCTTTGGGTTTTGCTTGTTCTTGTTTTTCTAAAAATTCAAGTTGTGTGATTGCGTTGTCTACTGGAGATCTCTAATAGTTTACTATTAGATCAGCGTTGTAATCTTTCTTCTTGGGGTTGCTTTCGGGTGTGCCTCAGGGTTCTTTCTAGCAAATTGTGTTTAATTTTCATTTGATTCTAGATTCCTATGATTCTTCATTTTTTTATTTCTTTAATGACCCACTAGTTATTCAAGAGTGTTATTTTGTTTAATCTCAAGGATTTGTGTAGTTTCCATAGTTTTTTTCTTTTACTTCTAGTTTTAGCCAGCTATGACCAGATAAGATGCAAACAATTCTTTAAATTTCTTTGTGTTTCTTAAGGTCTGCTTTGTGGCCTAGAATGTGGTCTGCATCAGAGAAGGTTAGGTGGGCTGCTGCGATGAATGTGTCTTCCATATCTGCTGGCTGGATGGAATATTCTGGGTAGCCCTGACAATCCACTTGAGCCATTGACAATCCAGCAGTGCCTCTATTAACTTTTCATTTGGAGGACTGTCTAAAGAGGAGTGGACCCTGGAGTCACCCTCTTTCACTGTCACGGGAACCAGTATGACCATTTTTGTCCTTTAGTGTTTGTTTTAGGAAACCAGGTGCCCCAGAACTTAGCACATACACATATATAATTGTTATATCTACTTAATGAATTGATCCTTCGATTACTTCCAGAATAGCCCAGAATAGCTGCACAGCTGCATCAGTTTTTTTTTTTTCCAGCTTTCATTCACTTTCTGAACCGTTTCCTTCCTTTGATTTAGTCTGTGGGTATCTTTGCCAGTGAGTGAGTTTCTTGGAGGTAAGAGATTGTTAAATCTAGTTTTAAATTCAACCTGTATCTCTCTATTGGTGAACTCCTAAGTTATTCACACCTAAGGCATTACTGAGAAACAGTAATGAGGGCATTCACACCTAAGTTATTACTGAGAAACATATACTAAGTCCTCTGATTTTGTTGATTGTTCACATAGATGATTGGATGATTGTCCTTTACTTTCTCTCCAGTTGACTTTAGGAATATGACAATTTACTGAGCTGGACATAATGTATTTCTAGTATTATTCATGTATTTTTCTCATATTTATTCTTTCTTTATTTTTCCTGTGGTTTTGTGTTGAGACTCTCTTTCCTTCTCAATGTATGGCATTCCTTTAAGTCTCTTCTAGTTCTGGCTTTCTGACCATGAACTGCCTTATTTTGTGTTTGTCTTGAAACACCCATCTTTTTCCATTTATTTTCAGATTGCTGGGCTGAATATAGTCATCTTGACTGGCAATTATTTCCTTTTAGAGCTTGAAGGATACTATTGAATGCTTTTCTAGATTTTAGGATTACTGACTGGAGGGTTAATGATAACCTGGAGTGTTTGCCTTTGGAGATGAGCAGGTGTTTTCCCCTTTTAGCTCTTACTAGTTTTCCTCTGGCTTTGTTGTTGTTGCTGTTGTCTGACTAGAGTATCACTGAGAAGTTTTTCTGGCAAGTGTCTATCATTTGCTGTGCATTCTCTCTTCTCACTTTGGGAAATCTTCTGTGGTAAGCTCACTGGATGAATTTTCCATGTGTTTTGATTTTATCTCAGACCCCCCCGCCATTGATCTTGATGATTTGGTTGTATTCAAGAAGTATTAAATGCTGTGGTTCTGCTTCCTTATTAATTTTTGTTAATGTTACAACAGTACTTCCTCAGAATCAACCTCCTTTCCAGACATTCTCTCATCTGGTTGGTTTAGTCTTTTGATGATGTAAAGGAGTAAGTCACAAAACAATCCCACACCAGTTTGGAATTGTGATTAATTAAAAAGTTATTTATTTAAAGGAAAAACTTACATATCACTGTCCTAGACAACAGCCCTCCGCACAACCAGAAAAAGTGTCTGGTAGCTGGAAGCTGAGTCCGAAGCAAGAGAGGGAGCACATGGCTACCACTGTTTTTTCAGACCAAAGAGACCACACCCTAGTTGGCTGGTATCTTAAAGGCTATTGGCTAAAGGAGCAGAAGGAGCTCCCACAGTACCTTGCCCTTTTGTTTAGGTAAGAGAGTTCTAAACCTACTACAAAATTATATACAATAAGAACAAATATCCTATTCTAACTAGCTTAAGTTTTGTATAATAAATAACTAGGCCAAGTTATGAGAGGAAAATGACTACATTTATCTAGTCTTCAACCCCATCGCAGATCTGAGAAGGGAAATAATATTACCTGAGTAATCAGGAAGTGCAATCAAACAACTTTCAAAACATGCAAAAAATCACAGAGACAACTGGCTACCTGGGCAATCAACCAAAGTCACATTTTCAGCATTGAAGCAACCAACTTTGGCTCAGGCCTAGAATAACTGACAGATTATTTTTAAAGGCAAAAAAAAATTTTAAAACCGTCTTACCCTGTCTTGGCAAGATTTGACAGTTTCGCTTATCTATTTCCGGGTACTATGTGCAATTACTCTCCACTCATTCCTTTGTTACAGAGCCTCTCACTGAAACTGCAGCTAAGATACAGTCAGCAAGACCCAAGGATCCCCATGTCTCTGCCCCTGTATTGATAAGATTACAGGTTCCTGCATAGACATACTCAGCTTTTGATATGGGTTGGGTGATGGGGATTTGACTTAGGACTTTTCATGATAATGAGACACATCTGCTCTTGGTAGCACCAATTACTTCAAGAGGAAGATGGGCATCAAAGTGGTTCCATATGGAGGTTGCTAGCCATCTGATCAAGAAACTGCTCTTGCCTGGAATTCTTGCTGAACTGGACATGCAGGACCCTTAGAAAAATGACTGCTGAACTTGCCTAAAGGTAAGACAGTCCTTCAGGGTTCCTGTCTTATGAAAGAGTCTGCAAAACATTCTGTAGGACACAGAAGAAAGTGACTGAAAAACTGCCAATATAGGTGGAACTGTCTTTGAAATTTGCTGCTTCATGGAAAAGTCTGCTGGATACTATGGGCCTGCAGGCTGAAGAGGGATGCCCCAATGGTGCAGAAAAACTTTGGGTGGCTGTCCAGGCAACAAAGATGTCTCTGTCATTTTTAAAGTTTCGGAAGTTGCTTACAATGCACTTCGTGTTAACTTAGGTAATATTACATCCTTCTGGAGTCTTTGATGGAGTTGAAGAATTTATAGTTATAGTTTTCCTTAATTATGATAGAAGATAAAATAGATATAAATATTGTAACTATAATTCTTGCTTGGTAACTATTTTGTTATATGTAATTTTACTATGTTAAAGTTAAAACCTTTTTATTTAAACAGAAAAGGAGAGGTGATGTGGGATTAGCACTAACAAATAAAGAAAACTGTCTTGAGCCCATGATATGGAAGAACTTAGGTAGACAAGGAAAACTAAACTGAATGCTGGGAGAAAGAAGGGCAGAATAAGTGAGAAGCCATGCAGCCTCTCTGGACAGAGATGCCAGAACTTTCCCCAGTAAGCCACAGCCTCATGGCAATACACAGATTAATAGAAATGGGTTAAGAGTTAGCAATTAAGAAGCTAGAGCTAAAAGGCCAAGCAGTGATTTAATTAATACAGCTCCCATCATTTGCATTTCTGAATGATAAGCTAGAGATTGGGTGTTATATGATTATTCATGTGTATACAGAAACTTGCTTAGGAAAGTGTAGATAGAGGGAGGTGAGGGGGCAGGCTGAGATAGGAAGCTATACTGCAGTCTAGCAGTTGGTCCTCACAGACACTTGGATGCGCAGGGCACAGGGCTGTAATTTCAGCTCCTTGGAGACTGAGGCAAGAAGACCATGAGTTAAAGCCTTACCTGGTTTTGCTGTGGTATGTTGTCATTTTCATTTAGTACAGGACATTTTAAACTTTTTTATTTCCTCTTTGATCCATTCATCATTCAGTAATGAACTGTTTAGTCTCCATGAGTTTATAGATTTAAGAGAAGTTTGTTTGCTCTCTGTTTTAAGTTTTATTGTATTACTATCAGATAGACTACATGGAGTTATTTCAAGCTTTCTGAATTTGTAAAGATTTTTCTGGTTCTAGGATATGGTTTATTTTAGGGAATGGACAATTTCTAAAACATGCTATTGAATAGGATGTATTTTTGGTGGTTAAGTGGAATATTATATTTGTGTGTGTGTGTTTGTGTATGTATGTATGTATATGTGGGTTAAGTCATTTGATGCAGAATGCAATTTGATTCTGTTATCTCTCTTATTTTTGTCCATATGACTTATCTAACAGAGAAAGTGAAGTATTGAAAACACCTGTTATTGATGAGTTGTTGTCAGTGTTGTAGTTTAGTGGGAAGCGAGAACCAACCACAGCATACAACAAAACCATGTGGAATTTGTTTAAAATGGGGCCTTTTGTGTATGCATACAGAGTCTTACATGGATACACAGTGCATGGTGTTGTGATGTACAGATGTAGGGCCGTGGACTGACTACATAATTGTCTGAATGGTGACAAGTGCATGTGTGGCTGTAAGATTCTGGGGCTGGCTAGGTGCATCTTCCCAGGTGACAGGGGCAGGCCAATGTAATGCCTGAGTGCTAACAGTCAGTCTGTGTCTTTAAAATCAATAGTACTTTTGTAAAAATAAAATTAAGCATACCATTATTTGGTGCACATATAATTAGAATATTAATGTCTTTTTGGCTAATTATTCCTCCAATTAGAATGAACTTTGCTGTTTCATCTCTCCTGAATAGTTTTCTTTTGAAGCCTATTTTTGTCAGATAATAGGGTAGCAATGAGCCGGGCGGTGGTGGCGCACGCCTTTAATCCCAGCACTCAGGAGGCAGAGGCAGGCGGATCTCTGTGAGTTCGAGACCAGCCTGGTCTACAAGAGCTAGTTCCAGGACAGGCTCCAAAGCCACAGAGAAACCCTGTCTCGAAAAACCAAAAAAAAAAAAAAAAAAAAAAAGTAGCAATGCCTGATTGTTTCCCGAGTTCAGTTTGATTCGAGTATTTGTCCATCCTTTTCCCTACTGTGGTTCCTATCTTTAAAGTTAACGTGTATTTCTTATATACAAAAGATAGATGAACTTTGTTTCTTGGTTCATTCAGCTAACCTGTTTCTATTGATTGGAAAACTGAGGTCGTTAATATTTAAAGTTCTTATTGAACCATATATGTAGAGTGTGTTGTGCTGTTGAATTCTGGCAGCATGTTTGTTCTACAATTTCTTAGCTGTGCTCATTCCTCTCTTTATACTGAAATATTGTGCCCTGTCATTTCCTTAAGTTTGATTTGTTGAATATAATTTGTTTAGATCATAGGAAGCTTTCATTTCTCCTTCATCTAGACTTGGTATGCATTGACACCAGCTGTTTTGGTTTTCAAAGTTTCCATTGAGAAATCAGTTGTTATTCTGATGGATTTTTCTTTACATGTGACTTGGTTTGTTCTCCTGAAGCTTCCAATACACTTTCTTTGTTCTCTATACTTAGTATCATGATTATCATATGTTGTGGGGATTTTCTTTTCTGGTCTTGTCTATTTGGTATTCTTTGTGCTTCTCATACCTGTGAAGTTATATCTTTTCTTAGTTTGGATGAGTTTTCTCCCACGATCTTATTGACAATCTGGTTTATGCCATTGACCTGGGATTTTTCTCGCCCATGTATACCTATAATTTGACATTTGGTCTTTTCACAGTGTCCAATATTTCCCATGTATTCCTTTCCTATGTGATTTTAAAAAATATTTCATGTTCTTTTTAAATTTCATTTAGATCCTCTACATTATCTTGAAGTTCTGATATTTTATATTCTTGCTTGATTCATTATGTTTGAGTTATCTTGTTGGATTGCTGGGATTTTAAGTTCCATCTTGTCAATGTTTCTTGTTTCTTTAAATTCTTTTAATTTTTTGATGAAGTTTATAATTAATTGTTCTTTTAAATTCTATGTTCTGGAGTTCATCTAGGTAATTCTCACTGGCAGACAAGACTGGCATGTCTTGTAGATGGGATACTGGCTTACTTTTTCATATTGTTTTTATTTTGTGATGAAATATTGGCATGTAGACTTCTTTTATTAGTCTTATATCAGTTATAGGTAAAGTAGGTTGGGCCAAAAGAGAGGATTTGTGGGTCAAGGTGTGCCTAGGGGCTGAAAAAAGCTTAGGTGGAATGAAGTCAGGTAGACACGGGACTGGGATGGTGTACAGGATGTGGATGTTGGTTCAAGTCTGGAATTTGGGGACTTTGGGGGAGGGTTATTGGTTATATGTGGAGAGTAGGATCAGGCAGACACACTGAGGCAGACCCTAGAGAAAGATGTGCTGTCTGGAAAGGTTGGATGTGGTGTGGGTGTAGCCTGCAGGCCAGTGACAGCCAGGGAAGCTCATGGTAGAAGCCTAGAGGTTGGTTGTGATGCTGAGAGAGATGGCCATACTTGTCTAGGACACTGGATGTGGAATCCAGGCTAGATCTGGGGGCTGGTGTGTATGTGTGGAGCAGGCATCAGGAGAATCCACCAAGCTAGACCTTGGAAAAGGGTTTTGGGGATCTGTTTGAGTGGCCAAGTTGAATGTCTCATGCTTAATTTTAAACAAATATTCCTAGGATGTAAAGTAAACATTATTTTGCCAAAGAAGGCAGGAGGAAAAGATGCACATGTAGGAGAAGAAATAAATAGGTGGGAGTCCATCCCTTGAACACAAGAATTAATTTTTTATCTTTATATTTATGTCTTTCTGTGCTTTATAAAAGTTTCCTTTTAAATATGTTGCTTTTGTTTGAAGCCCTGTCCATCACCGACTGCTGCAGAAGGAGAGCTGGCCCAACCCTCCTCATGGGCAAAGGAGAGCTGACTCTGTCCCTCACCTGAGGGAGAGTGGTTCCAGCAGAGGTCCAGACTGACCAACTCAGCTATCACCCAGGCCCACATCCAAGGCTTTGAGTTGGCCCACCTCAACATCTACCCTATTTATGTATGACCTGTTGGAGAGTGTGAGGGACTGGCCTGTGTAACCATGCAGGATTTTCATGCCTGGGGCAACAGCAGAATACCCGAGAGGAGTTATGGTGAAGGCCAAGTATTGATGGTGTACCAAAAACCAGATGCCTTGAACCAAACCAACAACTCATTACAATGAACAATTGCAAGTAAAGCTGTTTGAACAAAAGGGTGCACTGCATGACATATTGCAGCTCCCAATGACATTAAGATGAATGAAGAGGTAATGGAGAGGTAGGAAGGATAGATACATATTTGATTTTTCTTTTTATGGAGGGATGCTTCAAGGGTGAAGGGCAGGCATGGAGGGACTGGGAAATAAGTGGTATTGCGATGCATGATGTGAAATTCCCAAAGAATCAATAAAAATTATGTTTAAAAATATGTTGCTTTTATACAGAACACAGTAAGAAATATTACAAAATAAGCTGTAAGCAAAGCAAACTGTGTATTCCTCATGCTGCAATCTAATAAAGCTTCTCAGAGAAAGTGTGTTTCCTCTTTAAATGGCCCATTAGGTTCCCTCTTAGTCATGATGATTTATAGTCTTATTCCTTACCTTGCATAAATACTGGTTATATATTAAAGTCAGTGCATCTTCAAAATGTTACCATGCAAGAATGTGATTTACCTCTATTTGAAGTTCGGTTTGGAGCATTTTACTTCATTCAAGGTGGTTTGGGTTCATAAATATTTATTTCGGAATCTGATTAATACTGAATGTTTTTCTTTTCTCTCTGAATAATCACAAAATACACTTTGAATCACACATGTATCAAAAAATACATGAATCATACATTAAGAAATTCTCCCCATCACAAGACTAGTGCTCTGGATTTAATCTTCATTTGGGCCTGAGGTGTCAACCATCCAATCTGTCACTCTCTCACAGGTGGTCCTGAATTTGAAGAGCAGCAGATGCAATAGGTTATTCGGAAGGGGTACTGGAGTTTCTATATTCAAAATTAACTTTTCAAAGGCGATATCACATGGCTGGGTTCCTTTTGTAGCCTAGCCCCGAGCTCTCAAAGCCTCTTGCCTTGGCTTCTTGAGCCAAGGAATTATAGGCAAATCCTGTAGTATGAATTCTAATTGATCTTAATAATAAAAACCCAGAGTCAGATAAAGGGTTAATGCTGAAAGATGAGAGAAGCAGAGCATCAGCCACCAGTTCTTACCTCTACCTCAGATGGAAAGGGCTCTGTCTCTCTAAATCCTCAGACTGAATGCGATGCTCCTGTCTCCTCTAGCCTTATATACCTCTCTCCACTCAGCCATATATCTTCCTGTCCCCACCTTTCTAGTGCTGGGATTAAAGGCATGTGACTCCCAAGTACTGGCATTAAAGGTGTGTGCCACCACTACCTTGCCTCTATGGCTAACTAGTGTGGCTAGCTCTGCACTCTGATTTTCAGGCAAGCTTTATTTGTTATAGCACAAACAAAATATCACCACAAGGTTCCACCATGCCTAGATTAAAACACATTTTATAAACCCAGTTTAAGCCTGAATTTATGGCCAAGGATGTTGCTATTCCTTTTCCATCTGTTCCTTTTTTCTTCCAAGTTACTATGTGGTCTGAAGATGCTCATAAATATATTCTGTCCTGTGGGTTCTGATTGTGTGATCCATCTAGGGGAAAGTTTTAAAAGAAAAAAGTTGTTGAGCCAAATAGAAAAAATTCTGTAGAGTAAATATCAGATTCATTGTAGGGAACAAAGAAAGGACCAGGCTTACAGGTGAGTTAGGAGATGAAGTTGAATATTCTTCCACTGTGTTATCCTAATCATACCAAGAGCTATCTCTTGAAATAGTGAAGAGAGTAATTCTTTTAGTTATGGTTTTATTGCTGGAAAGAGATGTCATGACCAAGGAAACTCTCATAAATATAAATCATTTAGTTGGGGGCCTGTTTTCAATTCTAGAGAGTTAGTCCATTATCATGCTAGTGGGGAGGAAGGCAGCGGGATAGACAGGCATGGTGTTAGAGAAGTAGCTGATAGCTTTAAATCCTAATTTATAGGAAACAGGCATAAAGAGATACTGGGCATGGTGTGGGCTCTTGAAACCTCAAAGCTAGCCTTAGTGCTATACGTCCTCCAACAACCACATGTCCTAACCCCTTTGAAACCTTCTCAAATAGTTCCACTCCCTGATGACTAAGCATTCAAATATATGATCCTAGTTAGGCCATTTTCATTCAAACTACTACAGTAATAAATGTCATGCTTACTGATAAGCATCCCTTACCTACTCTACAGGTAAAATGAGATGGTTGATGGATCATGTCTCTCATGATCCGGTGGTTCGTTTGCTTTTGTTTTCAGAGACCTGGTCTCACTATGTAGTTCCAGCTTAAGCATGCGTTCCTTCTCCATCATCCTCCCGAGTGCCTGGGTTACAGACCTGCACTGCTATGTCTGCTACATGGGTGTTCTTTTAATAGTACTTTGCTAAAGAATTATTGTTTTCTTGCTTTGGATGGAAAAAGTTCAATTGATAAGCATCAGCATGAAAGGAAGAGATCATGAGAGTTTGTAAAATAAAGACCCTGATTCAAAAAGCCTGCACAAATGTATTTTTTGTTCTTCCTGTTTGGCTCAGGAGTTAATGGATTAGAGAGGTTCTTATGGTATCTTCTTCCCTATTGGAGGAAGATTTGACAGCTGAGATACCCTTGAATGAAACAAATGTTAGCTCTGCAGCACTGAGACAAGAATGTACAGTGACCTTGTTTGTGTCTAGACTGAAATCCTCAGCAATTGTCCAAGCTTTTGTGTAGAGAGCTAGAATTTTCTGTGTACTAAGAGTTTTCTATGAGAAGACAAGAATCTTGTCTTAAATCAAGGCCAGAGAGATTTGGGGAAGGCTTATCACTAATAACCCCCCCAAAAATGGGAGGGAAAGGGGCTCTTTCATTCTATCTTTTCAAAATGTTCAAAGTCCCATTCATCCCCAGCTCCTGCAATAATAGAAGTCTTCCCTGTCTTTCTGAACTTGAATCTTCCTGAGTATGGTCAATAATAAAGGAGTATGTGGAGAGAAAGTTCTTCATTTCAAGGAACAAAAAAGAGCTGAAAATAATCACTGGGAATATTCAGTGTCTATTTTCCAGAAGGCAATTAGCACACATTGCTTTACAAAATTAAGCGCCTTAAAAATAGTTGTTTGAGTCTTGAGAAGAACAAGCAACAGAACATTAGAATGAGCTTTGCAATTCTGTCTGAACCCAGTCAAGAAGTGATAGCAAATGCTGGCATGGAAGCGGGGAAGGAAACACTCTTTACATTGAGAATGGCAATGAAGGCTGTGGAAAATAAAGAAAAAAATAATGATAAACCCTAAAATCGAATTATAAGATTTCACTATAACACCCAGGGAGTACAACTGAGGATTCTATGTGAGGATATTGCAGAGATACTTGCATATTGTTGCATTCTTCACAGTAGCCGAGAAAAGGAACTAGCTTAGATATCCACCAACAGATGAACAGGAAAATACTGGTAATGCCAAGGTCTGAAAAGTCTGCAAAGCAACCAAGAATGCTGATCTCTCACTGTGCCCGGAATTCCCTATAAGCATTTAGTGTGCTAAATGGGATTGAACTAAGGGATGCAACTAACTGGCTGGTTAATTCTGAAATGCAGCCACCTTCACACATGAAACAATAGAGACCATTAAACAGAATACCAACTTAAGGCCAAGGTAAGCAAAAAACAAAAACAAAAAAAACATTACAAGTGTACACTTCAGCCAGAGGCCTTAATATATATTTCATCACTGGAGCATGAATAAAGAACATTGCAGAATGTAAATGTAACTCTTATAAAATGTTCAAAATGAGAATGACTTTGTAGCCAGTATACAGCAAAGAAACAGAACCACACACTCCTGACAGGCTCATCTTGCCCTCCCCTTTCTTTACCCGCCTATGAGAGGAGCTGCCCCCGATCACTAACACATAGGTGTACTGCCTGTTTGCTCAGGTAGATTTTTACATGTGAATCTGTTTTTTGTTTTTCTTCTCTCAAGACAGGGTTTTTCTATACAACAATCCTAACTATCCTGGAACTCTCATTCTAGTTTAGGCTGGCCTCAAACTTACAGAGAACTGACTGCCTCTGCCTCCCGGGTGCTGGGAGTCAGAAACACCTTACTCTCATTCCGAACAATAAGACTCACACACTGTAGGTGGTTATAGTGTCTGAGCACTGCATGGCACTTTGGATGGTGTGTCCCTCCAGTGAATTTCTGTCTCTGCCCCAGGGAATGCTTTTTCCTGATTTGTCTCCGAATGGCCCAAACTAGCAGATCTCATTCACTGTCACTCTTTGTTTTAGTACATTTGATTTCTCCTGAAGAGGTCTTTAATGAGGAATATTCCCAGAGACAAATTTAATTCCATTCAAATGGAGTGTTTTCAGAGATGGCAGCAATGCACACTGTGGGGCATAATTCTCCCTGCTTTATCCAGCAAGGCTCTATTTACCACTCACCATCTGCCTGGCACTTACAATTCATACAACAGCAGACAAAGACTCTCTCCTTACGTAGACGCCTTCATAAATACAATGAATTTATATTTATATAACAGTACATGAGATAAAGGTCGTATTGGGAGGTGTTGATCAAGGAGGCCCCATAGGACCCTGAACTCAGAGGTTAAGTTGTACTTTTCACAGACAGGGTGTGGATCTTGAGCAGTAGGAAACAAAGTAATGTCTCGGGAGACAATCTGAGCAGATTAAGTGCTACTGTAGTGATGGACAGCCAGCTGATTCTAGTTTACCCTTGTCCTGTAGACACTAGCTGTCCAGTGACTGCTCCTGTTTATGATTAAAACCTGGACATTTAACTACGGCAATTGTTTTTGCAGAATCAAACATATTGTGAAGACCTCTCGAGAGCTTTTGTGTAATTGGTTTCGTTTGCATAAACAGATTGGTTTTTTCCCCCCCGCAAAGCATTATTGCATATTGAGATAAAAATCAAACCAAAAAGTTGTGCGTTTTAACAAATACCTGATTTAATTGCATCCATTTACATTCGAATCCTTACGTTTGCTGTAAGAGGAAATGTAAAGAAGATATGAATCTCTCAGCACTGTAACTGGGCAAAAGTCTTTTGTCAATGGCAAATAATACAACCTTTGTTCACCCTGCTTTTGTTTATCAAGCTAATCAAATCTAACAATTCAAGAGACTTTCCTTTTGCAAGTCTGAAATGATTCATCTTTTTCATCCCTCTATTAATAAGAAATGCTTTGAGCTAGGTTTAGTGTGAATGAGGAAAACTAGTCAATACTTTCTAGTTCAAAAAATCTTATGGGGTTATTCCAATTGACAACAAAGAGGACCCTAAGACAGACATACATAGATCTAATCTACATGGGAAGTAGAAAAAGACAAGATCTCCTGAGTAAATTGGGAGCATGGGGACCTTGGGAGAGGGTTGAAGGGGAGGGGAAAGGCAGGGAGAGGAGCACAGAAAAATGTAGAACTCAATAAAAATCAATAAAAAACAAAACAACACAAAATCCCATGGGAAAAACCTTCAACCCCTATACAATCATTATCTTGTTCTCGGATGTGCTGAAAGACAGGAAGGGAGTAAAATGTAATGCTAGTGCATATTTTCACTCACTGGTAGCACTCCCCATTGCCCAGAAAGAGAAGATGGTGCCCTTAGGACTTATCATAAGTCTTCCAAGAACGCTGACTTATTCTAGTTTTGCCTTGGGAACATCACACCCACAAGTCTCTTGAAAATCAGGTCATGTCTGGCATTCAGCAAGAATTCAGAAAACTCTTCCATGTGGACACAGTGATTCATTAGAGTTCAAGAACTGGCTCAGTGATGTTAAGTGGACAACACAAAGAAAGTCTTGGCAATGCACAGAAAATTCCAGATCAAACAGAGTGCTCAGCTCTGTATCGACCACAGAGGTTCTGCTTCTGCTGAAAGAAGCACCATCCATTGAAAGCCGTGGTGTCGAGAGCCACCAGACACTTTCAAACTCTCATTTGACATTTCCAAATTCTAGCCAAGAGCTTGTGTTCTCTCCCTCTCCCCCTTTAACCCCTTTAACACGTGTTACTATTTAAACGAGAGCACGGAAACAGCCTCTCTTCTTTGTAGAGAGTTCAGGAATCTGTCAGGATTCCGAAAGAGCACATGCTCTTCAGCAATGACTTCAGACCTGACTGTTTCTGTGTGTTTGTTTACTTTTAATCTAAACTACACCATGTGATTTGTCTCTATCCGGGTGAGCTCTGTCTAGTGTGTCCTTAAGAATTCTCTGCAGTCTCCTCTCTCTATTTCTCACTCCCTGATCACCAGAGGCTGTAACAGGAGGAACGCAAAACAAATGAGCTTCTATTTCCAAGGGGCCATTCCTGCCGCCATTAGATTACTCTCCTATTATATGTGATTGCTGCCTGGGAGGGTTTTACTTTCGGTAACAATCTCTTTGCAGTTCTCTGATTTCATAGATGATAAAGCAAAATAAGCAGTTTGGGATTCTATATAGAAAAAAGTGTTGTTGAAATCCCTAGTTAGCTCGCACATAATTTCCTATAATACTTCTATCGTGAAACACAGAGGAGTCTTTTGCTGGGATTCATCACAGGTGCTTTAACATGAAAATTGCACTAAAGAGGGCTGTTTTGTGTATTTGTTTTTGCTTTTTATAAGTGAGTTGAATGTCATGTCCTAGGAACCATTTACACTCAGTAGGTAAGCTAATCATATATGATTTCAGCCTGCTGAAAATAATTAGTCCATTCAGCGTATTTGCTTGAAAAAAATTCTCAAAAAAGTACAATAAATTTTAGCCAACATAGAGATAGTTGGTTAAACCATGTAGAATACATTTTTAGGTTAAAAATACAGGAATATTGGTAGTTTCATAAAGCTTGACTCAAAATGGAAGACTGAAAGTAGTAGAGGAAATAAAAAAAAGAATAGAAATGCAATGACCTAAATTACCTAGTGGCACAAGCCTGATGACCTGAGTTCAATTTCCGGGACCCACATCAAAACTGGATGTGTTTGTGCATGCCTGCAACCCCAATACTCTTGTAGCAAGATGGGAGACAGAGATAGGAGAACACCAGGAAGCTCATGGACCGGCCAGCCTGGAGTGCACATCTCAACGGTAGAAACTGCAGAGGAGACTCAGCCTCTGGGTGAAAGGTGAACACTTGGGACCATTTGTAGTCCTGGCCTCCAGCTGCTCTTCCCTGCTGGAGATCTTTACTTTCCTTCTGATTTGAGTTACTAAAAGCTGTGTCAAAGTTGTTTACCAGCTCTTCTTCATGAGCACGTGTTGCCTTGGCCTTGAGGATCAGAGAATAAGGTTTTCACCTGTTGGCCAACTTGACTATTGGGTATATAAGCCTCCATGGCCCTATTGAATAAAGGGCTTTTTTACCAGTGACTAGAGGTCCGTATCTCTGTCTCTCTGTGTCTCTGTGTGTTTGTGTGTTTCAACTTCCAGCCCCTTGCCCGAAGCTCGGGAACTGTATGGTAGCATATAGGGCGCAGACAAGCGTTGTGCGCTGCAAACACTGACTACTAAATGTTGTCTTCTGACCTTTGTGCATCTGGGCATGCATGTACACACATGATGGGGAAGCTCAGCCAATCACATTTGGCTAGGGTGTGGCCACCTGAGGCGAGGGAAGAAGGATGGAAAATGCTTGCCTGCCCCTTGTTTACTCTCTCTCGCTAGGCGCTCGGGGGTGCGTGATACTTGCGGAACTCCAGTTGTGTGAGTCTCTCTGTTTTCTATTATTAAACTATATTCATTGTTTGGAGCTGGTCTGGTTAATTCTAAATACCGGTCGACCACGCCCCTTCACACACACAAATACACACACACACACACACACACACACACACCACATACCATACATAAACACCACATATACACCCACACACACCCTCACATACTCCACATACACACGCAGTACACTCATACATACAGACCCTCACACACCACATACCACATTCACACATATACAAGCGTGTATATCACACATACACAGCATACATAAACACCACATACACACACATCTCTCACATATACCACATACACACACAAACACACAGATCACACGCACATGATTAAAACACGGTAAGTGGCCATCCAGAGCCTTGTCTATTCGGTGTCTTTTGCATTTGTCAAACTGTAATGCAGTCTGATTTTGTGGAGTGTTTTCAATGAACTGTGCACAACTGATCCCTCTAAACAGCCTTATGGTCTGTGTTTGTCATCTAGGGATATACTGTTCTTGCTGGCACAAGCTGGAGGTATTTTCATCTGTGAGGTATTTTAACCTGCATTTTCCTGGGCAATAAAACTGAAGTTCCAAGAGCTGGCTAGTTTTGTCTGACCCTAGAAGTTCTCCTTAGAATCATCAAACCCTTAGCTGCTGGAGGGCACATGGTTGCTCTGGTCTGAGCTGATATCAAGAGGGAATCTATAGTGAAGAACGCACTTTAGAAAATCTTCTAAATTCTCCCAGGTTTTGGCTGTTTTCACCTTTGTGTACCAGAGCTTTCAACCACCAGGTGTCAGGGTCAGATGTGAAGAGTAATCATTTTATTTCCTGCTATACCTATACTATTCTATTTATAGCTAGAACCTCAGGTAGAAGCAGTATTCTTTTTTTTAGCCTACCAAATATATATCAAAGATAGAAAATAGTTCAACTGTCACAGTCATTATGTACAGGAATGGTACATGAAGATGCTGTGGTGGTAATGGGTCCTCTGTCCCTTTTGCTGCTGGGGATGGGGACTATAAATGTGCCCTTCAAGTGTGAAGGTGTATAAAGCAACTTTATGATCTGAGCATAGATGATGCAATCCCAAGTAGTCAACCCTAATCACATATAAATATGAATAAAACTAAATGAAGCCAGTAGGTTGTATTTTAAGTGTGTTTGTGTGTGTGTCTATGTGTGTAGCAATAATAATTATAAGAGATCATGAATTTGAGGAATGCAGAAGAAATTAGAGGCAGGAGGGAGATTAATTATAAATATGGGGCTTATGTACAAAATTCTCAAAAAATAAAGAATGTGTCTCTTTCAACTAATCCCTCATGTCAAATCTGGTAAAACAGATGCAGTGTAGGCTGAACTACAGAGGCCGCCTTGCTTTAGGATGCAACCTCTCTGTGGCTTTCATTTCATCACATGTGCTAGGAGTTTCCTCGGAAGCTTGCAGGAGAGAAGAACCGGACTTTTCCCAGTAGGTTAGTTTATTGATATAGTTATTAGAATATTACTTTTTATTGTCCACTCATGTCCAGCATTTGTTTGAGAGCAGTGGAGATAGGTCTGGCTTGAGTAAGTCCTCAGGAGAGAGAATGATGGGATCCTGACAAGTATCAGTGACACAGTGCTCTAAGTCTGTGTGACGATTTGAATGAAACTGGCCACCATAGGTTCAGATCTGACTACTGCTGTGTGTTCATTGGTGGAGTAGGTGTGGCCTTGTTCGTGAAATATGCCATTGGGGTCGGTTTTGGGGTTTCAAATGCTCACATCAGACTTAGGGTTTTTTTCTCTTCCTGCTGCCTGGCAGTCCAGTTGTAGAAATGGCAGCTCTTTCTCCAGCACCAGGTCAACCATGTTTCTTGCCATGATGGTAATGGACTAAACCTCTGAACCTGTAGGTCAGCCCCAGTTAAATGCTCTCTTTTATAAGAGTTGCCATGGTCACGGTGTCTTTCCACAGCGCTAGCACCCTAAGACACTCTTCACACAATAGCACACTAAGACACACACTTCACAGCAATAGCACACTGACTAAGACAATCTGTGACCCAGACAAAAGAAGCATAGGGCAATGTGCTGCACCATTGAATCAGAGAAGATCTCTGTTCCCATGAAAATCTTCACTCTAGTGGGCTGGCATTCTTCAGTGTACCTCACTTAGGGGTGAACTTCTATTTACCTTGGGTGCATGCCTCTGGTCCTAATGGATCACATGTGTATCTTATGGTTGATGAAATAAGTATGTCTTCAACTGACATGAAGCAAAACGAAGAGAGTTGATAGGCAGCAGAGAGGAAGAAAGGAGTCTATCTTTATATGTATGAACACCTCCTCATTTATACGTTGTCATCACAGAGAAAACAGCCTTTGTAAGATTTGCTTGAAATGAAGGGCCTGGGTGCACTGAGGGAAGAGGGAGCTTTAGCAGCATGGAGAACTGATGGTTAACTATACTACAAGGCAAAATGTTCATAGTCCTTGCCACTGTTTCTTAGCGTCTAATGAACTCCATAAAACTAAAAGTCAGTTTCTATATAGCAAGTATAAAGTAGCAATTAGTATGAAATTATCAGCAGCATCAGCTAATATTTACTAAAATGGGACCACCTACTTGAACAGTTCAAGTCAGATCAAAGGGAATTAGTCTGCACTCTCTTAGCTGAGTTCTTAAATCCAGGATAAGTTGCATCCAAGGCACAGAGAGTACTTGGTACAAAGACGGCTCCTTAGAACTTTTCCAGATCTACTGATTTAGAATGTCTGTGGGGAGAGCCCTTAGCTGCTCAGAAAAAACAGTAAAACATTTCTCAGTGATACCCTCACCTACCGTTTTGAGGAGCACTGCTACTGACTGCTTGTCAGTGTGAGAAAGCATTGTGAACTGGGCATGCTGGCTCAGGTGTATAATCTCTTCACTTAGGAGGTTGAGACCAGAGGATTGTCAAGAGGTCAAAGCCTTCCTGAACTATATGATGAGTTTCAGAAGACCCTTGGCTACCCTGTAGGAAGAAAGAAAAAGAGCAGGGGAGAGAGGAAGGAAAGAAGAAAAGAAGGAGGGAAGAAAGAAGGAGAAAGGGTCTTGAAACAGGCAGAATATAAAGGGGCAGGAGTTTAATCCATGTTCAGAATGTGAGTAACAGCCCTGATATTTCTGTCTTGTAAAGCCCTGAAGATCAACTAGACTGTCCATTGTTGAAAATTCCTAACTGCAACCAACTTCAGAAATGCCAATCAATCTGGGATTCAGAAATTTTATGTAGATTTTCCTCTTCTCCCCTTGCCTCCTTTCTTTTCTTTCCCTTATTATTAGGTGATTTGATGATTTGAATATAAAATGCCCCCTGCTGGTCCTTGTGTTGAAGTTTGGTTGCCAGCTGATAGGGTTTTTTAGAAATGAGTAAGAGATCCTAAGGGCTCTGATGTCGTCCCTGTGTTGCTCCGTTGATGGAGTCTTAAGTTGGTGATATTACTGGGAGGAGGAGGAAGAGGGTTTCTAGGTGAGGGCCTTTGAAGTGTATCTTTTCCCTGTCCTTTGCTGTCACCGTCTCTGCTTACTGACTGCCAAACCTTTCCACTACCAGCTTCAGCTTCTCTTCAGTCCCGGCAGTAGTGGGGCTTGCTCACCACGGCCACACCCTCTAAAATGTAAATCAAAATAAACCTTCCTTCCTATAAGCTGTTTTCTTGAGATATTGTCACGATGACAAAAAGCTAAATAATACAAGTGGTAAGGGGGATGTGACTTAGAAACCAAGAGAACAGCATTAAAGTCTTTTATGATGGGGGACTATGGGGAATTGGAGGGGCTGTGGGCAGTAGGTAGGATATTTCATTGTACACATGTATGAGTTTCTCAAAACTTAAGAAAAATGTAGAAGAGTCTTTCAAAATCTTCAACTAGATGGCTGTTCTATATAGCAACGGAGAAGAGGAAGCTTTCAATGCTTTCATGGGAAGCGTGACTCATATAGTAAAGTCTCCATGTTCGGGATGATGTGTTGAATATGGATGCAGGATACAACAGTCTGCTAATATGGATGGTAGCTTCCTATCAGAACTAAAGATCAGTACTCATGAACTGTGCCCCCACACAAATGGAATGTTTTAGCTTTTATTTTTTTAACCTAGAAAGCTAAAACTGCCAAATGTGACCTTGCCTTAATTTTTTAGAAGCTGTGATATAAGAAATATGGTTTGTGGTTTGCCATCCCATTAATAAGATGAAAGATGGGATGACAGGGGGAGGTTGATTTAATGCAGGGCAATAAATGTAGGCAGTGAAAGCTAGCAAAAGCATTTCTTCTCGGCTAATCACTGGTTTGGGTATTGAAGAAAACAGCATTCTCTAGTAACTGCACATATGATCACATGCAGTTGGGTCAGGGCTCTGCGTCTGTGTCAACTGGCAGATTCCATAATCTCTAGCAATAATTTGAAAGTGCTTTTGATTTGGAAGCAGCTTTCAATTTAGAGAAGCATGAAGTGTGTGTCTAGTCAGGCCACATGCAAGGTCCCCCATTGTTAAATTACATTATGTTAGACGCTTGTATTTGTTACAGTGCCTCAATCTCACAAACAAGGTGTTAGCTAAAATTCAGACTTCAGTAAGAATTTTTTTACTGCCTTATGACCAACACTTTCCCAGGACATAATATTAAATTTAATGATAACCACTCAGCCTCCTCTTGGCAATTTCTCATACTTTCCTCCTTTAGGACCCCGACAGTGTTGAGGTGCACCATTCAAACAATTTCCTGGAATAAGAATTTGTCTCATGATTTTTTTTCCTGGTTATACTATAATATTTGCTTGGGGACACTCCATAGGGAGTATGCAATATCTAATCACATTGTGTTTAAGATGATTTATATCACAATGACATTATTACTGAGATTAAGTCTCCAGCCACTGGCAGGTTTCTCCACTAAGTGACTTTCTCTCCCACTCATGTAGATTTTAGAAGAAAGACATCCAGCACAGAGCACAGGTAAGGAACAGAGAGCGATGCTCTACTCCTTTGAAGGAGAGAGCTGCCTATATTGTTTGGAATTTTTGTGTGTAGAACGTTTGCCTATTTTTCCCAGTTATTCGTATCAGTATAAAAACAGTCATTTTTATTTTATACCCTAGGTTATGATCCAAAATGATTATTGAATTTGGCAACTAAGCTTTTTTAGCTTTGTCTCCTGGGCATTTTTCCATTTGGTTCCAATAAACCTTTGACATATTCTTATTTCTGTAAGTGGTCTGTTTGGCCTTTGTTTTAAATATTTTCTTGATTTTTTTATTTTGTTTATTTCCAATTCTGGAATAAACTAATGTTCTGAAGATCTCTGGTTGCTTTTATTAGATAATACAAAAAGATAAGAATATCAGGTTTAGTGTTATCCTGGGGTTTGGCTTCTCAGTGGCCGTATTGGCCTACAGAGAAAGAAATAATATACATATATCATAATTATACAAGTATTTATGCATATATGTGCACACATACATATATGGTGTTGTATGGGATCAGGTGTATCTTTACTAGGAAAAGCATAAACGATATCGCTGTCTCCAGTTCTAAGCTGTAGTGTTGCCTTTTAAGCTACCTGCTCTCCATTTGCATGTGGTTTCATCTTTCTTCTGAGAGGTGAGTTTACAGAGTTTGCGAAGTCAGCACTCTTTCCCCCTGTAGATTTTTCACTCCACCTCTGGATCCCTATATGATGTTTTAAAACTACATCAATTCGAGGCCAGCCTGGTCTACAAGAGCTAGTTCCAGGACAGGCTCCAAAGCCACAGAGAAACTCTGTCTCGAAAAACCAAAAAAAAAAAACTACATCAAGATTCATTCTTTGTCATGTGGAATACTTGAGTTGGGCGCATTCTCATGGTCACGTGTCTAGCATTACAGCGGTATACTGGATTGCTTTTACAAACTGTAACAATATTGTTCTTTACCTTTTAACAATTCCTCCATAAGGCTCTGGAAATCATTTTTATTATCACAAAAAGAATTTTATATTATGTAATAAAAAGTTGTCATGTAGACTATATAATTTCCATGACTGGATTTCCCCCCCTCAAATCACTCCATGTTTGTACCACAGTTTCTCTTCTGTTCCCCTTTGACCTATGTATAATGTTTCCAGTTGAAGAAGACTGTGAACATAGCTACCGTAAATACTTGCATTCTGGTATTTTCATCTCTTTAACTTCCAACCATGTTTTCAAATGCATTTGGCACTGTGAGGAGAAACTGTCTAACTGTCCTCCATACTGATTCTATATTCTTATATTCCCCAAAGTGAAAATTCAGAGTTGCATTTGCTGAATAGGCGGCTCCTCAATAGCAAAGGGTATTGGAAACTTTGGGGATATTTCTTCCAGTCTAATAGACTTGTCATGCAATCACACTGCGGTCCAGTTCTATAATCACATATGACAATAACCATCCTTTTATATTCATAATTATCACCTACTCATATTTATGGGTGAGGCATTTGTTCAGCTATTTTGCATAAATTTTAATTTTTCTTTCTGCTTTCTTGTTATCTTCCTGGATTTATTCATATGTATGTCATCCAAGTCCTTTATCCAAAGTATGTTCTGCAGAATGTTTCCTTCCACTCGGACTTGTCAGAGCATCCTCTCCAAAGTGTCATTTGGCAAAGCAAAAGTCTAACTCAACAAGTTTCTTTTTGTGTTTCTTGTGTTGTATCTGCCTCCTCAGTTGAAGTGTAGTTTGGTGGCAGAGTGTTGACCAAGCATGACAATCAGAACTAACAAACAAAAACAAAAGAAAAAAAAAAAACTTCTGCAACCTCGGTGAAACTCTGAAACATAGCTTGCTCAAATATTGAGGGGACTTAAGAGGTGAGTGAACAGCCACATGATGGGACACCCCATTATCTAGGACCTCCTCAGTGGGACAAAACCCTGGGCTCTCCCCAAACTCCCTTGGCTTTTCTAGCCAGCCAGCAGGATAGGTTCCTGCAGGTAGGCTTCCCCATTGCCCAACCCCATCCATCAGACCCTCCAAGTTACTAGCCCCACACCATCTCCAAACTCGCCTATCCTCCTGCAACCTCAGTGGAACTCTGAAACACAGCTTGCACCAATAATGAGGGCACTTAACATCTTGCTACAATACTGAAGGGATTAAGAGCTTGCTACAACACTGAGGGGACAGGACCAAGAGAGCGATCCAGAAGAGAACACTAAGAGAGCAGGCTTAGAGAGACCTCAGAGGCTTTCTGAGACACAGACATTGACAGTACAGAGTAGTCCAAAAAAATTCCCAAACACTCAGACAGCCACTAAAAGGATTGGACCAAGATGCAAAGATACAAGGAACATATCGAAATATAATAAAATCAATATACAGCAAACTGACAACCAACATCAAATTAAATGGAGAGAAACTCAAAGTAATTCCACTATAATCAGGAGCAAGACAAGGCTGTTCACACTTTCCATATCTCTTCAACATAGTTCTTGAAGTTCTGGCTATAGCAAGAAGACAACAAAAGGAGATCAAGGGGATTCGAATCGGAAAGGAAGAAGTCAAACTTTTGTTATTTGCAGATGATATGATAGTATATATAAGTGACCCCAAAAGTTCTATCAGAGAACTTCTACAGCTGATAAATACCTTCAGTGAGGTGGCAGGATACAAGAGCAACTCAAAAAAAAAAATCAGTAGCCGTCCTATATACAAAAGATAAAGAAGCTGAGAAAGAAATCAGAGAAACATCACCTTTCACAATAGCCACAAATAACAAAATATCTTGGGGTAACACTAACTAAAGAAGTAAAAGACTATTCGACAAGAACTTTAGGTCTTTCAGGAAAAAAATTGAAGAAGATACCCAAAAATGAATAGATCTCCCATGCTCTTGGATAGGTAGGATCAACACAGTAAAAATGGCAATCCTACCATTCAATGCAATCCCCATCAAAATGTGGCACATTTACACATTACAGTACTACTCAGCAGTAAAAAGCAATGGCATCTTGAATTTTGCATGCAAACAGACGGAATTAGAAAACACTATCATGAGTGAGGTAATCCAGACCCAAAAAGATGAATATGGTATGTAGTCACTCATAAGTGGATATTAGCTATACGCAAAGGATATTGAGCCTATAGTTCATTATCCTAGGGAAGCTAAGTAATAAGGTAAACCCCAAGAAAAACATATATAGATACCACTTAGTGAGTCAAAACAGACTAGAATGTTTGACAAAATTGGGAGCATGTGGTGAAGGGAGAAGGGAGGGTAGAAAGGGAAAAGGAAGGGATAACGGGAGGGTGAGGAGAACTTGAGAGAATGGGATAGTAGAAATGGAGGAAGGACAGGGATGAGAGCAAGGAAAGAAATATCCTTATTGAGGGAGCCATTATAGGATTAGCAAGAAACCTGGCTCGAGAGAAATTTCCAGGGATCCACAAGAATGACCCCAGCTAAGACCCTAAGCAATAGAGGAGATGGGGCCAGATCTTGACTTGCCCTGTAGTCAGACTGATGAATATCTTAAATATCACCATAGAACCTTCATCCAGCACTGATGGAATCAGAGGCAGAGACCCTCATCGGAGCACTGGACTGAGCTCCCAAAGTCCAGTTGAAGAGTGGGAGGAATGAGAATATGAGCAAAAAGGTCAAGACCATGAGGGGCTCACCCACTGAAACAGTTTACCCGAGCTAATGGGAGCTCACCAACACCAGCTGGACTGAGAAGGAACAAGCATAGGACCAAACTAGTTCCTCTGAATGTGGTTGACAGTTTCACGGCTGGGGCAGACAGAGGGGCCACTGGCAGTGGCACCAGGATTTATCCCTACTGCATGTACTGACTTTTCGGAACCCATTTTCTTTGGATGGATAACTTGCTCAGCCTAGATATAGTAGGGAGGGCCTTGGACCTTCCCCAAAGCAATGTGCCTTACCTTCTCTCCGGATTGGATGGGGGTTGGGTGGGAGGGTACGTGGAGGAAGTGGGAGGAGGGGAGGGAGTGGGAACTTGAATTGGTATGTATAAAAAAAGTTTGTTTCCTTTATTTTTTTTAAAAAAGGAAATGAAATTACTACTGAGTTTTAGATCACATGTTTTTTCTTTTACAAGTATTATGATTTCTTTAAAAAAAGTACTACTGCTCTCTATTCTATATTTAAGTTATAGTTCATTTTGTATGAGGTCTTTGTCTAAGTTTGTCTTTCTGCTTCAGAGAGTCCAGTTGCTTCTCTATCAATTTTTGGAAAGACTGCCCATGCCTGCTTGCTTGCCTTGCCCTTCTAGCAATAATCAGGGACCTGTATTCGTTTGGGTCTATTTATCGGTGCTCTAATCTGTCCCAATTTTACTTCATTCACTAATATGTTGTTGATATTGATTGTGTGGTGGAAAACTATATAATTAATGTTACGGAATGTTAGGGAATGAAATTTTCTGGAGATGTGTTTTCAGGAATATTGAGCTGACTCCTTTAGGACTTTTGATTTGTCATATAAACTGAGGAATTGTTTTCTTTATGTCCACAAATCAGCCTCCTGGACTGTTTTTATTGGAATTACCATTTATGGTTTTGAAAAAATTGTGTATAAATGACCTTTTAGTACAGGTGGTTTTCAAATCTATTAAAGAATAAGTGTGAATTTATTATTTATTTATTGACTAGTTCTTTTGCTAGATTACAGATTTTTTGGCAAATAGGTTCTATGTGTATTTTGTTGGATTTATAATTATATAATTTAATTTGTTCATTTTATTAAAATATTTATAATTTAAAATTTTAATTCTTTGTTGTTGGAATATAAAAAAGAAGTTGAACTTCTCATATTTACCTTGTACCCTATGGAACTGTTGAACTCTCTTCTTCCTCCAGGAATTTGCCTGATGATTTAAGGCTTGGGACATAGGCAACCTTGTCATCTGTGACAAAGAAGATCCTCCTGTCCGGTCTTTAGACATCTTCCATCTTCTTCCTTCCTTGTCTTCCTTGTCCTAGTACACTTTGTGGCTTAGGCCAGAAACAGGCTTTGAGAGGACGTTGTGGCTGCCCAGTTTCTCATTGATAATTATGTTGTTAGGGGCTGGTGTTCAATAGTGGTCTTTATCAATTTGAGAAAGGTCACTCTTTTCTTAGTTTGCTGAGGGTTAGTATCAAGGCAGTACATTGAATTTTGTCATGAGATTTTTCTGAATAGTTAAGTAAATAATTTATAAACATATGTCTACTGGTGTGCTCAATTATATCAACTGATTTTTAAATTTTTATCTATCTATCATCTATCTATCTATCTATCATCTATCTATCTATCATCTATCTATCATCTATCTATGTAGTTTTGATTTTTCAAGACAGGTTTTCTCTGTGTATTTCTGGCTGTTCTGGAACTTGCTTTGTATACCAGGCTGGCCTCGAACTCACAGAGATTCACCTTCCTCCTCCCTGAGTGCTGGGATTAAAGGTGTGTGCTACCACCACCTGACTTCAATTGATTGAAACACAAACCATATCCCCCCAAAATCCCAATTGGTCATGACATATACTTCTTTTTCTAGTTGTTAGATTCATTTTCTATTTTTTTTTTTTTTTTTTTTTTTTTAGAATTCTTACACCTATGCTCCTGAGTGATATTGGTATATGCTTTATCTCTTCAAGTGTCTTTATTTGGTTTTGGAGTTCGAATAAATCTGAACTCACAAAACATAATGTAATATGTAAATTCAACTCCTATTTCACCAAAGAAATTGTGGAAAAGTATATTAATTTTTAACTGTTTGTGCTGGCTAGGTTTTAGGTCAACTTGACACAGGCTAGGGTCATCTGGGAAGAGGGGATTTTAGTGGAGGAAATGCCACCATAAGATTGGCTCATAGGCAAGACTGTAGGGCACTTTTCTGATTGTGACTGATGTGACTGAGCCCATCTCACAGGGAATGGTGCCACCCTTGGGCAAGTGCTCCTGGATTGTGTAAAAAAAATCAGGCTGGGGGCTGGAGAGATGGCTCAGTGGTTAAGAGCATTGCCTGCTCTTCCAAAGGTCCTGAGTTCAATTCCCAGCAACCATATGGTGGCTCACAACCATCTGTCATGAGGTCTGGTGCCCTCTTCTGGCCTGCAGACATACACACAGACAGAATATTGTATACATAATGAATAAATAAACATTTAAAAAGTCTTATGTTAAGAAAAAAATCAGGCTGAGCAAGTCATTGGTAGCATTTATTCATGGCTCCTAGAACAACTTCTGGCTCTAGGTTCTTACCTTAAAGTCCTGCTCCCACTTCCCTGGATGAGGGATTACAAATTGTAAATTGAAAGAAACTCTTTCTTCCACAGTTGCTTTTGGTCATGGTGTTTTATTCCAGAAATAGAAAACCTGTTTAACACTATTCACCAGGGAAATATTCTGCAAAATATTTTTATTATTTGCATGTGTGTGTGTGTGTGCTTGTGCATGTGTGTACGTGTGTGTGTTTGTGTGTATGTGTGTGTGCTTGTGCAGATTCCTGTAGAGACCAGAGGTGTTGGATCCCTCTGAAGTTGGAGTTACAGATAGTTTTGAGCTGCCACACATGGGTGCTAGGAAACAAACTTGGGTCCCTGCATGAGCAGTTGCCACTCTGAACATTTGAGTCATGTCTCCAGCCCCAGTGACACTTAAAAAAAGTTATCTATTACTAACTCAGTTTCTTAATATATACGAAATTAGTCATATTATCAGCATCTCTTTATTTGAGTTCTGGTAGTCTGTTTTGTTTTTCAATTGGTTGGTCCCTCCCATCTCAGCTCTCAGTCTTGCAGACAGAGTTGCCTATGGCTTTCCTTTACTGGGCTTCTGATATGCAGGACATCTGTAGTGATGACCACTGTTTGTAACACTAGTAGTGTGCCTTTTATTCCTCCTTGGCAGCACTAGCTTTAACTCAGAGAGATCAAAACTTTTTATCTAAAATAATCAGCTTTTTCTTTAATGTTCAAAAATTGTTTTTATTTTTATAAATAAAGCTGCTTGGAGTCAGCTTCATCAATGGATGAGGCTTTTATCCAGATTCTTGCCCAGACCAGATTTTGTTTCTGGGCATGAAACATGTGCCTGAAACTGATGTACAGTCATCTGTTCCAGCAGTCTTCGTCATCTTCCTAACTGCAGTCGGTAAGGTTGTATTCCAGGAAGCCATTCACTCAATGTCTAACTTCTGGACAGAGAAATCCTGGATGTGGAGAACATTTTCTATCACACCTTAAGCATTTTATCACTGCCTTTAAAAATAAACTCCCAATTACTGATCTGTGTGTTCGGCAAGACCCAAAACACGCTTTGCTGTCCCTCCGTTTTCGTTGATTGTCCTCATCTCCTTGACAGTTTGTCATACCAGTATATGGAGAAAATGTAGCAACTTCCAGCAGAAAGCACCCCCACGTTACTGTTTGATTAACCTGTAGAAGCTATCTTACTGGGGCAGGGTTGTTAATCAGCTCCCATTAGTAGAGCGATACATTAGCTTGATAGTCCAAATTAAAGTCAAATGACTAATTAGATTGAAGATGTGATTTAAACTCTCTTTTAAAGCATCATAGAGCACAGGACATATAAATGTATAATCATTACGACACATGTGGTTTATATAGGGCAGTGTCACTAGCATAGTGTAAATGTTTTTTTTTTTATTAGCAGTATATAGGAATACAGGCCTATAATTTTAGTGCTCCAGTTGCCAAAGCAGGAGGATTATGAGTTTGAAACCAGTCTAGGCTAAACAGTGAGTTCCAGGACAGCCTGAGCTACACAGCAAGATGCTGCCTGGAAAATAAAAAAAAATAGAAATAAAATTTGCTTGTAATTATAAACTTCATAGTTCTGATATCATTAGCTCTGTAGTCTTAGGCAACTTATTCGGTTCTGTCTAGAACTATCACATATTCTGTTATGGATAGGACGGCAATAGCAAGAGTGAATTGTAGGATCAGATAGTGAATGCAAAAAAATTTAAATAAGTGCCCTGAACAAATGCCTAATAAATATTAACAATAACAATGATATTGGTAGTGATAATGCTGATTAGTTAAACATATTCAGAGCATAGTAGGAAGTGCCTTTTCCTACCTTACTTTAATGCTGGCTTTTTAAAAGAATGTCTTTATTGAGAATCATTTCGTATATCAGAAACTTCCCCCACTTTAAATTACAATTCAATAATTGTATTATATCTAGAGGTAGGTGTCATCACTAATTTAGAATATATTCTAATCCCTCAAAATAACCCCATATCTACTAGCAGTCACTTGCACTGACACCCCAACCCCAGGCCCAGGAAACTGCTAATCTGTTCTCCATGTCTTTTTGGATTAATGGAAAATTTGAGTGTGGCGTTTTGCATAATCTCTTCAAGGTCACCAATAATCACCTATTAGGACCTCCCTTTATCTCCAAATGTTCTTTTAGGGTGTGGACACAAGATATTTTATTCATCCACCCATCAGGTAATGGGCATCTGAGTTGGCCTCAATTATGGGCTGTAATGAACACTGCTTTAAATATTTACATACAAGCATGAGTGAACTGGAGTAGGAACCATATGTAAGATGAAGAGGGGAATGAAGAGTGACAGATACTGCTAAACAAATTTCCATGTTTGTTTCCTAGGTAAAGCATATTTCCCAAAGAAATCAGAGAAAGGTTAACCAGCAGTCTTTAGCACACACAATGAAAGGGGCTATTAGTAGATTTTAGGTATCATTTATTTGAAAGACATTTTTATAGGCCCTGGAGGTTTTGCCATCAATCTCACTTTGTTTCTCTAAGCTGTATTAACAACAATTGGCCTGATCCTGTAGGTGAAAAATCATGTACCCATGTAAGCCAGGAAATGAGGCTGTTTTAGGGAGTGTGAAATTCAATTGACTAGTACATTTTAGGCCAACTGGGTTCTCTGGCTCTTTATTTCGGGATCTTGTTAGTATACAATTTGCAATTGAGTATCTTTCCCCTTAGCAACCCGACTTGGTTAGGAACTCTCTGGAGCCTAAATCTACTTTGTGTAATCTATTGGATTTCTTCCAGTGATGTGCTCTGAGGAGCTAAGATGGCTGTTGTTCAGAGAAACCCATACTCACTTGCGTTGTTCATCTACAGTGCACCTATGCAGCCCGAATTGACCTTCAACTGTAAGTGAAGTTACTCCTTTCAGCTTTCCATTCTGTCCCGGATGAATCTGTTTCCTTCAGTATTGCTATTTTATTAACAGATTTCTGTATATTATGTTTTTAAATTAATTTTAATTGAGCTATAATTTTTCTCTGCTCCCCTCCCCTTCAACCCTCTTCCATGGTCCCCATGATCCCAATTTACTCAGGAGATCTTGTCTTTTTCTACTTCCCATGGAGTTTAGATCCATGTATATCTCTCTTAGGGTCCTCACTGTTGTCTAGGTTCTCTGGGGTTGTGATTTGTAGGCTGGTTTCTTTGCTTTATGTTTAAAACCACTTACGAGTGAGTACATATGATTATTGTCTTTCTGGGTCTGGCTTACATCACTCAATATGATATTTTCTAGTTCTGTCCATTTGCCTGCAAATTTCAAGATGTCATAATTTTTTGTAAAAAATTATTTCTTTTTAACACGACAACCATATTCATATAAGGAATTCTTAACTCTAATAATACTTTTATGTGTGTTTTGTATCTGTGTGCACAGACAAGCATGTGTACAAGAGCCTTTTGTGTGCGCAATGTCTTCTTCTATTGTTCCTCAACCTTAATTTTTTTTAGAACACTGTCTCCCACTGTACCTGGAGCTCACAAGTGTCCAGGATCAATTTGCCTCCCTTCTCCTCCCCCAGTGCAGCAGTTACAGATGTGGTCACTTTGCCCAGTGTTTACATATGTGCAAGGGGTCCAAACTTAGGTCCTCATGTTTAAATAGCAAGCATGTTACCACCTGAGCAATCTCCTTGGCCCCAGCGCATTAGAGTTCCTAGAGACAAGTCATAAGACTTGCCTTCCACTGCATTGAAAAAAACATAATGTTATCAGTGTACTATATTCCAAACAAACTCTTCATAATGAGGACTTTTATCAACACTCAACATATAAGACTGTCAAAAGACTTGCTATCTAAAGATTTCAAAATTGTAGCATGTTGCTTAGAAAAATGATGCTTCAAGTCTTGCTCTCTCTGTCGCTCTGTTTCTGTCTCTCTCTGTCTCTCTCTGTTTCTGTCTGTATATGTGTGTGTGTGTTTGTGTAGACTATGGGAAAACCTGATCCTAAATTCTTAGATAGTCAAATTTTAGTCTTGGCATCCAGCTTAATATCTTTTGTCTTCTAGGACAAGGTTACAGTTTCAGAAGTGAACAGTTGCTTCAGAAGATCACCAAGCGTTTAATTTGTTCTTTTCCACACAAAAGTAGGCACTGGACTTTCTTCTTCCTGTCCACTCAGTCCTCTGTTTCAGCAGTGAGAGGACACATTTTCTCCTCTGGCTCCAGTTTGCTTTGCAAGAAGCCACATGAAATCATCAGGAATGAGTTCTTTGTCCCAGAAACCTTGTCCGTTCTTCAGAACTAAGTGAAATTCTTGTGGGGTTCTGTACACTGCACCCTGGTGTTAACTTGTCATAACTCGATGGTTCTGGCTCTTAGAAAGTATATGCACATTTAAAGGGTTAATGGTACGTTTCACTAGCTTTCACCTGCTTTGCTGTTTACTTCATTGCTCCACTTCCAAAGCTAAGTTTGACTGTGGTATTGCTTACAGGGATCTTTGTTGCCTGACTGCATTGCTTTAATCATCAGGTTAAATGTCTTTTGTTAGCAGACAAAAGGGACGATAGCATGCTAACGAGGCTAAAGCAATGATTCATCTGGTGTCTGGGAGAGCTGATTTTACTCTTATGGGACTGAGAGCAGAAACCTGCTTAATAACGACATCAGTCTTGTCGCCATGGTGACCGAAAGCATGTTTGCACAGGTAGTCAGAGTTGGTGGCACTTCAGCTTTCCTCTGGGGAAGACACCATCACCTGCAATGCCATGCTGATCCCAAGTGATTTCAGGAGCCAATTTTTACCCCAATTAGACAGTACTTAATTATGAGTCACAGCATTAGGTCAGTCATGTCTGGGAAGCTGCTGTTACAGCCTACACACTTAGCTTGCTTTAGAAAGTTTATAACGATGTGACATTATCCTTTTTTAAAAAATGACATTAATAAAACCTGCTTCTGTGACATTCTCAATCCAAGAAATCTAAAGGCTAATACAGTGTACTAGAGTCCTGTTTTTATTATTTTAATGAGTTAGTAGTTTTTATTACATTTATTTATTGGTGGTGAGAGAACACACGTCTTAGTCACTGTTCTATTGTTGTGAAGAAACATCATGGCCAAGGCATCTTATGAAGGAATCATTTAATTGGGTACTTGATTAGAATTTCAGAGGGTAAGTTCATGATCAGCACAGTGCAGAGGGTGATGCCAGGCAGAAAATCATGGGGCTAGAACAGTAGCTGAGAGTTTACATCTGATCACAAATTGTAGACAGGGAGAGAGAGAGAGAGAGAGAGAGAGAGAGACAGAGAGAGAGGGGGAGGGAGGGAGGGAGGGAGGGAGGGAGAGAGGGAGGGAGAGAGAGAGAGAGAGAGAGAGAGAGAGAGAGAGAGAGAGAGAGAGAGAGAGAGAGAGAGAGAGAGAGAAACTGGGTTTGGCATGGGTTCCCAGTTATGTAGTTCTCCTTACAAGACCATACTCCCAGTCCTTCTCAAACAGTTGCACTAACTAGAGACCAAGTATTCAAATATACGAGCCTATGGGGGACATTTGTATTAAAACCACAACTAACACAAATCCTATGCTATTTCTGTAGAGGTAAAAGAACAACTTGTGGGAGTTAGTTCTCTCTTTCCATCACGAGAACACCAATGAATGCACTCAAGTACTGAGGCTGAGTTGCAAGAGCCTTTATATGTTGAGTTAACTTGCTGGTTCTCCTCCTCCTCCTCCTCCTCCTCCTCCTCCTCCTCCTCCTTCTCTTCCTCCTCCTCCTCCTCCTCTTCCTCCTCTTCCTCCTCCTCCTCCTCTTCCTCCTCCTCCTCCTCCTCTTCCTCCTCTTCTTCTTCTTCCTTCCTTCTCCTCCTTCTTCTTCATCATCACCATTATTCTTATTCTTATTATTGAATGTGATCTATCCCTTTAATCTTCTTCAGCTGTCTTATTGCCCTAGTTAAGATTTTAAGTACTGTATAGAATATGTATGGAAAGAGTGGAAATCTTTATCTTGTTCCTGATTTTAGTGAAAATGCTTTGAGTTTTCCTCCATTTAGGATGATGTTGCTCATAGACTTACTATAAATTATTTTTGTTATGTTGAGATATATCTAATGCAGTCTAATTTCTCCAGAACTTTCATCATAAAAGGATGATGGATTTTATTAAAGGCCTTTTATCCATCGAATGGGATGATCATAATTTTTTCTTTCTCTGTCTGATTATATGATGGATTTTATTTATTACTTTGCATGTGTTGAGCCACTTTTATATCTCTGTGTTAAACTAACTTGATCATTGTGGATAATCTTTTTGATGTGTTCTTGAATTCTGTTTCTAAGTATTTTATTGAGAATTTTGCACCTATGCTCCAAAGGGATATTTTTCAATAATTTTCTCTTTTAATGGATCTTTGTGTGCTTATTATTAGGATAATAGTGGTTTTGTAAGTAACTAGTAAATATTCTTATAGTTTCTATTGTGGAATAATTTGAGGAGTCTTAGCCTAAGTTCTTTGAAAGTAAAGTAGAATTCCTCATTGATTTCATCTGGCTCTGGGCTTTTCTGATTGGGAGATCTTTCACTTTTGCTTCTATTACACCAGGAGTAAAGGTATGTTTAAATTGTTAATTTCTTCCCGATTTAACTTTGGTAGATCAAGCAATCTATCTGTCTCTTAGGTTTTCTAGTTTGGTGGAAAATTTATTTTCAAAGTGTGTCCTTATGTTGTCTATTTCTTTAGTGTTGGTGTATTGTCTCCGTTTTCATTCATAATTTTATTAATTTTCTTTTCTTTCTCAATCTTTTTGCTAATTTGGCATAAGGTTTGCCAATTTTTTTGATTTTTCTCAAAAAACTAACTCTTCATTTTATTGATGTGTTTTATCTTTTTTGTTGTTTCTATTTTATTAACTTCAGCCCTGTTTTTATCTTTTTTACTATTTACCCCTTTTGTATAATATCATTTCATGTTTTTCTAGAACCTTCAAGCATGTTGTTATCAATATGAAGTCTCTTCAGTTTTTTTGATGTAGGTATATAGTGCTATGAGCTTGCCTCTTAGGATTGCTTTCATTATGTCCCACTTGTTTTGATAGGATGTGTTTTTATTTTCATTCAATTAAAAAAACTTTTAATTTATTACTTGGTTTCTATCTTGACCCATTTTTTTTTATTGCAGTGTTGTTTAGCTTCCATGACTTTGTTTCCTTTCTGCTATTTATATTATTGTTAGTATCCAGTTTTGATTATATTGTCAGATAGGACTCAGGGCATTATTTAAATTATTTTGTATTAGTTGAGACTTGCTTTCTGTGGTCAATTTTGGAGAAATTTCAATAAGCTGTTGAGAGGAAAGTATATATTTTAGAGTTTGGGTGGAATGCTTTTTAGAGATCTGTTTGGTCCATGTCTTATGATTATTTAACTCCAGTGTTTTTTTTTTTTTAAATTGTTGTCTGGATAGCTTGTCTGTTGGTGAGAGTGAGGTGTGAAGGTCGCTCACCAACATTGTGTGAAGGTCAAGTTGTGACTTTCACTGTAGTAGAGTTTCTTTTATGAACTTGGATGCCCTTGTGTTGGTAAATAAGTGTTAAGAATTATAATATCCTCTTTGTGAATTTTTCCTTGAATAAGTATATAGTATCCTTTCTTATCTCTTCTGATTAGTTTTTTTAAGGTCTGTTTCATCAGATATTTAAAAAAATTTATTTTTTGGAATACCTTTTTTCTTCCTTTTACTGTAATGTGATGTCTATTCTTGGTGGTAAGGTATATTTCTTAGATGAAACAGATATATAGATCTTGTTTTCCAATCCTATTTGTTAGTCTATGCCTTTTTATTGTTGAATTGAGACCATTCAATTGTTATTGATATTGTTATTAATGAGCAGTTTATTAATTTCTATTATATTGTTATTGTTGTATGATTTTCTTCCCGTTTTAATTAACTGTTTTGGGAATATTTGTTCCACATTGTCCCCATGGGTATAATTTCTTTTAGGCTGATGTTTTTACTTTAGCACCTTCTGCGGAGCTGGATTCATGGAGAGAACTTGCTTATTTTTTTGATTATTAATGTTTTTTTCTCTGTTGATTGTGGTTGATAGTTTTGCTAGGTATAGTAGTCTGCACTAGCACCTGTGGCCTCTCATATCTTGTATAATATTCATCCAGGCTCTTCTGGCCTTAAAAGTGACTTGATTCTTTCCCCTTGCAGCTTTTAGTATCTTATTTTCTATTCTATACATATAGTGTTTAGATTATTATGTGTCATGGAACTTTCTTTTCTGTTTTTTTCTATTTGATATTTTGTATGTTTCTTTTACCTTTATAAGCATCTCTTTCTTTAAAGTGAGGAAAGTTTCTATGATTTTGTTAAAAATATTTTCTGTGCCTTTGACCTTTTTCTATACCTACTATTCATAGGTTTGGCCATTCCTTAGTATCCCAGATTTCCTGAATGTTTTGTGCCTGAATTTCTTTAGATTTAACATTTCTTTGACGGAGCTATCCATTTCTCCTACCTTTTGTTCAAGATCTGAAATTCTCTTTCTCATATCTTTTAACCTGTGAGGCTTACTTACTTTGCCTGATATATTCAGTTTTTTATTTCCAGTTTTATTTCAGTGTTGATTTTCTTTAGTGATTCCATTTCTTTGGTAAATTGTGCTTTCATGTACTGATTTTTTTTCTCATTTTTTTAATTAAAAATTTCCATCTCCTCCCCTCCTCCGCCCCCTTCCCTCCCCTCCCTTCCACCCATACTCCCACTCCACTCCTCTCCAAGACAAAGAGCCATCAGGGTTCCCTTCACTATGTTAAGTCCAAGGTCCTCCCAGCTTCCCCTAAGTCCAGGATGGTGACCAACCAAACTGACAAGGCTCACAGTGAGCCCGTCCATGCTGTAGAGTTCATGTTCATTGCCATTGTCCTTGGTTTCTCAGTCCTCCTCCACCGTCAGCCACATTCAGAGAGTCCGGTTTGGTCCCCTGTTCCATCAGTCCCATTCCAACTGGACTTGGTGGTCTCCCGTTAGATCTGTCCCACTGTCTCAATGGGTAAACACACTCCTCACGGTCCTGACTTCCTTGCTCATGATCTCCCTCCTTTTGCTCCTCATCAGGACCTTGGGAGCTCAGTCCGGTGCTCCTATGTGGGGCTCTGTCATTTTCTCCATCCAATGCCAGGTGAAGGTTCTATGGTGATATGCAAGTAACCCAGGCCCAAAAAGATGAACATGGGATGTACTCACTCATAATTGGTTTCTAGCCATAAATAAAGGACATCGAGCCTATAATTCATAAAAAATCCTAGAGAAGCTATATAAGAAGGTGAACCCAAAGAAAAACATATAGTTATCCTCCTGGATATTGGAAGTAGACAAGATTGCCAGACAAAAAATGGGAACATGGGGGTGGGGTGGGATGGGGGGATGGGGAGAGAAAAGTGTGAAGTGGAGGATGGGAAGAGCTTGGGGGAATAGGATGGTTGGGATATAGGAAGGGTGGATATGGGAACAAGGAATTATATATCTTAGTTAAGAGAGCCATTCTAGGGTTGGCAGAGACTTGACTCTAGAGGGGTTCCCAGGTGTCCAGGAAGACTCCCCCAGCTAGTTCCTTGGGAGGCTGAGGAGAGGGTGCCAGAAATGTCCAGATCCTATTGCCATACTCATGAATATCTTGCATGTACTGATTTTTTTCAATATTCATTCAACTGTTTTCATGGTCTTCATTAAGGCATTTATTCATATCCTCTTCAATGTCTTTGAACATGTTTATAATTGCTATTTTGAAGCATTTGTCTTGTACTTTAGCAAAATTGCTTCTATTGTTTCTGAACTTCTCGAGGAAGGAGAATGTTGTTTGTTCATGTAGGTGTATTTACAATGGAATCCTGGTATGTAGATAGAATATGATATTTGAAGTGTTTCTTGGTATAGATATCTGGTGTCAGATTTGTTGGGTGGATGTTCCATTCTTTAGCTGCTGTTGCCCACTCTGGGTCCTAGCCAAGTGTGTTGGTTATGGAAGCCTCAAGTCCCAGGCAATTGTGGTGACTATGGTATCCTTGGTAGAAACTGTTTCTGCATTCCAGCCAAGTGTGGTGGTTATGGGGATCCTGGCAGAAAACTTCTCTATAAAACATCTGGGAGTCACAAAGGAATGGATATGGACTAAATGGGCTAGACTGGGTGGGGCTTCTAGGAAAAACTAGGGGAACCCTGGGTCTGTACCTAGAAATTGAATTTAGGAAATGTAGGTGGGTTGGAATATTCTTATTATTCCTGTTCATACATTTTCTTATCAAAATAGTGTGACTCTGAAATGTCTTCAATTTCATCTTCAATTAACCCACCAATTGTCAGCTTAAATGACTAAATCTCATGTATATTCTACTTTTCATGATATTCACCATCATAAATATTACAAATTTCTGCCAAGTCTCAGTGAGTCAGGCCAGTAAAAATGGAATAACCAGTGTGGGTTGCTGTGGTCTGTGAACATTCACACGTGGAAGTCTGTAGATCCAGAATTTGTCCCCTTGTGGTTTTGCCTCCCCTTAGAGTTACAAAATCCTCTGTTTCTCATGCCAAATTGAGAAAGCAAAAACAGAAAAATCACATCTGTTTTATAGATTGAAGGTTTAAAAGCGACCCACATTCATTCTGTCCATATTGCTGGGAACTGTTCACAAGGCCCTGCTGGCTCATGCAGGGAGTTGGGAAACACGGTCTGTTTCTGGGCAGCTGGCTCCCAGTCATAATGCTGCATAATGGAATGGAAGCACACAAGGTTGGTTATTAAGTGTTTCTAAATATTTCTTTGCACACTCCATTCAACGGGGCAGTCAATACCATGTACAAAGTACACAGAATATATTTGCTTCTACTGCCTCTCCCCTACTTCTCACACTCTTCAGTCCTGCCCTCTGGCCATGAGCACAGCTCTATCAGCCATGCCAACAAATGGTTACAAAGCATCTCAACACCCACAGGATGGAAGAGCCGTGCAGGAGAGCTCAATAGTGAGATCTGAGACCATATATGTCAAAGTGCTTTAGAGGAATGCTGTGAGCAGCAAGTGTTGCCTGTTTCAAAAAATGTTTGATCAGACAATGCTTATAAGGCTTGATTTAAAAAGTTGTAAATCAAGAAATAATTTTATGGCTTGCCTCAGGAAATTTCCATGGGTCACTGTTCTCATTCTATGATTATCTGTTCACCTGGGGAAGTAACTCACCTGCCAACAGAGGCTTCCCTCTAGGACCTTGTTCCTACATGCATAGAATACTGTTAAATTATTCTGTAGTTCATTACCTATTGTATTGCATACTTTGCTCTGCTGAAGCAATTCTTTGCTTGAATGGCTTGATTGGAGACCCTGAAACGTGGTCAATACTCCACTTGTGACTTGTTTCTTTAGGCACGCTAGCTTCCATTAAGGTCATATTCTCTTTCATTGTAGTTTGTTCTAAACCTGCCTTTTCACTTGAAATTTTACTTGCATTGCCCTTGATTAGAAGAGAAAATGGCTTTCTGATTTGAATTCCACCGTTATTCTTTTGATCTTGGCTCCATGCCCTTGCCAAGTGACTGTATCTGGAATGACTTTGAGGAAAGTCCCTCAGTCCTTCTGTGAGAATTATGGAAATATATGGGGAGTGCATTTTCATATACTTTTGTCCAAGTTTGCAACAATAAAACTATTACAGAAAAGTCAGGGTTACTTTGAATCATCTTTCTAGCCCTATTCTTCACTCTGGGGTCTGCTACTCAATGAATTTTAATGTTTTCACAGAAATGCAGGTTTTTCAATTAACAGTGTAACACCAGTAACTTTTTAATTCCCTAATTAATTGAAGTGCTGGATGAATTTTTCTTTGACTTGAATTTTGTGATTGTGTGATCGCCCCCCCCCCCCCCACACTATTTCCTCACCGTCACGCACAGCTCATCTTTGACCCTAATTCTTACTTTCACTTAAGGAAAACTCTTAGGTCGTCTTCCACAGAAAGTCATCAGATGAAACTTTCGACGCTGTGCCATAACGCAAGTGTTGAGGAGAATGCTCTCAGGGAGCAACGGTCCAGACCTCACACTAAAGAATCTTCTAGAATATTAGATATGCAATTCCTCTTTTATGTACCATTTCAAGTAGCATTTTTTTTTCTATTCCGGGTGAACATTCTGAATTCTAAGATGGGAGCCATAGAATTATAGGTTTTCAAAACTTTTTTAAAAAATTTATTTTATGTCTATGGATGGCTGTTTGGCTTATGGGTGTCACCAACATGCCTTTTGCTACAGAGACCAGAAGAAGGTACTGAATCTCCGAAGCAGAAGTTACAGATGGTTGTGAGCTTTCATCTGGGTACTGGAAATCAAACCTAGGTTCTCTTGACGATCAACCAGCACTCTGAGCCAATGAGCCACGTCTCCAGCCCATGTTTTCAACACCCCTTTTTCTATTTTTTTGAGATAGGATCTCATTAGGTAACTGTGGGTTGCCTGGAATTTGTTATGTGGAGCAGGCTGACCTCAAACTGCCTTCCTCTTCCTCTTGAGTGCTAGAATCAAAGGCCTGGGGCACCAAACATGTCTTATATTATATTCAAGTACCACAAAATGCACCAATGTAAACATTATACAATCCGCAATCTAGTATGTACTCTGGAACATTTCTAGCATCCATTAAGAAACCTACCATCTTCTAAATTCCTATCATACTTGCACAATGGTTGCAATGCTTTTGAGTAAATTGCCCCTCTACCATTACTAGACCACTCTCTAAGCTCTCTCTGTGGGTTCGCCTAATCTACATATTTTTATATCAACAAACTCAAAGAGAATATGGCTTTTTGTCCTTGCCTTATTTTACTTGGTGTAATGTTTTCAAGGTTCATCCATAGTTTAGCATAGCCACGGCTAGGTTTTGGTCAACTTGACACAGGTGAGAGTTATCTGGCAAGAGATACCTCAGCTGAGAAAATATTTCCATCAGATTGCCTGTAGACAAGTCTGTGGCATTTTCTTAGTGAGTGCCTGATGTAGGAGAGTATATCCCACTACAGATGGTGCCACCCTGTGGCACATGGTCCTGGAGCTTATAAGAAAACAGATGGAACAAGCTATGAAGTGCAATCAGCTCTCCTCCATGGCCCCTGCTTTATTTCCTGTCTTCAGGTTTGCCCTGAGTTCCTTCCTTGATTTTCCTTCATTATAGACTACAAGATGGTTTTGGTCATGGTGCTTTATGATAGTAAGAGAAACTCTAAGACAAGAGTATATTTTTTCTTTTTAATTTTTTATTTATTAATTTTAATTAAAATATTACATCACTCATCCTGTCTCTTTCCACTTGCCACCTCCTCCTATATCTTCCTCCTCACTCCCTCTCAAACTGATGGCCTCAACTTCTTTCATAATTATTGTTAAATATTGCTGTGTGATGAAACTGTTTCTTGGGAGACACTAAATGCATGTCTGTTCATCCCAATAGAAGAGCACACAACAGGTACCAAAGTCTAGATATCACCAAAGTCCAACGTGCTGAACCAATGACTTTTTTGAAGTTATTTATAGGAATATGAGCGAGTGACTACTTACTGAAACACAGCTGCATCACCAATGCCCAACCCAATATGGGCGAAATCTCACAAAAGCTGGGAATCAGAAGCACACTGCAGAGCTTGCAGGCATCCCAACAGGTTGGAGAGTTGGGATTACTCTCCAAGCAATTCAGTTACTTTCCAAGCAATTCAGTTAGTCTAAACCTCTTCCAGGCAATTGGGCTGGTTTCTGCTTCTTGCAGGCAGCTGGTCTGGTCTCAGGTCTTGCTTGTCTGAGAGTGCCTCTTAGGCATGTTTATTGTTTCTTTTTGGGAATGAAGTGCGTGGTGAATTTGGTCAGTTATAGGGACTTCCTGAAGCTATTTTGAGTTTTTATCTTTTGTTTTAAAGAGCTTCCCTTGCAGGATGTTTTCAATCACTGTGAAAGTTGCTATACAACACACATACACACACACACACACACACAATTTATGACACACTCTCTCACACACACTCACACAATTTATGAATATAGCCTCTGAATTTGTTTTTCTTGCCTGTGTGAACATGTTTTCAGTGCTGACCACTTTGTATTGGATGACCAATTAGGAAGCTCATCCCCGAGGGATGGATGCTAATTCTCCCTTTGTGGGCAATCAATTGCCTATAGTTATTTTGTCTAGGAGTGGGACTCCATGATAGTTCCCCATTCCATATTAGCATGTCTGTTGATACTGTCATTGTTTAGGTAGCCATATTGTTAAGGTATCATGGAAAAACAATCTCACGTCAGACTTTTTAGTCCTCCGGCTCTTAAAATCTGTAGTGGCTTGAATGAGAATTGTCCCATGCTCACATATTTGAATGCTTGATCCCCAGTTGTTGGAACTGTTTGGGAAGGTTTAGGAAATGTGGCCTTGTTGGAGGAACCGTGCCACTGGGGGTGGGTTTTGAGGTTTCAAAAGTCCATGCCATTCTGAAATTAGCTTTGACTCTGCTTCCTGCCTGGGAGTCAGATGTAAGTGCTCAGTTACTGCTCCAGGGCTGTGCCTGCTTGCCTGCTGTTATGTTTTCCACCATGATGGTTAAGGACTCAGCCTCTGACACTGCAATCCTGAATAAACTTCCTTCTATGAGTTGTTGTGTTTATGGTGTCTCTTCACAGAAATAAAAACTTAACTAAATAAATCTTTCCTGTTGTTGAATAATACTCTTTTAGTTGATTTGCTACATTTGGTTAAGTTTTTCACAATGTTGTATTCTCTATTTTGTCTAAGAATATCACTATTGGGGGCTGGAGAGATGGCTCAGCTGTTAAGAGCATTGCCTGCTCTTCCAAAGGTCCTGAGTTCAATTCCCAGCAACCACATGGTGGCTCACAACCATCTGTAATGAGATCTGGTGCCCTCTTCTGGCCTACAGACATACATACCGATAGAATATTGTATACATAATAAATAAATATTTTTTAAAAAAAGAATATCACTATTGAATAGTGATTATCACTTGTATAGGTTTTTATATGTACATATGTTTTCGGTGCTCGGGGGTAAAGAGTTGGGTATGAAATGACTGGATACAATAGTCATGAAAGCCCATTTTAAGATTTTTGAGGACCTGTAGGACTGTTTTTCTTAGTGGCTGGACCACTTTACATCCCCACAGTGATGCCCAGGGATATTTCGTTTCTTTAAGTCCCTGACAATACCTGTGAAACTCTGATATCTTGTCTGTTTGACTTGTATTTCCCTAAAGATGATTTTTCATGTGCTCACTGATCATTTAGATCTCTTCTTTGAAATAATCTTCATTCAAGTTCTTTGCCACATTTAAAACTGAGCTGTCTCATTGAGATGGAAGAGTATATATGTCCACATACAAGCACATTTTGTGCCCCAGACCTTCATAAGATTAGAAATGGTTTCTTCTACATCATACTTTGCCTTTTTACTTTCTTCATATGTTTCTTTGACTAACAACTTTACTAACTGTAATAAAGTCTGATTTATCTATTTTTCTTGCTTATGCTTTTGCGTTATACGTAAGCAGCATTGATTCTTTCCCCTAATACCAATAAATATTTCAGTCTTTTTTGACTCACTCTGACTGAGTTATGCCATCTAAGCTAGCTCCACTTAAAACACAGAAAACATCCATAAGAGATTAGGTAAAATTTTGTTCCTCAAAGTAAAAGATGACGTCAACAAAGTTTTATCACTTTAGACCCTTATGGCAGGGGCACCAGTCAGGGGGAGGCAGAGGAAAGAAAGCAGAGGAAAGAAATGGCAACTTCCTGTCCTGCAAATGGAAAAAACCCACATCTCAGGACCGTGTTTCTGCTCAGGAAGGGAAAAGCACAACTTGTCTCTTGGCTTTTGTGAGCCCTGGGGCATTTATTTTCCTTTCATCTGGTTGATGTTTTTGCCTAGGTGCCCTCACCAGCTCTCAGCTGAAGACTCAGAGAAGCCCTTCTTTAAGCTCCCCATCACAGGTGAGCAGTCATGTTCTCTCGAGCATAATACCTTCTTAAGATTGGGACCCTTGAATACAGTTTCTCATGTTATGGTGACCCACAACCATGAAATCATTTTTGTAGCTACTTCGTAACTGTAATTTTGCGACCGCTATGAATTGGAATGTAGATATCGGATATGCCAAGTATTTGCTGTGTGTCCCCTGTGAAAGGGTTAGTCCGCCCCCAGAGGCCGTGGCCCACACCTTGAGAATTGCTGCTCTAGCACATTGTCCTTCCCAACAGCTTAGCTTCCTTGTTGCCTTTCTTCCATCTACTGAATGTCAAGCTCATGCAATCAATTACTGTGTTTTCCTCCCTGTTTCTTTCCAAACCTATTTTCATCCAACTCACCGTTGGTGGCCTGTACTTTGTTCTCCTCTTACATTTAATTATCTATGTAATATTAAATCCCTATTTACAGTCTCTTATTCCAAATGTGGAGGGATGGAAGGGGGGGTTCCTCATAGTCTGCTGGTTGGCAAGCTTTTAGCAACGCCTTTCTGGTTGTGCACCACAACTTCTTCCTTCCAACATCTCTGTAAGACATTCTTAAAATGGGATCTACGAACAGCCTTAGGGTCCCTGAAACGTAGTCAAGTGTTGCCTGAATCAAATCTCCTGTCATAATACTTAGACAATTCAAGTTCTCACCATCAATATTAAAAATCTAAGAAAATTATACAGAGAAATGCTTTGAATACTTGCAGTTTTCAGGTTGAAGTCTTCAAATTTTGGACCTCTGGCATGGTGGTTGAGTGTCTAAAGCAAAACCCCTTCACCTCAGTCAGGAAGCAACAAGGAAGAAAAGGCTGGGGTTCCACAGTTCCCTTCTAGGAACATGCCTACAATGTCCTAAAGAATTCCCATAATGCCCCTTCTAAATGATCAGACTTCTCTCCATAGGAATACCCTAAAGGCCAAGCCTTAACATAGATGCTTAGGGGAGCAAAGGAAAGGGAACAACAGAGCTCTTTGATATTCTCCTGATTCCCCTTTATTTTGTCTGGATCCATGGGGACTCTTCCCTCTCTGTTCTTCTCTGAAAACAAACTCACAGACACACCTAGGGGGAAGTTTCCAATTTCCCAGTTGGTTCTTCATTTGTTTAGTTTTGTTTCATGAGACAGAGTCTCACTATGTAGCCATGGCTGAACTGGAACTTGCAATGTAGACCAGGCTAGTATCATAGAGACCTGCCTGCCTCTGCCTCTTGAGTCCTGGGATTAAAGGTGTGAACCACCACTCCCCTCTCTCCCAGCTGATTCTTAACCAAGTTAGCAATGACAATTAACCATTGGAATCACTTTAATGTGGTCCTTTTGCTTGTGCTCCATCAAGCAAATGGTTTAAAGTGGCTATTAATGACCAGCTGTGGAGAACACTCTGAAAACTAAGATTTGAGAGATTTATTACTGAGTGACCTGGGATACATAATCTTGTCACTGATAATTTATACTAGATAATAACTGTTTAGAGAGGTTAAACCTACATGAATCACTCAGTTTTTTTCTCCTCTGGCAGTTTCCCCAAGGAACTGATCATGTGTGGGTCTGTGCAAAAAAAAAAAAAAAAAAAAAAAAAAAAAAAAAAAAAAAAAAAAAAAAAAAAACAGAGAGAATATTCACTATACGAAGAAAAGAGGAAAACATACATGATCTACAATAGGCAAATGAGGACTAGACACTGTGGGACACACATGATGCCAGATACTCAGGAGGAGCTCAAGTGTGAGCCCTGTTTGGACTACTGTCTCCAAATGAAAGTTGAAAAGCAGGCTGGAGATGTAGCTTAGAGTTGGAGTACTTGCCAAGAATGCTCAATGTGCCAAGCTCTTTGTACAGCATCACCAAAAATGAAAACCAAGATTGGAAGTCCCAAAACCAAAGAAAAAACCAAACAAAACCAAAGTACAACATTGAATAAATGAAATGTGTATCATCTAGAAATATAGGTTATATGTGGAACCTCTGGTCTTACAGAAGTAAAATTTCTTTGAACTAAAGTTTATTATGTATTTAGTGAATACATACATATATATATATATATATATATATATGTGAATGCACCTACCTGAGAGAAGGTATAGAGTGTCGTTGTTTTTATACTGCTGTATAACTTGAAGAATAGACAGTCCTATGTCTTTTTTTGATGATGGGGATTCATACCCTTAAGTTACAAAAAAAATCCTTCCTGCAAAATAAATAATAAAAGTAATATCCCAAATGTGTTTTTCTGGTAAGCTTGGAGGGAAGTAGGAAAGGAAGCAGATACACAGACCCGAGAGCAGACCCTGGGAACATGATGGGCTGGAAGAACACTTCTTCCTGGAAGCTGGAAGCATTCAAATTCACTCTCAGGAGTATGAGCATATCCTTCCTTACAACAGATAATGAAGTTTTGTGAGGACCTCAATGGTTAGATTAATCTGGTGGAGACACACTGCTGTTTCTTTCTGGGGATCCTGGGACTTTGGAACTCACTCTCTGGTTCCTCTTCTTACTCCCATTGCCCACTTCCTCTAAAGGGAATCATGGACAAGCTGTGCAAGGACTTGGGTGCCTCTGCCTGAACCCCTGAAATATCTATTGGGGAATGAGTAATGGGTTGCATGGTAGAGTTTGATGTCTGCTTAAGCCGCTGCTCTTGGCTGAGTTTGACTCTTCCATAAGCAGAACTTATCTATCTCTTTAGCGCTTAAATGAATTTGTGACTGAAGTATGACTCTCTCTCCCAGATAGGACAGGACAGGACAGGACAGGCACGAGTCCATAGTACACACTTTCCCTGTAGTACCTGTCACAGAAGCTTGATGGGTACCTTGATTAGAACCTCCTGTTCTTGGTCCCTAACACCAGGGACATTTTGTTTTCTGTCATCTTTCATACTCAACATCTCAAGTGTCAGTCAGATCCGTGTGCAGCATCCCCAAATACCCAGTTTCCCGCGGTCTTTCAGATTGTGTGAAGCTGTATATCAAGTCTTTCTTTAGTAGTGTGGGTTGCTTAGCAGAGAGGGAAAGCAGGAGAGTAAACTTTTTGTCAGTTTTGAGGATCAGTCCTCTAAGTCAGTGACCCGCAGGGAGTTTTAAACAGTGGAGAGGCTGATCCTTTGGGGGTGGCATGGGGGTAAAAAGGCTGCTAGTAATAAGATTGAAGGGACTCAGATGAGTGCAGAGTAAATCGTGAGACTGATGATTGCTTTTCCCAGACTGTGGTGACTAAGCAGCTCCCAGGGGAGCCTCTGAGTCACCTGTGATGAGCAGGGACAGCACACAGAGAGCGTCTCACAGAACACCACCTCACACACCACTCCCTTGCTGCAGCAAGCTTCTTCAGGGGTGCGGTGGCTCAGCTCTGCAGAGGAGCCAACTCTCAGTTCTTGGCTTTGCGTCTGAGGAATCGTTAGTTGGACGGTGAGTGAGATTCTTGTGTTTGTCACTTGCTAATCCCTTACCTCCTACAAAACAAAACAAAACAAAGAAAAAAAAAAGAAGCAACAGACAACAAACAAAAACTTATTTGATTTTAAAAAAAGGAAAAAGAGAAGAGGAAAGAAAAGCAGGAGTGAAGAACATTGATCGTAGAGTGTAGCTTCAAGCACCGAGAGGTCTTTGTTAAACACTTTCCCTTGACATGACCAAAGAGCACAGATCAGCAAAGGGACACAGTGTGATTATGGACAAAGGGCCCTGCCTGCTTGGGATGGATTGGGGAATAACTTCAAACTGAGGAAAATGTCTCAAATTCCTAGACCCACGTTTGTGAGGTGAGTGCATTTTCTAACGCTGGCCAACACAAGTGGCCCAAGGCACCAACAAGAGCAAAACGCATCAGGGGAGAAGAGTCTGAGATGTGATAAAATGACTTATTTGCTCACCCTTTATTGCATTTTTTTTGTAATTAAATGGACAGTAAAAATAATGCTTTTTCTGACTTTTTCTGTTTGTCCGTACTCTTCCTTTACTTTCTTTTCTTTCCCTTTCCTTTCTTTTCCTTTCCTTTCTACCTTCCTTCTTTCCTTCCTTCCTTATTTTTTTGTCAACTTGACACAAATTGGGGTTATCTGATGAAAGGGATTTCAGGTGAGAAACGAATTTCATCAGGTTGCCTGCAGACCAGTCAGTAGGGCACTGTCTTGATTAATGATTGATGTGGGAGGGCCTAGCCCACGGTGAGTGGTGCCACCCATGGGTAGGTGATCCGAGATGGTATAAGAAATCAGGCTGAGCAAGTAAGTCACAATGAGCATGCAAGTCAGGAAGCAGTATTCCTCCATGGTCTCTGCCTCATTTCCTGCCTTAGCTTCCTTTAATGTCACTATGACTCAGGATATATAAACTCAATAAACCTTTTCCTCCCTACATTAGTTTTGACCATGGCCTTTACCGCTGCAATAGAAAGGGAACGAAATCAGCACCTGTCACACTAGACTGGTCCTATGGTCCTATCATACTACTAGACTGTGCCTGTCACCTATTATACTCTTCCTAACAAGGAGAAGTACACCCAATCTCTGACTATATAAACCCCTCCCCCTATTTCAACACTCTGGCTCAGGAGAAGTAGCCCAGCTAGCTCATAGGAGATCTTTATCAGTCTGAAGCAAATAGGGCACAGCCTGCAACCCTGCTCTGGGCCACTGGGCCATTAGAAATGTTTCCTCACTCAAGGGGAAGCATGTGGAAGGAAAGGCAAGAAGGCCTCTTTTAGGGCTGAGTCCTATCTGGATATTGACATGAGGAACCAAGTGATCCATTCTAGACCCATGGAGATTCTTCACCCAAAGGGATATAATTCATACCCTGAAGTGACATATTGGAAAAACGAACTAGGTGGTGAGGTGTGCAATCTGAATCTCTGGAGGTTGAGGTAGGAATATTGCTGGGAGTTAAGATCGACATGTAATCCAGAGGAACCACTCCCTACCTCAAAGAGCAGAACCCAAGCCCTTTTCGGGTTCTGAAAACTGAGTGATAGGTAAATCATTTTACCTATGATTTATGATATTTTCAGGTTAGTTTTCTGCTCTTTGCAGTGTTCTACCTTTTTACAATAATGGCTTCTTTCCTTCATTTTATCCCAATTAACTGTGATATAAGCAATCTGCAACCTTGAGATTACTATGAGGGAATACACATTGAGTATAAGATGGGGGAGGGAGAGGTAATTCATTCATTAAGACACATCTGTTGATCACCTCCTATATTTCAGCTATTTCTAGGAACTGGGGATGCCTGTCCTCAGAGCTGGGCATATCTGACCAGAGGAGATACATGATAAATAAGACAAATGAGAAAATCAGTATGAAAAAGAGTAAATGTTCAGGAGAAAATGTTCAGGGAAAGAGGATGGATATGAAGTGTCCAACGGGAGGAAGTTTGGCATCTCAGGATCATCAGTGGTGATATTGCCAAGAAAGAAAGTTTAGTATGCAAAGGGATGAAGGAGCCATCTGCTTTGATCTCTGAGAACGAGTATTTCATGCACAGGAAAATGCTGAGACAGGAACATCCTGGAAGGTTCATGGAAGAAAGTGGTGAAACAGACAACGGAGATCCATGTCAGGTAGGGACTGCTCTAGGGGATTACTCTGAATGAGAGCATAAACCATCCACAGGCTTGCATGGAGCAGGAACACGCGTTGATTTTAACACAGCACTCTGACTGCTGCTTTGGGAATGGGGAAACTGTAAGAGCAGAAGCGGAGAGACCAGTGAAGACTCTGTTCCAGGAATATAAACCAGATGATGGTGATTGGATTTCGGGACAGCAGACAGCAGACGCTAGTGCTCACAGTCTGGTGTATATTTGAAAGATGATGGATTTTAAAGTGGAAAAAGAGTTAGAATTGAAGGCAAGGTTTCTAGTCTGATCAGTAAGAACTAAGTTGTCAATTCTTGACATACAGAATGAGCTGCAAGAGGTTTGAGCAGAATGGTGGGACGAAATGTTGACTTGCGATGTCTATCTGAGCATAATGTCGATTTCCTTTAATGTAGATTTCCTATAAGAAGCCGGGCATATATGTTTGGAGTTGGGAAATATGATCTAGGTGAGGAGAATATATTCGAGGATCATTAATGTAACTAACAGTCATGGTGATTAGATGCAATTATTCTGGGAATAAGTGAAGAATTCAGAACGGAAAAAAAAAATTAAAAGGATTAACCAAAGAGCAAGGAGCAGCATTTACCCAGGCTGGTGGAGCTCCAGACAAATGTCACCTACACAGCATGTGTTTCACAATGGAGACTGTGAGTCACTGGGTGAGGTACCACTGAGATAGTTAAGTAAAATTAAGACCAAAAATCTATTCTTGCTTTAGCAACATAATGGTCCCTGTGTTACTATGACTGAAAAGAGAAAACACAGTGTGAGATGAAGTTGAAATGTTTAAGACAGAAAGAGTGGGGGGAGACCTGGGGGTAGGGGCTCAAGCCTAGAGTCCTAGGTAATTGCCAGAAAGAGGCAGGGAATTTGTCACACATCTGAGGCCAGCTTGAGCAACGCAGGGCAGTAGGTGTGGCCTGGGCAAGCATGAACTTTCAGGAACTGGGGCTGATTGTGACAGGTACTGTCTGGGGACATTGACGCTGACACAGTGGGGAAAGAGGCTGTGTCTGTGAGCTGAGTGTGAGCTGCGGAGGCCTCCTGAACAGAGAAAGGCTGGAGAGCTGACTCTGCCGTAAAGACCACTTCCTGCTCTTGCAGAGGCCCTGGGTTCAGTTCTTGGTACTCGGATGGAAGCTCACGGTCATCTGTGACTCTAGTTCCAGGGGCTCTGATGCCCTCTTCTGGAATCCACAAGTACCAGCCCCTCCCCCATGGTGTACAAACAAACATGCAGGCCCTCATGCATACATATAGAGTAAGTAAATCTTAAATACAAGTCAGGTGTGGTGGTGAGAGCCTGTAATACCAGCAAGAGGGAGACAGACAGGCATACCCCTAGGCCTTGCTAGCTAGGGAGCCTAGTCCAGTTGGCCGACATTTCACGGGAACATCAGCTTTTGTGAGGATGGTAGAGTGAGCACTGGATCAGAGAGCCAGAAGTTTGTGACTTTTGAAACTAATTAAGGCCCAAATCATGACTTTTGTTTGAAATGTCTCATTATAAAAGGTTGGAAACTCATTTGCAAAAGGTCAAAATGGGCTTGGAGATGGCTCAGTGGGGAAAGGGTTAGGCACACATTAATGAGGACCTGCATTTGGATCCTTAGCCTGCCTGTAAAGGCCATGTCTAGAAGCCTGCAACTGTAATCCCAGCCCTAACAAGGAGGAACCAGGAGGATCTCGGGGGCTTGATGGCTTGTGAGCCTAGCTAAAACACTAAGCTCCATATTCACGGAGAGATCCTGCCTCAAACACACACACATACACACACACACACACACACAAACAACCAGGCAGAGATCAGTGGAGGAACCTACTAGACATTGACAGGTGAACACACACATATACAAACCCCCAAAACAAAAATTAAAATAAGATTGTCATCATAAAAACAAATCACACAAAGGAAGACACAAAGGACATGAAAAGTTTGAAGTTGGGGTTTTATTTAATGAAATGACCCAAAAGCTGTGTTTTCTAGATTTATCCTCACTTTAGATAGAATTCTTCTATTTACATAGAAACTCAAAATTGTAGCGAGTCGAAGTTAACACTCTTGAAAGGCTCTCCAGAATGTACCAATCAACTCTGCCTCCTTTTTCCCCATCTTCACGTAGATGGCTCCCTCCCTTTGTGGCTTTCATCTTGATGAGACATTGGGATACAAGTATATCCTGTTAAACAGTAGCCTGAATTGAAGAGAACTTCTCAGGGCAAAGCAAGAGTTACACACCCACCTGAACTCGAACAAGCAATGAGCACAGTGAGTAGCAAGGGTTTGTATGTAAGTTTGGTTGAGGCAGGGTTTTTCTATGTAGCCTACACTGGCCTTGAACTCTAGATCCCCATTTCCGCTTTCAACACTGCGGAGATTACAGCCATATACCACCATGCCCAATGGTGTCCATTGAATACACGTTAAATAGTATTTTAAGCATTTTGTATTTATTATTTCTAATCCTTAGGATATTATAACTTAACTTTTATAATTATACTCATCTTATAATTATGGAAACTGAAGTTCAGAGGGAAGAAGCAACTTGCATAGAATATGAAGATAATGACGACAGAGTCCAGCACCCAACCCTGGACTGTCTGATCTCACCTTGAGGTTGCCATGTACGGTAAGCCTCAGTTCAGCATCTGTTTATTAACACCCTCTCCCTTCCTAGACCTGCTTTGGCTGGAGGTGTACACCGATGAATACACAGTTCTGTATTGACTGCCCTGCCACAGTAAAGACAATGAAGAAATATACTGTCAAAGCAGTGCGGCTAGCAGGGATGGTGAATGCAGGCTGCCATGCAAGTCAGGACAGAGCAAACAAGAGCCTAGAAGCTGCCAGGGCAAATAGCTGGAGGAGGCACAAATCTGTTCTGAACCTCAATGGATGAGTCAAGGTTCAGGTTCATTGAACAAAGGAAGAATAGTCTCAGGGAGAGAGTAAATCACATGAGTGGACTTGAGAACTTGGTGATTTAACTAACAGCGCTTCTCCAATCTGTAGTCATGGAGGGGTAAGGCTGTGTCCAGGGGATGTCTGTCAGATTCATGTTAACAGAGGGAACAGTCTAGTAGTTTATCAAGAGGTGGACGGAACGGGGCACATAGAGAAACTTTTAGGATACTCAGTTGCCAAACCACTTTCCTTTCCGCTAACTTTTCTGTGGGAAGACAGCACTGTTGTGTGCGGAGAACACACAGCTTGCCACTGTCAAGGAAACCAGGGCAGGACATAATGTCCTTGGTAGTGGCCAGCACCATGCACGCATATAATATTCCTTAAGAAATAAAGATAACACACTGTCAGCAGAAATCACAAATTTATTAACTCTTAAATATATCAATCAGTCATTTACCATTATGGCAAGAAATATATACAGTGTCCCATGGTAAACTGCAGTATTTTCCAAACAATGGAAGGTGATGAACGTGTGATTCCACTGTGCTGGAGAGAGCAAGTCACAATTTCCTCGCATCTTAGTGCAGAAGACAGACTGGATCTATGTAATACTTCAACACCACATGCTAAGTTCAAAGTGTACAAAAAGAGAAAAAAAAATTCTACCACTATTTGTGTCTTTAAATACATGTATGCCACGTATAGCTGCTTCACAGAAAGATAAAAGAAATTAAAAAAGGGAAAAGTGAGGCCATTACGTTTTTCACAGGTCTCATTGGCAGGTTAACACGGCTCAATACATTTACTGTATATATTCATTTTAAATATATATTGTTTTAAATCATGTAATTATCAGAAAAGCTTCAACCCATCTACCATACATTCACTAGCAACAATATCTAAAGTGATTAGCAATCAACACCAAAAGGTGAAATGAGAAAAAAGAGGGGGAGGGGGTGTTTTCTTTTTGCTTTTTGCTTCCGCTTTAAAAATAGGCTTCTGAGGACTGTGAGTAGCTACGGCTGAAGTAATGCTGATGAGAGAGTCCATGCACCACAAAGCATTTCAGTGTGGAGAAACAGCCTCACCGGGACTGAATCAACAAAGAACAAATGAGAACCGCAAAGAAAACTGGGGCATTTCCTTTTCCTCTTTGCTTTAATCTGGAAAAACCCTAGCTCCTGGCAGGAAGTTGACACTGTGACTCAAGAGAGAAGCTAGGACTGCACACGTCATGAAGATCAAGTTCAAACATGGTGAGGATGAAGAATATCCCTCACGGTACTAGCTAGAGACAGCGAGGCAGTCAAGGCCCTCACATGCCACCAGGTTCAAGCAAGTGCTCTGCATGCCACCCTGGTCACCCTCTACTTGGTCTTCAGACGATGTCCCTAGTCAGTAGAGAACCAGGACATTGTTGCAGGTTCTTACTGCTGTTAGCGCAAGTCTCAACACTTCCAAGGCTTTTTAACCTAGCTAGGATACCTATGCACAAGTGGTGGCCTAAGCTAAATTAAAAACCTTTATTTAAAATCTTATAACAACTCCGCGGGCCCTGAAAAGACAGGACGTGCTAGTTTTAGCTTCCTCCAAAAGACCTTGATCTATTTTTACCTTCATATGCAAATTTTACTGTTATTTTTACACACTACCAGCTACAGAAAGACAGACAGACCAACAGATAGATAGAGAGGGAGAGAGAGAGAGAGAGAGAGAGAGAGAGAGAGAGAGAGAGAGAGAGAGAGAGAGAGAGAGAGAGAGAGAGAGAGAATGGGAAAAATTAAAAGCAAACAAATATTACAAAACGAAAACAACAGAATCTGAGAAAGAAAAAAAGCAAAATCAGTGTCAAGTGTTCACCAGAATTGTGCTTATCTGAAAGCAATCAAACTTGTAAATAACGTTAATTTTTCCCAGTATGCAGTTTGACTCAAATCAACATGGCTTTGATGGTAGAACACCAACTGATTCTTGCCCCTGCAATCACACAAGATTCTGCCCACCTAAACACTCCATTTACACAACACCAACACTTTCAGAGAAAAGCATTCATTTCTACCAGGATCACACCAGGAACTGAAAGTACATACATACTAGCCTTAAAAACAAACAAACAAACAAACAAACAAAAAATCAAACCCAAAATCCCAACAAAAAGCCCCAAAAGATTAATGGCAGCATTCTAAAAAGATTTACTTTTCTCTCACAAACTGTCATTCCGAGAACAATGATTTTAACGAAATCTTCTGAATCTTGGCATACACAGAGAAACCTGATGGATCAGTTGAACTTGGAATATTGTGGAATTTTCTTGTCTGACCTCCCTCTATAGTCTGCCAACGGTAATTTAAGTTTGCGTGGAACATCCCATCCTGTAGCTGGAGTGTAAACAACGTCTAGGAAGGAATATATGATACGATGATGTGTCACATATGCATTACACGGAGAACCTTCACAACTTCATGCATCAGAAACATGCATGAAGAGGAGGAGAGGACGTCCCAGGGTTTCCCGCCAGGTGCCTTGAGAACAGAACGCAGAAGTGGCACTGTTGACAGTTAGCTGAAAAGGAGGAAGAAATAAACGATATTGTTTTCTGTAAAATACGAGACTTTTTGCCACAGCTGTTACTAAGGTACAACTTTTATAACTTAGCTAAAGCTCAGATTGGAAATACGTTGTATGAGATCTTTGCCTGTGATCTTTGGAAGACAAAATACACACTTTTAACAAAGACAGTTCTAGGCAATCAATGGTATATATTTCTTCAAACAAGGCTAAGTTGAAAAAAAAAAGAACAGAAGGGGTCACAGGCTTCAATTGCATTATTAAACATAAATATATGTTTTAGGTATTCATATTTACTAGACAAACTTAATAAATTCATATTAGTATTTGGATGAAACAGACTCAAAGTTCAACTTCACTCTGTGTGTTTTGCTCATTATGCGTAAATTCCTTGGGAAATCAAAATTAAAAGTCAGTTCAGCAAGGAATATAGCCTCAAAATTAGAGAGTGATTATTCTTATTCAGGTCCTTAAAGCTATAACCAAAAGCACCATTTCTTAAAGGTTCTGTTCCATCTTGAATAGAAAATAGAAACAGTGACACCTACTCGCGTCTGTACCCTAAATCTTTAAAAACAACAACACTAGCATGGATTTAATTGCAGTCATCTGTCTGCTATCAGAATGAGCTCCTTTGTGTTTGTTTCAAGTTCAAGTTCAGCTTGACTTTCAGCTGTGCCCCTGCCCCCCAGGCTCCCACCATTCCATTCAGTCAGACACAGTGAGCTCATGTACATATTAACCCGTCGACAGCTAACAGACACTGCAACTTCCAAAGGACAGCAAGGCTCAACGGATTTCAATGCTTAATAGAAATTGCTGTGGATAATTTAGAGTTGTCCGCATTAGCCCAGATATCACTGGCTTTTGATGTGAGAACTCCGGGATGTGAAAGGGATGCGATCCAGCTGTTGGAGAAAGGTCCTTCTTGGCGTCTGTTACCTCGCAAACAGTGCTGATGCTAGAAAATGGACGCCACAGCTAAGGACTCGTGCAAAGCCACGATGGAGTCCCAAGGACCTCATCTGTGTTTCACTGAGTGGACTGCTGAGCGAATGTCCAGAAAGGGAAGAACACCAGCCATGCAGCTTTACCAGCATGAGCCTCATCGCACAGAACCGTGGGGCAGGATGCTACTTACAAGACCCAAATGTGAATGGTTTTCAGATGTTTTGCCACAAAGAGGAGCTTCCTGAGAAGTTTTCTTTCCCATTTGGAATACAGGGTGGCCTATTAAGAGAAGCCCCATTTAAGCCACCTGGCATAAAAGGAAGTTTTCTTAAATAGGCTTTATCCCTTAGCACTTCAGAGAACTGCAGAGAAAACTAGCCCCTTGCCCAATACAAACACATCCATCCTAATCTAGAACAGCTGGCAATTTTTGGTTACCTCTTTGGGGTGAAAACCACAGAAACACTAACACAAGCTTTATTTTTCACTCCTTTTGTGTCTTCCTTTTGATAACATAGCTACGTTATTTTAAATGCATTTTAACCTATTTTTTGTTACTGGGATTTATTTTTGCCTTTATTGATCCTCTTTATCCCCCCCCCCTTTTTTTTTTTTGCATATCTAACAGTACTAAATGGTGGCTAAAATGACAGAGAGGACCTTTGAAAATCTCTGTGGTTGATAATCTGCCTTCAAACTGAGGAGTCGAAATGGCTTTGCTGGGGTGTGTTGAGTGGCTGTTTGTGAGGACTAGGCTCCACACCTGGCATCTTCAAACAGAGCCGGGGATGCTGCAAAGAGATGATCAGTGGGCCAGGCTTCACCTGACTTTGCTTTCTTCACACTTGCAGCTCATCCGTTTTACTGATTCAAGTGATTTCCTATCATTCCCCTACACGCCAGCGAGCCAGCCTCTCCTGTTCTGCCCTGTTTTTTAATGTTTCTAAGTCCTAGCACTGTAACTTCATGATGTTTCCCTAGCTTGGACTCTCTCACTTGTGTACTTTTACCGTTTCTGTATCTTCAGATTCTATTCCCTGTGTAAACTGTTGCTCAGAATTTAGTCTCTTAGGCAGAGTATGGATGTTTTGATGCACTGGTTGCTCACTGCACCCAACTCTCAAGTCAAGCGTGTAGTTTATTTTTTTCCACGGTCTTAGTGATTAATTGCCTCCCAAAGCAGAATATATGTTTCCTGTGGAAAATGCCTTTTCTCCCTGCATCTAGCATAGGAGAGGCGCTCACAAGGTGTGTCGTGAGTTATCTGTCTTATTATTATTATTTTCTGTCTGTTGGGAATTAAACACGACATGTGAGGAAGAAAACTGATAACATCACCAGATATTTTCTCTTTAAATATTGTTTTCTAAATTTGCCTACTACAAGGGGCACATTAACAAGATATGACAGCCTAGAAATATTTACTTGATGGGTACTGTGGGTGACCCCGAACGATGAAAGTGAACATTCTGCCACTTCCCATCACGGCGGTGCCACACGCGCGTTTCTTCCGACTGCATCGTCTTTGGCATTCCACTGCCGTCCATGTACTGTGTGAGCCGGATGTATGCGATGCAGGCTGCGTCATCGCCCACCAGATGCACGTGAGGGTTCAGGATGATAGTGTGGATTGGTTTATTGCTTTTGGACAAAGCTGAAAGAGAACAATATAAAAAGAAAATAAATTAAGGTCTTACAATGTAGTAAACTAAAATCAGGATTAACTTCAGGTGGGATCAATGAGCAATGGTACTCATCCATGCCTTAACGCATTAATCGATTGGCACCAGCTGAGTGCTGGGTGTTGTAATAAAGTGTATACAATGAAACAAAAGTGGATAATCTTCATTTCCCTTGATTTTTCTTAAGAGGCAATATGTACTACTTTGGAAATTTTCATTGATTAGCCAGAAAAGCTACACAGATGCACTTATAAAGCAAGGACTAAAGCAAAAGCCACCCTATGGGGAGAGGAGGAGAAACCCTGGTTTGGATACTCTGAGCTACTTCCAATGGGGCTGTCGACGGGGTGATTTGTGGTGGTATTTCTGTAACTAGCATGTGGGATGAGGGAAGTACCTCAAGTGTCAATTTTAAAGTCACTGTTTCCCTGAATGATGTTTCTGCATCAAATCCTGTGCCTCTTAAGTTTGGTTAGAATGTATTTGTGATCAGCTCGTCATACTTCACAATCTATTGCTTGATCACACAGCTGGTTATGAATAGATATCTGGTCCTCACCAAGCTCCAACCTCTGGTGTTGGGATAACACCTATATCCATTCTAATCACTTGATCAGGAGATTTGTGGATTCTGAACACAATTCCTATTGATGGTGTTCTGTAGATTAGGATAGGCTGAGTTATTCTAGCTGTTACCCAAACACTTCTCATTCTCAGACAATGCTTCTTTAAATTACTTGAAATGTTGTGACATAAAAAAAATACCGCATTATGGACAGTACACACTTATGGAAAATAATAGTGCACAGTGTAATGCTGAAATGGGTGAAATATTAATGGATTAATTAACGATTTTACTAGAAATAAAATGGTGTTGATTGACAGGCAGATTAAAGAAGTAATATGAGATGCCTCCATCAAAATGCTAAAATATAAGGAATATGAGAATATTTAACCAAGCTTTGTTAACACAAATTAATTTAAATTACTTATTCTTGCTTATTTGTTTGCAAACACCTAACACATGGCAAGAGAGAGAGAGAGAGAGAGAGAGAGAGAGAGAGAGAGAGAGAGAGAGAGACTAATGCACTAAAAACACATGCCATGTAGACTTGTCAATGCTTTTAATCACTAGAAGCAAACCTAATTACTCTAATTATTATACAAGTCCTCCTTAATTCAACAGGATCTCATGGCAAAAAGACCTTTCACAGACCATGGAAATGTAATGCAGCACTTAAGGCTGTGAGGCCCAAGTAAAATGATGGAGGGAATTCTTGCTAATACTGGGCCTTTGGCTCGGTTTTATCTTTATTTATTCTGATTTGCAGAAACTGCTTTGAAATATTTGTTTTCTGAAAGCTATATGCTTCCTCTGAGCCACTGAGATATTAAGACCTTTGCAATCTGAGTGGAAACACTTCCTGATTGCTCATCTTTGTTCGTGCCGTAACTTGAAAGTGACCTCTAGACTTTCCAGCAGTGCTCTGCCATTGTGGGTATCATGGCTGCGGTTTCTTTTCTCCATATTAACCATATGACAAAACCTCAAAGTAATACATGTTCATAATGTTATATGGCTTATCTTGTCCATTCACTTGGTCTTAACAGGTGTTTCCATATTTTCCAAAACATAAAGGACTATTTAGGTATGGAGTACGTATCTTTCAGTTTCCCCAAAGCACAGTTTTCATGGTGGATATATGTCGGTAAAAATTCCCACTGCAGGAAAAAGCCAAGGAGTCTGTGAGGCTGGGAGAAGTTCAAGGAGAAGTTGGCAAAGGACGTAGAATAGCTACCGTTTTCAAAGTAGAATCTGTGAAAGTCCATCCCTTCCACTAAGTTGCCCAAAGCTTCAGGTTCAAAGGCAGTGAGGCCTGGATCACAGATTTTCCTGCAGCAAGAGAAAGAATTCATGAGTAACTGTGCTGACACTTTTGTTCTTTTAAGTCTAAGCATTCTTGCTTACGGTCAGTGAGGAAAGAGATTCTATAAAAAAAAACCCAAATAGGAAATTTCTACCATAGACCTTGACAAGGTGATCAAAAAACAGACTCCAAATTGTCATTTTGTAGAGGCACAAAGACCAAGTTAACCAGCTCAAGCACAATCACTTTTTGCTTTTTAATTCCCAAAGTTAATGCTTTAGTTTTCTAACTTTTGACTTAAGTTTCTTATGTTTCAAGTTTTCTCAAAGTCAAGGACATACTCTAAGTCCTTTCAAATCATCTTTTACTTGGGAAATAAATATTTTTGGAACAATTTTTAAGAGACCCACTTTCTCCATCCTTCTCAAACATCGATATTGTAACTGACTTGAAGGATAGGATGTCTGTCTGAATTTCCTGGCAATGTCCATAAGATTGCTTTAAGCATGTGCTTAAAGCTCATTTCACTTTCAAAAGAAAAGTAATAGGTGCTTCAAATAGGCATAATAGTTTCTTTTTAATCCCAGAAGCATAATTCAGCAAAGAGGTGTGTATCTCTAAACTATTCACAAGAAACCAATGGGCTTTCTTTGGAGAAATTTTCTTATTCATACTATTAAATGTGATCTATAGTCAGAGGCGACTATAACTCATTGATACTAAAACAGAAGTTAATACAACATGTTTCAAAGGCAGGTTATAATGGATGGAAATGACACAAGAAAGAAAGAAAATTGGAGCTGGGTTTTTAAGGATGAGTCAGAGTTTTGCAGGGACGTGGAAGGTCCCGAGTTGGAGGAAGGTAGCAAGGACAGAGGGTACAAATAAAACATTTTTGGCCTATTGATTAATTTGCTGCAAAGGAGAAATGCCATGGGTGGGAACCCATTTAATTTCAAGTGGACATGCTCAATACTGGAGGGAAACTTTCTTAACTGTTCATCAGGGAAAGAAATTTGCAAGCCCAACTCCCTGTGGTTTTTCAGAGCATAGCACAGTTCATGGAACATGGTGCTGGCACACCAGGAATGGTGGGGCACACATGTTTTTCAGCAGGAGTCCCAGGCCAGTCTGGGCAACAAGAGTCGCTGCTTCAAAAAACACAAACAAAGGAATGCAGAGCTGGTGGCCTGGAGAGAATACTTTGAGGTCTCAAACCGCAGCAATTATCCTTCGCGAGGAAGGCAGTGGTAGAGGGGAAATAATGAACTTTGTCTCCGACTGCCTGCTGGGCAGGTATTTTTAAGCCCAACTCAAATATATATATATATATATATATATATATATATATATATATATATATATAATTTCTTCCTAAGGAGTGAAGCGGGAAGAACAGTGTTCCTATGGCAACAGAAATTTATTCTGCCAGGTGTTATTATTTCCTCTATAAAATATGGCTTAGTTGTCAGTCTGTCAAACCAAACTCCATACTGCCTCACATTGGCATTTGCAAGTGTTATTCTCTTTTTTTCGCTTCTTTGTCATTCATTATCATCTGTCTGTCTGTCTGTCTGTCTGTCTGTCTGTCTATCTATCTATCAATCTATCATCTATCTATCTTTCTATCTATCTATCTATCTATCTATCTATCATCTATCTATATATCTATCATCTATCTATCATCTATCTATCTATCATCTATCTATCATCTATCTATCTATCATCTATCTATCTATCATCTATCTATCTCTCTATCTATCATCTATCTATCTATCTATCTATCTATCTATCATCTATCTGCTCAGATTAATAAAGACTGACAGTATTCTGGACATATTGGTTGGGTGGTACTGTGAGGAAAACCTAGGGACCAGCTGCCAGAGCCTCACCAACATGTTCTTCAACCTAAGAAGCTTAAGAATGGAAGTAATATTGGATTATCCTGGGGCCTGTAAGTACAAATCTAGGCCAAATGACAGGCCTCTCTAGGCAAAGAAGAGGTGATGGGCTCTTAAGACACTGAGCTTTGAACTGTGGGGAACTGTAAATACCTCATATCTACTGGCTACAATTATACCCTGTCGGTGAAACAAAAGCAAGACACAACTTTTGTCATCCAAAGAAGATGGCTATCACAAAAAAAAAAGAGCTTTTTAAGAGTCTTTGAATTCTTAAGGGATGCAGAGTGGTCTCACAAGGTTTTAACGGTAAAAAGAATTAAAAAAAAAAAACAATTTCTACAGCAAGGAGGTATTATCAGCTACAGTTTTTGAGAGAGCTCAGGGACAACAAGGATCCAAGCTCCAACCTTAGTGTTTCTGTTACCACTATCCTTTATTAGATGCTAGTGAAGAGCTGTTGCCCACACGCATGTTCAGGTGTATGCACGTGTTTGTATGTGTAAGATACTAGCTTAGTCTGTATACTGAGTGACTCTTTTCCATATTTTACATTGCCTATTTTGTGTGTGTCTGGACTGTGAACATTCTTCTATTACTTACTTTTGCCACAATTTAAGGGGAAGAGGATTTATTTGGGTTCATGGTTTTTGAGGGCTTCAGTTTATCATAGGCTTTGCTTGGGTACACACTTAGGTAGGGGGCATGAGCAGGCCATATTAATTTTGTCATTTATAGTTTTGTCTACTAAAGTCCAGCTCATATTATTTTCAATTTTTGTTTCTTTCCAATCTTATCCACTCAGCACAAAAGCTAACTTTTGACACATTTTGTAAATGCCTTCCTAAGTTGATGCTCTGGTAGTTTTGGTTTTGCCTTTTAAAATTAGTGATGCATGCCGGGCGGTGGTGGCGCACGCCTTTAATCCCAGCACTCGGGAGGCAGAGGCAGGCGAATCTCTGTGAGTTCGAGACCAGCCTGGTCTACAAGAGCTAGTTCCAGGACAGGCTCCAAAGCCACAGAGAAACCCTGTCTCGAAAAAACAAAAAAAAAAAAAAACAAAAAAAAAAAAATAAAATTAGTGATGCGTACCAATGTTACCAGTTGGGAGATTAGTTTATCTTCTCATTTGTGAGCATTTCTCCTGCTGTTAAACTGAGAAACATTTTTCTAATGAGAGATCAGAATCAATCCTTTGCTTTTTATTTATTTATTTATTCTTTTTTTTGCATTTAATACTTTCACATAGTGGGAATTATGTAATAAGGACAAACCATGGATTTACATCCCCAAATAGTTTCGCAATGACACTTCATGTATTATTTAAATAAAATGTTTTATTTTTTTCCCAAGCAAAGTGATTTCCTTTATATAAAAATGTAACCCGGAAGTCAGTAACTATTTAAATTAAGCATAAAATCCTCCTCTTCAGTCAAAAATCTCTTTAATACAAAACCATACTGAACTGATGGAGATGAAGCTGAGCTTCATTGATTCATGAGGGGAAAGAATCCTTGACATCAATGTTTATTATCTTTTTCTGTCTCAATCCCTGGCCGAGCTACAAAGGAACAAATTTCTTAACCCACTTCTCTGCTTTCATTCTTTTTAAATCCTAGTCTTCCTGGATTTCTCTGGTGGCCTACTTTCGCTCAGAACTGTGGGTGATTACAAAGAAGCATCATTCACAAAGCCGTTCCTGGTCTTTAGATCAGAAGTTGAGTCATCTCACTGAAATTATAAACAAGTTGTTTCTTTCTTGAGTGTCCTTTGTCATTTATACAACAGAAAGCTCTTGTCAACATGTTAAAGCAGGGCTTAAATGGGCAGGACTTCAGACACCCTGAAAAATACAACGGCAGAAAGAAAAGAATGCACTTGCCCAGTGTGTGGAAAGCAAAAGCAAATGTGTCTGTCTTTACTCACGTGTAAGCTTCGAAGTCCCCATTGTTGATAGCTTCAATCAGTTGCTCGGTGACTTTGATGATCTCCTGCTTTCGTGCTAAAAGCAAAAACAGAGCTGGATGAGAACAAAGGACAAGGAGCACACACGATTTTGGTCAATGATACAGCTACTCTGCTAAATGAGGATATCATATAAACCATCTCTCCTGAAAAAAAATGGCCGCTCCTTTTGCACAGTCCTTAGCTCAAAATGGGAGGCCAACAACTACATCACCTAGGAGCACTTAGAAGCACAGATATCCAGGCCCCAGCCCAGACAAAGAGATTGAGAATCTGGATTGTAACAGGGCTCTCAGGTCTCAGTTGTCTAGGAGACATTACTCCGTCTCATTTGATGAAAAGCAACAGGTACCCGGAAGGTTGAATTTACTTTTGCTATCTTTATCACCTTGACTTAGAGAACGTGCTCTCTATTAACAAATGTGTCACCAAAAAAGTCATGTTATAAAAGTACCAAAGAACAAACATCCAGCTTCAGAGTGAAGATGGTATGTTGCACCAAGACGTTTGACCTTAGGTGACTACAGACTTCTTATGTTTCAGGTCAACCTGCCTGGCCCTTCCAGAAGAGGGCATTAACACTGTGATAGGCCATTGTCTTTAGGTAAATGGCCATTAGTAAACTCTTGAAATTGAGACAGAGACATACGAATGTTGCCAATGTGGGCAATAAGCAGACAGAAGCCCCTCGCAAAACTATCAAACCCAACAAACATCAAGCATCATTAGTGTCTTTTCCTACCTAGGATTGGTAAAATTATTAATGGTGGGTCTGGCTCAGACATCACTCTTTCAGCAAATTCTTTTCCAGTTTGCATCTGCTTCAAGTGCTCCTACCCTTTTATTGGATACCCATAGTTCCTGAGCTGTCTCCTGGGTATCCCTGACACCTCCTTAAGTTAAAGCACATGGCTTGTTTGGTTGCTATTAAGCTTAGTTCACTATGTTAGCTGTGCCCTCCCATTTAAATAGAAAATTCCTTATGAGCAAAGAACATGTTATTCTTTGAGTTGCCTAAGAAACTTTTGCTCTTAGATGTTAAATATATTTGTGAATTTGATCCACTGAGATTACTGACAACATTTTCTTAATTTTGGAATGTTTTTTTACTCATAAAATTATGTTCCAATATTAATATTTATCGTGTTTAAACATAAATTATATTAAAAATATTAAGTTGATTAGGTTTCATTTTAGGATCACTGTCCATCATCAGAATCAGACTGGTGCTCACAAAGTTGTTCTCAGTTTTTCTGTGTGAGGCATTGCGACATTCCCATTCATCATGAAGATGCTAACCTTTGCTTTTAATTCTTTATTGATTACAGGAACCACTTTTTAAAATGAATCTGTTCTTCATGCTTTAACACAAACTTTAGTGTGTGTTTACCCTCAAAATCCAAGTGATCAAGGTGAAATCGTTTCTTTTTTTTTTTTTGTTTTTCGACACAGGGTTTCCCTGTAGTTTCTAGAGCCTGTCCTGGATCTAGCTCTTGTAGACCAGGCTGGCCTTGAGTGAAATCTTTTCTTAATGAAGAATAAAATTGGAAAATGAATTTGACTCCATTAAAAATATATGATACTATCTCATAACAAATACAGCAGTCGTGTATCTTATAAAATAATTATTCAATTAGTCCATACAATGGCTACTAACGATGTAAATGCTGACAATATGAAAGCATGACTATTAGAAGCTCATAGTAGTTGTGTAACTTCTCACTTGTATGCAAGAGCAGAACATGGGCGTTCCTAGCTCCTTTGCACACATAATATTTGTTTTTTTGTTTGTTTGTTTGACTGATTGGTGTGAATATTACAACCATCCTTAAAACATATTGGTGGAGTGGTAACAGCCGAGAGTTCTGTAGCAGGGAGACTGCCAGTGGCACATTCAGTTTAGTTAGGTGATTCGTCTGTCTGTGGCCTTGGCAGTGTGAAGCTTTGGCAAAGGCCCGGACAGCTCACCTGACTCTGGATCCTGAAGGGCATCCATGAAGAGCTGCTCAGAAAGGGGGAGTATAAGGACCTGGCTGGCCAAGCTCTCTCCTCACACAAGACTCCACATTTAGAACTAACAATGTTTTTAGTAAGTATATATGGCCGGGTGGAAAAGTATAATTAGAAAACAATGACAATCTTTAAAAACTAACCGAAAAGGAGAAAATAAAGACCAATGTCAAGTGCTGTGTTACTTCAGTAGACTGGGCAGTTCACAGAGTGTGCAAACTTCTGGAACAGTTCCCGAGGTCCCGAAAACCCCACAATCTCTCACAAGCACAGGATGGAGTCAGGAGCAGCAGCAGTAAGTGACCATCTTTCACTCAGAACCACCATTGCCCAAATATTCCCTTACTTTCTCGAGTTTCACTACGGTGGCTTAAGCTTGTTTTTGCAATATCAGAGTCACATAAACTGTCTTCCAGATTAGTTCTCATTCTCGGAAACAATGGCCTCCCAGCTCTCCTGGCCAAGCAACACGCAGACAGGGCTCAAACAGGATGCTTCTGGGCAATAGCATCATGGAAGCAGTGTGAGCCAAGCCTTGGTTTAGGAGGGGCCTGGAACTCAGGAATCTCTGAAGTGTTCATTTCCTCCAGGCAAAGGCGTGTGAGTGAGTCACAGTTGGGCCTGGCACGTGACAGCTGACTCTTGGAAGGAAAGCAGAAAGCTGAAAATGAATCACTCGTGTACAAGTCTCCAAGGTTAGAAGTTAGAGCTGTTACCACAAGCTCAACATCTGACCTAGGGTGTGAGGGTGGGGTGGGTGCTGGTTAGCTCTTCTCCAACAACAGCGAGCCCAGGGGACAGTCACTGTGCCAGGTCCCTAGCTAGCTGTGTTATATGAAGAGGGTCTGCTCTCTGCTCTCCCTTCTTCCTCAAGGTAAGAAGTGACAGCCCCAGAGGCAAGATGGGGAATATCACTAAAGGGGAGGGCAGTGCCTTATGGCATGCCCCATGGCCTGTAGGATGCTACCAGTTTAATCTCCGAATGCTGTCAGTCAGCAGGACCAAAAATAGTTTTTGAGGATTTGTAGTATGAGAAAATAGAAGGGCAGAAGCAAGCAGGAAAGATTGCCTAGATTCTCAGAGCTCTCTCCATGCAGGTATACAAACACATTGGGCATGTTTCTCCACCCAAAGTCACAGCTCCTTTGGCTTATTTATTGATCTAGATATCAAAAAATCTTCAGTCCCTAGGACAATGACTGGGCATTTCAAAGTTACTTCCTTGTCTGACAAGAACAAAGTGAATATTGAAAAAAATGATTGATAAGCATCGGGTGATTTCAGGGTTACTTCTGTGTAAGAAGTAAAGCGGAGCAGATTTTATTATTGTTTGATAAAGAACCTACAGCTTGAAGGTGTGGATGCTCTGAGACCAGGTACAGCAACCTATGGGAAATCAGGCCAGTCCCTAGATCCCTACATTGGCCCTTATAAGGATCTGACAGCCCTCCAGCAGAGGGGTGCAAGGCATCCCCACCCCGTGGCAACTGCAGGGTAAGTCTGTGGCCCTATCAGAATCCGCCTTCTCCCCAGTGCCCCTTAGCACTCAGAGTAGTCCAGACTAAATTAGATGGAGTGGAACTTTCTCTACCCCATCCCTTGGAAAACCTACGGGTTTTCTGAGTGGAGATTAAGTGCCTGTGTCTTTTTCTCAAGAGCTCAGTGGTTGCTGCACCTGGAGGCTGTGTCTCCTACTCCTCCACTCTAAGCGTCTAGCCAGGTTTGTGACAGAAGCCCTTTTCTCCTCACACGTTGCCTCTGGTACAATGCGATGTCTCTCCCAGTGATCCCCCCTAAAGATTGTGTACCCACCCCAGTGGTTGGAAGGCTGTGCTGTGTGAGAGACTCCAGTCTTCTTTTGAGCTCTGTCTATTAGCATTTAGTGTAGCGAGATCGCCTTCACAGGAAAGAGTATCTGCACAGGTACTCTTCTCGTCTGTGATTTCTTTCATAATTCTCTCCTTCAGATCTATACCTTAAAGCCTATTTTCAAAGTCTCCCTTGAATATTTCATGCACTTCAAACCCAACTACCTGAACTAAGTTTGCCAAGTTCAATCGCCACCAATGAGAATAGACAGGCAGGATAGATGCTAGTGTGTTTCATATTATGAGATCACATCTCACAACGTGGAAAAGAAGCCTGTATATGCACACCATAAAATATCTCAGCACCTACACATGGCTAATGGATTGTTTTAGTCTGAGTTACCTTCTGACAAGCTCATGTCTTAGACAGAACGTGAGGTCTCAAGAGAAAGGACAAACCCAAGTGCACAGAGAGAGAGCATGCAAGAGAGACACACAGGAGATGTGGGAGAGACACTCCAACACTGTGAAAACAGAGCTGGTCACCTGACCAGGGGAACAAGCCAGCAGTGACTTCCTTTCTTGGTTCTCAGCTCTTCCTTCCCTGTGGAATCTGCTGGTTGGAGAGAGGGGCAGTCCTAGCTGTCAGTGCGACACGGATCTCCTGCCTTCTCAGGTCACTGACACAGAAGAAAGCCTAGCTTACAGATTCCAATTCCTGCCTCTTCATTGGCTTCCTGGTGACAAGCAATAGGGTCACCAGAGTCCGTTACACAGACACAGTTGGTTTTCCATGGGTCTCTATTCAGATGTATAAAAAAGAATTTGAGAACCAGAGGGCATATCCTACCCTTTTCTCCCGTCCATCAAATGACACCGCTTTCATCTTCTAGTGTCCCACATTGGTCCCCTTCTGCACCACTGTGAGTCCCAGTACTCTCCCCTGTCCAGCTTCCCTAATGTGCTGCCTGAGTTTCTGTGAATAATCCAGACCGGCACCTTTCTCTTTAGGAGCATTCAAATGCTTACAAATGCGTATCTCTTCGAGAACGTCCCCTTTGATGTCTTTTAGAGTCTTTTCACTGTTGTTAGCATTCAAAATGAGACTGTAAAGCGTTCCGCAGCTTCAGTCCTGCCCATCTCACCAGATCTCCTCAAAGGCTGTTTTAATCACATGATGCCCACACCCCTTCCTACCCCCAGCCCCCCACACGTACTGGCCTTTGTGAACTGTTCCCACATTCACACTTGTACATTTGTTTAAAAAACCAGATCTCAACGAGTTTTCCTTTAAAAGGACTCGCTAGCACCCACAGGCATGGTCAGAAGGAAGGGAGAATCTCACGGGGCCTTACCTTTAAACAAAGAATCATAAACAACTAAGGAAGGATGGCAGGGAGAGAAACAGTCATCCCAAGGGAGGAGTCCCCCAACTGGTGATCTTACACCAACTGACATACAAGTAATAGTAAATGAATGAAATAGGTTTACATGTTCGTGTGTGTATGTGTGTACACAAAACAGGAATGAAGAGCAAAGAGACTGAATTTGCGAGGAAGCAAGGTGTGGATGGGAAGGGTTAGAAGGAGAAAATGGAAAGAGGGAAATGATTTAATTATATTTTAAATAAAATAAAACTTCTTTGGCCTTCATTTTATGTCAGGTTGAAAGGATATCAGACAGTCACACATGTCTTATACTTGATTTTAAAAATCAGTTAGTACCCTTGTCTTTATAGGCTCACCCAGTTAGTCAGCTTCCTCTGTCTCTTTATATGGGGCAGGAACAACACCATTGCAATACCAGCATCTAACACAGTTCCTGTCTTAGAGGAAATGTCCAATGAGTATTTGAATGAACGAACCCAGTTTATAATTCCCAGTTAAATGGTCTTTCCAGTACACAATATTGCCTTATTTGGTGTCTGATAAATCCTCTAAGCAATTTAAAGTGGGAACAGAGGCTACAGATCAGTAATAGTGCATGCACTCAACACGCAGGGAGGCCTCAGGTTCAATCCTCAGCACCAAAACCAAATCCGTAGTATAAGAACCTAATAGAAATCAATTTAGATGAAAGCAGCCTGTTTTGTACAATGGTAGAAGAGATTTTCCTTTCTGACTCATATGGAGTGATTATTAAACCCCTTTCCTTTTCCATATTTTCTCCTTTTTACTAATGGAACCACAATTTACCAAGGTTCCAGCTGGGTGTACTTCTGCGGTCTGCTGTTCCTTTATCCTCATACACAATCATCCATGAGTCATTAATTTTCTTCGGTACTTGTGATGTTTCCCAGGGCATATTCTCAACCTTCACATTCTCTCGTGCTGAGGACTGCCCAATCTCCACCACAAAGTCCTCATCTTTCCAGCCTCTATGTTCCTGTTTCTTATAGCTTGCCATATTCTAAGAATTTATTTGTGTTTTATTTTATGTGTATGGGTGTTTCGCCTACATGTATGTCTGTGTGAGGGTGCCAGATCCCCTTGAACAGTTGTGAGCAGCCAAGTAGGTGCTGGGAATTGAACCCAGGTCCTCTGGAAGAGTAGCCAGTGCTCTTCACTGCTGAGCCATCTCTCCAGTCAGCATGCTATATTCTAAACATCCTTGGGTGTAGGGCATTTCAGACTCGCTTCACTTTCTGGCTGAAGCTGCTGTGTCTCCGCACCTTTCACCTGGGCCAATGGCAACCCAGTCTACTGAGCTCCTCCAGCCAGAAGCCTTGGTACCTCCCTTTGGATCACTTCCTCATAAAATGTAACACGAGGGTCTCCTCACCGCTGAATCTTTCTGACAGTCCTTTCTCTCAGGGCCCATGCCTTTGATCTGATCTAGACTCTCACGAGTTCCCATCTCCAGGGTCTTCTCCTACATTGGTCCATTCTGCCCCTCACTGCAGCAGAACCATCCACCCCAATCCCTTTAGGTTTTCAGGGCCTTTACTGTTCATAAATCAAAGGCTGACCTTCTCTGTACACTCAGTAGTTTTCCAGCTTTCTGACCCATTCTTCAGCCACCCCAGGAGCTCTGTTCTTTACTGAGCTCTTCATCTTTGATGACATTGTGTCTTCCCTCTATTTCCCACATTGAAGTTCTGTCTGGATATCTTCTCCAATGCCCCGCTCATAAGTTACCTTCTCTGCCTGGCTGCTGTTTCTGAGGGCTCCACACCCAGCTATTTTTATCTCACTGTGATTGTGCTGCATTCCCCAACCGGTATGTGACCATTTTATATTCTGAACACTTGGAACTAAGCTAATGTTTCTAAATGCACATGTATTTGTGTATACATACTCAGTCTATAAAAATATAGTGTACATTCAAAATCATTAAGGAGATGTCAGGCACCTGGAAGATGCCCAGCTGCTTCTCTGAGAGTAATCTGGATGCCAGAGTCAGCAGAAGGACCAAAGATCAGGCTGCAGGGTTTCCATGACAGAGCCAAAGAAGATACAGTCCATACGGGCACAGTAGGGAAAGCTAGGGGATTTCAGGCAATGTTGAAAGATGTTTCACTTCAAGAAAAGAAGGAGCGTAATGGAATCTTCCTAACTATATGAGTTTAAGATTTTTATTTGTTTACATTTGTGATTAAACAGACCCAGGCATCTAACTGCCTGCAAATGTGGCTTTTCACTCCCGGATGTTTGCAGATTTGTTACATGTTGAAACGCTTTACTGGGCTGTGTCTAATGATTACTTACTCAGTCATCAAAAGCTGCCTAGTAGGAACAATGTTGGGTCTGTCCGGAGCTGTCTTTGCTCTTCGGGGACACTATGCATTTCTACCCAGTCTTTCCCACACATGTACTGCAGTTTAGTCTAACCCTTGCCTACCTCTCTTGGAAAGAGTTCATTTGGCTCCCAGACGCTTGAAGGACAGAGAGGTGGAAGGACTTGCTAAGCCATTCAGTAAATTCAGACTAGGCCAGAACTTGAGCTTGATGTAGCTCAGCCCCCCACCCTCCACACACACCCTTGCTATTCAAACCGCTAACCTCTTTTTCTTTATAGCCCACAGTGCTTAATTCAATATTTTGAAATCATAAACCTAAATGAGCCAGCTAAATGTCTTTGAACTCACTCTGACAAGGTGACTGACTATTTAATTACTGGGCCAGGTTTGCAATTAATTACTGTGCCAGTTTTCCACATCTGGGAGCCCCATGGCTTTATTGTCTTTTTCCATGCTGCCATCAACAAAAAATAACCCTTGGGAACAGTTATGTTAGGCAAATACACAAACTAGGATCATTTTCACGCTGTTGGTGGTTTCATAGAAAAGGTACTTATAAGCCCAGTTATGCTTAGCATTCTCTGTGCAATTAACAACTTGTTTCTCAGTGACTTTATTTTCCCTTCGGCAATTTTGTGTTAGTTAACACTGCAGAGAATAACTTTTATTATTTTATCACTGAAAAATCACACCTCTCAAAGGGTAGGACTGGTTGGTTTAGTAATCTATAAGATTTTATTCAAATATAAGACTAATAATCAATCACCAAATTTATATATAGGAATGTTTTCAAAAGTTAATATCCAGTTTCTACTATAGAAGCATCTAAAATCCCCACTTCTCAGGGCTGGGGAGATGTGCTCAGTGGTTAAGAACAGTGGCTGCTCTTCCAGAGGACCCAGGTTGATTCCTGGTATTCATATAGTAGCTCATTTACCTTCTGTACCTCCAGTTCCAGGGCACCTTCTTCTGGCCTCTGAGGGCACCAGGCATACAATGGTGCACAGACACATGTGCAGGCAAAACATCCATATACATTAATAACAATGATGAGGATAAATTTTAAAATTCCTCAGTGTTTCAATCTCTCTAGCCTCCCAAAAATAACAGGAAAATTACTCAAAGTATCCATGGGATTTTCTCTAGAATACACAGTAGCTTCAAATTTAAGAGCAAATACCAGCACCTTCTCCCTCTCAGCTTTTCAAGATCTAACAATTAACAAATGATACACATAGTGTGTACATTAGATTTTTAAGATTTATAAGGTTATCTTTTTGATAAAAATGAAACAAAATATATACTATTTTAAAAATCAAGTGATGTGTATCCAGGCCTGGGGGTGCAAGCCTATATTCCAGCACTTGGGCAGGTGGATCTCTATGAGTTTAAGGCCAGCCTGTTCTACATAGGAAATTCCAGGAGAGCAAAGGCCACATGGTGAATCTTTTTCTTAAGGAACAACAAAGGAAAGGGATGTATAAAGTAGTGACAGAGATTTTTCATAGGAAAAAAAGACTTCATGGTATAAAGAAACTGTGGTTATTCAGAACATTCACTTATATAAAAGAATGAAGATGAACCACACAAAATCAACTCGCTAACTGAAGTCAGCAACCCAGAGCTGACTTCAAGATCCTGAAAATAGCTTAACATTGTGTGTCCCATCAAGTGTATAGTATTAGCATCCTATATGAATCATGTAGATACCAATTTCTCTGAAGATTTGAGGACACAATAGAAGAAGGATGAGGAAGAGGAGAAAGAAAGTAGGAAGAAAGGAAAGAGGAAAAGGAGAGAGAAAGAAAGAAAGAAAGTAAAAGAAAGGAAGGAATAAAGAAAGAAGGACGGAAGGAGGAAGGAAGGAAGGAAGGAAGGAAGGAAGGAAGGAAGGAAGGAAGGAAGGAGACTAAAGACTCGCAACATCTGCTTTGATTTAAAATGACGAATTCTAGTTTAGACCCAGATCCTTGTATAGACAGATTTGGTTGCTCGAAATCTTGCTCAGTGATGTTTTTTGTCTTTCAGTTGTCACCAGCCAATGGAAAGAGGCATAACTGCTCAACACAGGAGACTGTGTGCTTAGTCCTGAATGGGATGACTATTGCTATCAGGAACACCATAGAGGAAGAGGTGGAAGGATTTAATAGACAGAGATGGGGAGTAGGATTGTGGGATGCTCTACCTCCCACCCTTCTGCTTTTCCTATTTCCTCCCTCACAGCATCCATAGCCTATTGTCCCCTCTCCAGAGTGCCTTCCTTGCCACAGTCCCTTTCTCCTTTCCTTTCTATGGTCACTCTGATTTTATACTCACAAAGATTTGTAGCTAGGGGCCACAGATAAGCACAGATTCGTCTTTCTGATCTCACTCAGTATAATATTTCTAGTTCCATCTATTTGCCAGAAAATTATATCATTTTTCTTTATAGCTTTAAAAAAAAGATTTAGGTTTACTATAGTAGGAGAACTGAAAAATGATGTTGCTTGACATTTCTCAATTCCTTCTGATATTTTTGAAGCTTTTCTTCCCATTTCCAAGTCAGTAGAATTTCTTGGTCATAGTGCAGCATTGTTCACACCAGTATTACCTTGATGAGGTTCAAGTCAGAGTTTTAACACCGAAATTTGGGTGCGCATTTCACTTTTAAGAATGCCATTTTGCCTTTTGAAAGTGTTGAACACTTATTTAACTCATCTTGACATAATCTTTTGTAAGACGTTGTCAAGGTAACACAGTGGGATGCTACTATGACCAGAGGATATGTGATGGTATCTCCTGTCATTCCATCCCATTCCATATTTTCTAGTTAATTATGATGATGATGATGATGATGATGATGACAAAGATGCGTGTGTGAACATGCCATGCAACATATATAGGGGTGGGGACAACTTGGTAGACTCAATTCTTTCTTCACAATTTACTGTGGGCATTGGTGGTCAAACTCAAGTCTCCAGACATGCATAGAAGTGCTTTTACCTGCTGGCCCACCCCATCCACTCATCTAACTAGTTCTCATGTTTAGCAGCTACAAGAACAGTAGCTTGTGATTCTACACAGTCCATCCTCATCATCGGAAAACTTCCAGAGTCCATAAAGGAGAATCTGTGAGGATGAACTGGGTCAAGAGAAGCAGCAGCAGCAGGGCTGATTTAGAGAACATGGAGTAGACTCCATTTTCTTTTCTGCCCCACACCATGTGAAATATGGGAGTAAGTGTTCTCCACAATTAGTGGGGAGCTAATGGACAGGTTCACATAACACGTAAGATGACTAAGGGATGTGGTTTTCGGCTGTAAATTGATGAAGACATTATGGACCTTCTTGACAAGAGAGTAGCATGGTATATTTGTCCATGGCATTGTGATCAATGGACAGGACTCAGCATAGTTAGGTTCATGTGTTTATCCACCAACAATGATATTATCGTAACTAACTGGAGTAAGCAGGTAAAACAGCAATCAGTCTGAAAAACCTTAGAGTGGTCTGTCACAACTTCTAACACTTCCTAAGGTTTAGAGGGAAATTACCTGTGTTTTTGATGTTCACTCCAGACACACTCACACAGGCACGTGGATTTCTACAGTTCTTTTTTATGTCCCTTTGCATATAAAAAAACAACAACAATAAGACTCCTTCGGACAAGAGCAATTTCTCTGATTAGCTACTACATTTTTCAAAGCTTAATTTGGAATCATGAAACTGCCCTATCAGACCAAATGTTTTATTAACACAGTACTCCAGAGTGGCCCAGCCTCAGCAAATGAGGTGTGGGATATTCTGTTCTAAATTTTGCTTAGCAAATTAATTTAGAAGTACTTATTGGAAGTGGGGCTGTTTTGTAGGTATATAATCTCAGCTACTCGGGAGACTGTGGCAGGAGGCAGGCCAGGCTGGGTTACAAAGTCAAAGCTAGCTTGGGAAACTAAGTGACACTCTGGTCCAAACAACAGCATAACAACAAATGTAAAAAGAAGGCCAGGGATGTAGCTCAGTGGTAGAGCACTCACCTAGCATGTGTGACGCCCATGGTAGTAACATATACACATTCGCAAGAAGGTTTATTAGAATATCTTGACCAAATTTCACAGACCTGATAAAGGCATTATTGGTTTAACCAGTGTGACTACAATCAAAGTTAAATCTGCTAATTATGTATTTCAGAGTCAACAACGGTATGCTTATTCCCGCATACTCCACACAGCACGCACATTTTCATAACCAGTCACATTTTCAAAGGACGTTACATAATGAATGCATGTTTGTGGGTGTCATTTTTCTTCATTTGCTGAATTCAAAAGTTGAACACAAGGGCTGGGAAGAGACCTCGGCTGGTAAAGGTCCTTGCTATCTACCTTGCTGACTGACCTGAACTGTGCACCCTGTGTGATAAAAGGGGAGACTCCTGCAGGTTGTCCTCTGACCTCTACATGAGGCCAGAGCATCTATGCCTATACACACACACACACACATGAACACACGAACACACATGCACACACTAAATTAATGAATGGATGAATAAGCAAATAAATGCAATAAAAATAATAAAATGAAAATCTAAAAATAAAAAAAATAAAATTTAAAAGGATGAGCATTGATCAGATACCATTGCCTTGTTTGGCAAATGATTAATATTCCACACAGGAAATTCATGTCCACCTGACATTAATGGAGAGTAAGGTTGATGTGGGAGGGTCTTCTGTTTGAGTTGATTTCATTGGTTAATACAGAAACTGTCTGGCTCATTTGATTGGCCAGCCCTTAGGTGGGTGGAGTAGACAGAACAGAATGCTGGGAAGGGAAGTTAATAAATCGCCATGCCTCACCTCTCTGGGGCAGACTGCCGTGCCTCTCCTCAGGGAGAGAGATGCTTTGAAGCCAGCCGCCAGGTCAGACATGCTGAATATTTCCCGGTAAGATACCGCTCATGGTGTTACACAGATAATTAGATATGGGTTAAAGCAAGATATGTGAGAATTAGCTAATAAGAGGCTGGAACTGATGGGCCAGGCAGTGTTCAAAAGAATACTGTTTCTGTGTAATTATTTTGGGGCATAGGGCGGCAGGAAGCCGGCCCACAGCTCCACACTACATAAGGTAATAACAGGAGTCCCCACAGAGAAGAGCTTTGGGATAACATGGTGACTGACACTTATTTGGAATTTCTGAAGAGAGCCTGTGAGAGTATCCTATAAGATTATCTCTCACAGGGCTCAGGCTGAGTACAAGCTTACTGGTCAATGAAAAATGAGGTCTAATGTAGATGATGTGTCAGGAATTCTAGTGTACACTCTGACTGTTAAGGGGCTTCCGCTCCACTCACTTCCCACTGTTGAGGATCCCATTGTCTGTGTTTCTGTTGTCTCACCTTGACACACCATCTGTCTCTCTACCTTTTGTCTCTCTGTGTTTGTCTTGTTTCTCCTCCTCAGTTGGGCTTGGCGCTGCAGTTCCACTCCAGGCTGTGGTGCAGCAGCAGCAGCAGCACAGCTCCACAGACAACAGTCACAGCAGCTTTTCCCACAAGACCTCCAGCATGGTTTGGTTTACCATCACATCAAAAACGATGATCTAGCATCTCTATTAGTTTCCCAGCTTCTGTCTCTCAGGCTTCTTGGAGACTCCTTGAAACTGTTGCCTCTTAACCCTTGCATTCTTTAGCCTATACATATACAGATACCTAGATATAACAGGGTGATAACAGATCTGAGAGTTGATGTTAATAATTTAGTTTTTGTTCTTTCTTGGTGTGTATGCTGAGATGGAACTCTGGGACTCGCAGGCTAAGCAGATGCTCTGCCACTGAACTTCATCTCAGCATTCCTTCTGCGGTTTAGCTCTAAGATTATGAGGGGTAGTGCCAAGTATACAAAAGCCTGGAGAAATAAATACTGTTATGTGCATTTAACAGTTAGGAAGTTATGGATATTTTAAATGCTACTATTAATAGCTGCAAGGACATGATTTAATTGGTATATAATTTGCTTCCCACCTTTATCAGTTAAGTAACTATTCCTGCTATTACCCAACATTACCCAGATTCTACAAAAACAAACAAACAAACATTGACCCTAATGAAATTTATATTGTAGTATGGAGATGAGAGACAGTCACTCAATAAGTAAACTGGTATTTCTGATAATCATACATATTAAGAGGAAAGAGGAAGGGAGAAGGGGACAAGGAAGGCTGGGTTTTGGAGGCATGCCCTTCTAATCAGAGTTTCTATTGGAAGGTCTCACCAGGGCAACATCTGGTGAGAGACTAGAAAGGGAATGCGTATCAGGATGCACTAGGAAGCAAAAGCAAGCACAGAGGTACCCAGGTAGAAGCTGGCTTCACACAGCAGGAAGAGTGTTCTTGTGATGCACGCAATAGAGAAGAGGTCAGCCGGGGAGGGAGGGCTATTGGGGTGAGGCTCTTAATGGATTCTAATGGATTTGGCAAAGCACTGGAGAATGCTAAGCAGAACACAGATATATTTTAAAAGCAGTACTCTGAATACTGTGTCAAGAATAGACTACGGACAGAAAATGCAGAGGAGAAGCTGTGCCAATAAACAGGCAAAAGACGCTGCTACTTTGGGCCAGAGCAATGGAGAAGTCCGCAAAGAAAATCCAACTCAAACTAACAAAACAAAGACATCACAGTATGTGTCCTGAGGTATGAAGTAGGAACCAGAGGACCAGCTGAGAGACTGGATGTGGGTTATCAGCCAGACTGATGACTCAGCTATTTTAAACACCCTAGACTGTGACACAATTATGTCAAATTCAATTTATAATTTATAGATGCGTTTGGACACAGATATGGAAAAAGAGGTTGGCGACTTACTATCTCAGAGTAATGAAATGTGATCAAAACCGTGTAGACTGCAACGAGTCCATGAAACGAGGAAGGAGGAATGGGGAGTGTTTTTGTGGGGGTGTCAATGTACACTGACACTTTGAAAATGTGTAATGTATGGTGTATGTGGTGTCAGATACATCCACACAGACTACTTACCTATGTACCTAAGAAAATAATAAGGAGGCCTGGTGGTGGCAGCTCATGCCTTTGATTCCAGAACTCGGAGGTAGAGGTAGGTGTATCTCTGAGTTCAAGGACAGCCTAGTCTACAGAGCTCATTCTGTGACAGTCAGGACTACATAAGGAAACTCTGTCTTTAATTAAAAAAAGAGAAAAAGAAAGGGAGGAATGAAGGAAGGAAGGAAGGAAGGGAGGAAGGAAAGAAGGAGGACAGACAGACAACAAAAATAATAATGAAAAGTTCAGGAATGGCCCAATTTCAGTACAGTTGTAAAATTTTCTGTTCTAATCAAAAGAGATCAAACCAGCCATGCAAAGGAACTTGCATGTTGCTAACGCTGTCTTGCAGGTGCCAATGTAATCACATGTAAGTGTTCAGAGGGACAATACGGCTCGGGCAGAGGTGTTATTTCTGCCACACTCAAGTGAATCCCAGCACTCCTCACTAAGCCAGCCTTTCTGTACTGGTCCTACCCCTCCCAATAAAACAGACCAGCCAATTCTGCCCAGCAATGGCTAACAGAATACTACATATGTTAAAAGAAATGAAAATGCTCTGCATACCACACACATTTTAGGAAGAAAACACTTATTCGTATACCAGAGTGAATAGTTAATCTTCAACACTGACTAAAATATTAATGCAGAACAACAACAAAACATCATTCGTGGGAAACTGCAGGGTGCACTGAGTCTCATCCCAGGGCTGGACGAGCAGGAGAGCTCAGCCTCCTGCCCCTGCCTGCCTCTCCATTTCCTGCACACACGAGGTTTTCAGTCATTAAAAAAATGAATGAATTCAGATCGTTTAAATATAGGACCCTCTGTGGGAATTACAAAGCATCTAGAATTTTCACACGTGATGGGAGTTATGTCCTCATGTGAACTTCTTGCTTTTGCTTTTTGACATGAGACAGTTTCTCTGTGTTTTCAAGATTAGCCTCCAACTCCCAATTGTCTTGCTTCAATCTCTATGGTTCTATGATTTTAGGACTTACCACCACACCTGATTTTTTTTTTTGGTTAAAATTTTAATGCCCATATTATTCTTTGTTTTAGATTTATCTCAGTATTATCCAGAAACTGAGAACTAGAAAATAAAAGATAAGCTGTGGCTATTTAAAGGGAAATCCCACCCCGTCCCATCTCAGGTTGCATCGTTTTCAGAAATGAGAGGAGACCAAAAATGGTTAAGGGCAGTTATATCTTCCATGACTCTGAGCTCTAATGTTAGGTCAAGTCCTTTGAGGCTAAACTGCATGCAGGAAATAAGCCTTAAAAGGCAAATAGCAAAATGTTGAAACTAAAGGCAGAAATACATCAGGGAACCAAGAAAACCCAAATTCCACAGGATCTGAACTGTGTAGGTGGGGAAGTTACTGATAAGCTCATGGTCTTAAGGCATTTTGAGACAAGTCAGCGTCAGGTTTGCCAGTCGTGGAGTTCATACGGACCTGTGCACAGAGTCTGCTCAAGGTTCCCTCCTTTCCCACTCCAACCTGGAGTCAGGGTTCTGATGAGACATCGTACATCACTTCCTCTACCAGCCATAGGGTAACAAACCTGGCAGAGTTCTAATGGGTAGTTTAGTATCTACACCCATGTCTGTTAGACTACTATACCAGCAATGGTTTTAGCATTTCTCTTTCTACCTTAAAAGCTTAGATTCATAAAACCTGTGCCAGTGTTTGCTCTTACAAATCTTTATGCTTGCTAGAAAACCTACCAGGCACATGTCTTCATCATCACTTTAGGGAAGAGTTTCATATGCTATTCCAAATACACAGCATCGTGTTAGGCTCAGAGAACCTAGATGTTCAGAACCGTGGCATTCAGGGCAGCAGCTGACAGTGGCTCTGAGGCCACATAGCTAACTTCCTTAAGCTCTCACGTGTTCTTCTAAAAGACCGCATTGATAAGATTTACTTACTAGTGCATTTACACCAAGATAATGTCAGGCAAAGTCACTAGACACTCTGCGGTCCTCTTGGTCATCTTTATGACAAGGGTGTGTCAGATAAAAACTATGAACCATCTTTATTTTATTTACTTCTCCCTAATAAAGGGTAAATTATGTACAAGTGCAGATCCTACTCATACTCACTTTGGAATGCACTACCTACTTTTCTTTTTAATTGGGCTTGGTCTTCAGTACACACTTGCTGAAAGAGGAGCGGAGTGAAAAAGTCAAGAAAGAACAGGAAGTGCTATCCTTCTGTCTGCCTGCCCTCAACAGCCAACAAGTATGATCCAACCTCCCTCATCCGGCAAACAAATGAAACCAACTCTGTCTTGACTGTGTGTGTCCTTCTTCCCACCCTACACACATGCCACAAAGCTCCATAATGCTTGCCCTAAGGACACCATACTGCACCACTCACCTGAGGGAACCTCCTATCATACCCCTAGGTGTGTCTCCTGTCTTCCTCAGCATGGCCCAGTGCTCCTGTGGCTACTGCTTCCCTCCTCTCTGATTTCATCTATTATGTTTTGGGTTTGAATTTCACTCCATGGTAATAGCCTCAGCATCCTGAGTATTTTGGATATATGATGCTCTGTTTCTATGCCTTCTGCATGGAATGCATTTCTCTTCCCTCATTTCCTTTTTGGTTAAGACAATTCCTTACCCCTTAAAGGTAGGAAGAGGCTTCAGATCGTCAAGAAGCTTGTTTGGGAAGACTGCAGTCTGAATGAGTTTGGGCTCTGTGTTTGTGTAATACACTGACTATAAGTGTGTCAACAGCCCTCCCTGTGAAGACCTTGAACATAGTGGCATTGCTGCATCCTTATCTATGTGGAAACTGCTGCCTCCATGTCTGTTCCCTTGGAAACTAACACAGAACTCACTGCTCAGAACTGATGCTAACTCTTCAAAATGCTGTTGTGGGTTCAGTATTGAGAAAAACCCCTTAGATGCAGAAGGTCTGAGTTAGATTTCTTTTCAGATACTTGTCTTTAATTTATGTGTATGAATCTTTGCTAGCATGTATGGACATGCATCACTTGCATGGCTAGTGCTGGGTTAAAGACAAGAGCATATGATGCTGTGGAACTGGAGTTAGGAATAGTTGTACCTGTCCGTGTTCGTACTGAAAACCAAACCTGGGTCCTCTGCAAGAGGAGTAAGTGCTTGCAATCTAATTCTCATAATCTGAAAATAATGCTGCTGTATCCTTTTGTCAGATGGAAATAAAGCTTCAGTGAATTTAGTTCTCTTTAAGCTCTTTAAGTAGTCAGTAGGTGATGGGGCCAAGATTAAAACTGGTGACATTTAACCGTGCCTTAGTTACTATAAAGAAATGAGGAGTGAGCATTATGAATGCCCTCAGAGGACAGCGATTTCCTACAGACTCAATTTTCCAATGAAAAGCCAAAAGAAGAAACTAAATAGTTTCTCCTTTGACGATTCTTATCTCAGCAGTCCTCTTAAGAAAATCCTGTAGTTCAGTGACAGATTAGAAAACTCTGCAAAGCAAAACTCAAAGCCAAATAAACACAAAATCTTTGCTTCTTAAAGCCATGCCATCTACGGGTTCTATAGTGACCATACCCATTTCATCCATGGATGGAAATCTTGAGACTGGATTTATGATGCCTCTCATGATTCCTCACACACAACTTGCACTTCCCAATAGTGAACTCATTTCCAATGAATGTTCTAAAGCTTGGAGATGTTTAGGAGAGTTGCCTTCTCCTCTAACTGCACACAACTCCTGTGGTCCAGTTAAGACCTTCTGATTGAATTTCACTCCCTGTTGACTGACAGTAGACTACAGTCTCCAGAACTCATTCCAGATTAGTCCAAACCATTTGTAAACCTAGGCAACTCCATGAGGATCTTTGAGGAGAAACTACGACCATCGCTTTCCTAAAACTTTCTCTCTGCATGCTAATGACTTCTCTTTTTTCTCTTTTGGTTTTTCAAGATGGGGTTTCTCTGTGTAACAGTCCTAGCTGTCCTGAAACTCACTTTGTACACCAGGCTAGCATCAAACTCAACAAGATCCCCCTGCCTCTGCCTACCAGGTGCTGGAATTAAAGGCATGAGCCACCACCAACCAGCTGTAATTATTTATCTTTCTATAGTTTAGAAGTCTGGTTTTCAAGGAGATTGCTCAGGAGTTAATGTATCTATTACCTTTCATGAATAAAGCTGCATTTTGCACTAAAACGGTGGTAAGAATACAACATGAAATGACAGAAGAGACGAAATGTGATAAAATAGTTTATAATTTATATATAGCTCTAAGTTTAGCCTCTATTAAGTGGGACCATGCTTTAAATTAGGTAGTGGGAAAACATACACGAATGGAACAAAGAAAGTGTTGCTTTTTTTCAGCAGCAGGAGACCACTGGCAAAAGCTACAACTAAGTCAAAACCCAGAGAACAACTAACGGAAAGTGGGCACCAAAACAAATTGAAATATCAACAATATAACTTCATCACCAAAGGCTCAGTGAATATCTTGGAGCGGTGTGAGAGACTATAATATCCAGAGGATCATGAAATCTGCAGTAAGGCTGTGCCTTCTAGCTGTGGCACGGAAGTTCCACTCACTACTGTTAACAATATGGCTGCTTAAATCAGACCTGAATATTTCCAACACCAGCTGACATCCCAAAATGGTTAGGGAAAGTCTATCAGGGATCCACTCTTAAATGAAGAACTACAAGCAATTAACAACCGCCAAGAGAGGGAGAACTAGTCTTCCCCAAAAGTGAGCTTCCTGATTGGTTACCTAACATTGAGTAGGCAGCCTTAGAAACATTTACGTGCAGGTAAAAATGAACAGAATTGGCAGGTTGTATTTATATGTTCACTCATTCATATGTATGTGTAACAGGAATGGATAAAGAAGAGAAGACTGGATTTGGAAGGCAAGTGGGGGAGAGTGTACATGAGGGAGGCAGGAGGGATGAGTGGCAGGGGAAAACTAGGTAATTATTTTTCAATTAAACTGAAAAAAGAATGTTCCAGAAATTCATAGTAGCAAATATATTTGGACTGTTTAATTTATAGGAAGAACCACAATGTAATCATATAGTTTCACAGAATTTTCATATATATTTATTAGAAGAAAACAGTTAACACTCAGAAGGAGATGGCATCTTAAGTAACTACTGCATTATGGCAAGTAATTTAAGAATCATATAAAATTTACAGTGAAAAAAAGTAAGTAATTGAGATTGAACTCCTATACACAAATGAATGGATTCAACTTGTGATTTTAGATATCAGGTTTCAGGAAAGCTGTTTCATTAATAAGATGACTATGCGTGAGGTCAAGGATAACCTCAGGCTTTGGTCCTCTCTGCAGCCTTGCTTGAGACAGGTCCTCTTTGTTATTCCTGAGCTATGCACACCAAGCTAGCTGGCCCAAAGAACTTTTGAGATTCTTCTGTCTACAACTTCCATCTCCCTGTTAATTACAGATGTTTGTACTGTGTGTCTGCCCCTATGTGAGTTCTGAGGATTCAAACTTATGTCCTCACATTTATGCAGTAAGCACTGTTACCCACTGATCCAAATCTTTAGCCCCTGATTTTGTTATAATTTTACATGGTTGATAATTTTAGAAAATGAAATATGCCCCCATAAGAGCTTGTACTAGAATGTATCCACTCACTGTATAGTGCAACTGATTATATATATATGTCAGTGGAAGCTTTCTTCCAATTGTAAATACATTCTCTACAATTATATCAATTTATTGCAATTGTTTGTGCTTTTCAGCTTAGAATTAAATAAATTTCTATGATCATTTTGGATAGCTTACATGACTAACATCTATCATGGTTTTTAATCTATCATCTATGTATCTCTTTATCTATTTCTCTATCTCTATAGTTCTCTATCCATCCATCCTTAGGATTATTTTAGACAGGGTTTCTCTGGCTATCCCAGAAATTACTCTGTAGCCCAGGCTGACCTCAGACACACAGAGATCCACCTGCCTCTGCCTCCTGAGTGCTAGGATTAAAGGCACGTGCCGCCATAGATTTGGCAAAAATCTAATAATAGTATTATACCACAGAAGTGTAGAGGAAAGGTTAAAGGCCTGTCCTGGTAATTCCAGTATCTAAATTGTACTTTTAGAAGCCAGCCGGAATAACAGAGAAGTTAAGAGCCCTGCTCTAAGCAAGTTTAATGGAGGATGGAATTAGAAGTAGACTGCAGATCTCCGATTCCAGCCAGGTTACTGCCAACTGTTTATATTCCACATTGCTAAAAACAGTGGTAAAAATACAATAAGAACCGATGGAGGAGACAGAATGTGATGAGAGTTTATATATATTTAACTCCTATTAAACTGGACCATTTTTAAAAGTAGGCAGTGGGAAAGACAAAAACATGTATAGAACCAAGAAAGTTTTGTACTTAATGTAACATGTATACAACTATATCATAGTTAACTGAAAGTGGACTGCCTATAGAATGTCTGATGCTGTGAATGGTGAGCTTGATCTATTATTTATTTATTTGCAGACTTGTCCTCCTTTGCCCAGGGTGGCAGAGACCTGCTTCTGTGGATCAGGATGGCTTAGGACTTGGTACTCTCCAACCTGTACATCCAGAGAGCTGGAATACAGGTGTGTACCGTGGCATCTGACATCTTTCTAAAACTCATATAGATTACTTCCTATTAATAAGAAATGTCAGATTTCAAAGTTTTTGAATGATTAAAATGAGTTCAGAGTTTATAAGTCATAACCTAACCAAAGTTTAGAAACTGGTAGATGGAATCTTCAAGCACATCCGTAGAAAATTCCTAGACTTCTGCAGAGAAAATCTGAGGTGATTCAAGGTCCCCAGAAATTTTGGATCGTGGGTTAAATTTTCAGATGAGTACCATGTGAGTGTGGTGTCTGACTGTATGTTGTTTATGATTTATGGAACATTTAATAAAATAGTGCTACACTATTTTACACACACACACACACACACACACACATTTCTAGTACTGTAGGTTGAACCTGAAGTCTCACGGGGCTAGGCAAGTGCACTGCCATTGAATTAAGTCTTCAGCCTCTCTATAGCAATTTTGAATTATAATTGAGTTTTATAAAATTGCAAGAAAAGCTATTGCTAGGACCTCTAAGCCCATAGTTTATTAAAATATAGAGTGAGTTTGTTTTCCTGTTATAGAAATGTAGTTCTCCCTGCCTCTCTCTCTGTCTTAACTGGGCTGGCAGCAGTTTTGACCCTGCCTTTTGTCAGAAGGGCTACTTACACAAGCACAAGGCAGTCACTGACAGACTCAAGATACAAACTTGACAGCAGGTGGCTGGTACTGAGCAAATCAGTGAGTCCACACTGGGGTAGGTAAATCAGAAGCGTGCTGAAAGAAGAACCATCTAGAGAAAAGGAGAAGGCTTATGCGCGGCAGGTGAGGGCCAAGTCCTGCATGAATCTTCCTATGCTTCTGATCCTCTGAGAAGCTAAAGACTAGCAGGTAAGTACATATTTGCAGACAAATGGTTTTCTTTGAGAAACATCAAAAATGAAATTGTAGGTTAGAAATCTGAAAGAAATTAGTGTATATACTGCAAACTGTCTAAGCACTTTAGGCAGATAGAATGGCGCAATTACCCCCACTCCTTGAGCAAAGGTGTTTCTTGATTCATATGTCTTCTGGAAGTGGGATGTTCAAGCAAGAGAAGTCCTGAATGACAAGCAGGATGCAAGTATGGAGAAGAGCAGCATCTGATCATCTGCCTCAAGAAGTCCCACACAGAAAGGAATATTCTCCACAAGGAAACAGTCCCACATGGGGTGCTGAGTCTAAGCACTTGGTGACCACACTGTATATTAATGTGCAGATTTAGAAGACACATACACAAAGTTCATTCTCCAGGAGATTGATAGGTTAGCTCAGGAGCTGAAAAGGGGGTGTTACCAGGCAGCAGATCCCATGCAGGTGAACAGGGTTCAACATCTTTGTCTTTAACAGGGCTTTCTGGAAACATCCTATACAGCTTCTTTACCACCACCCCACGAAATAGAGAAAGTGTTGATCAAAGATGTAGCCCCTGTCAGTTGACCCCAGAACTAGTGATCTTTGCTTGGTGTTCTGAGCTGCACTGGGCTAGACCTGCAAGGTGGATGACAGGCAGCAAGGGATCCGAGTGAGCGGCTGCTGAGTGGTGAGCTGAAGTGACATGCTGGAAGCAGGATGAATGGCAGATGACAAGGACATACAGAAGCCCAGCTTTCACAGGTGACACACAACTCTGGCATGATGGGAAAGAGCATCGGGTGCAGCAAACAGATGCGTGCTCGTCAGGAAGGAGCTGGCGCTGAGCAAGGACACTGGGTAGGTTAGGAGGAGGAGAGGCAATGTGGCATACAGCGACAGGCCCTGCAAACTGTGGCTACAGCCACAAACCAAAGGACAGTCTTCACATGCAGACAGTGTGGAAGGGCACCCTCATGCCTACAGAAAGGAGCACTGTTAGATATGCCAGCCACTAGGGAAAGGTTACAGGTGACACTGATTAGTAAACCTAGAAAGCAATGTAAAGTTAGGAATGTATTCAAAATGCAAACAGCTAGTTCAACAATTTTGGACTAATAGCTTAAATTTTGAAGACAGTTAAATTTTAGCATTAGAAATTTTATTTTGTATCACGGGCCATGAGCACTTCATGTCTATGGCAGTAACTGCCATTGTTATGATGCCATTACCTTCCAAACTATTGCTAACTCTCAATGACACCAAACAGCTGCTGAGCTTATGCAGCATCAAAAATAACATCTGACTCCCAAACACAAGACAATATTAGAAAGTTGTGCAAAATGTCAGCACTAGGATGTGAGCACTTTGCCTTTGGAGGAAGAGAACAGTGTACTCTGGGAGATTTGTAAGATCACTTCACAGAGGAAGTCATCAGGATGACTGCATGCCTGGGAAGGAACAGGTAGCTGTAATGTAATATTTTAGCTCTGCTCATTTATTCGGATTTGTTTTGTTTTGTGACAGGCTATTTCTACATAGCAGAGGTTGGCCTACAACTAGCGAACCTACAACTTCAGCCTCCTGAGTTTACAAGATGGTATCACCATACTCAGATTCTTAACTACATTTAAACAAAACAAAAATCCTACCAAAAAGAAAAAAAAAACAAACAAACAAAAGAGTTTTGGATCAATCATGGGGAGATCTTGAGTCTCACTTTCTCATTGTTCCCTTAGTGTTTATTGAGTTAGGAGAAATGAGCCTACCTTCCAGAAAAAGAGCTTCATGTATACCATACATGAGGTGTTGGATCTGCAATCTTTGAAATCCCTTAACCATGACTAGTTTACACAGAGCCCAGGTGAAAAGTAGATCTCAGTTGAGTATTTGCTGAATAAAGAGACCCAGATAACCAACTCTAGGCAGTTCAAAAGTAACATATAGGCAGGAGCCTGGGAGAACCCAAGCCACTAAAGGAAACTTAACAAGTAGACCTAAAAGAAACCACTCTTCTCCCAGTCCTGACTTCTAGGATAACCCATAGTCTCTGCCTAAAGTTCCAGTCATCTACTTACTACTTCTGCTGACTTTATTATGCAAACAGCTGGCCTGATGGTTAACATTCCAGCTACCCCTAAGATCCTCGGAGGAGGAACTGTGTTGTTGATATACTTAATTTCTTTCTTTGATTAGGCCACTTTATGTGTGAGCTACCCAAGCTCTCTGCAGTGGAGATGAGAGGGAAACTTTCATTTCCCGGTAACTGGTCAGGATCACACATTGGTCCTGTGATATGGTAGCAAGGGCCATGCGCCTCAATGAAGCAGAATCTGTGGCTTAGGGGATGCTGCCCGATGTGCTTCAGGAGAGAACAGGTGTTAGCACTTAGGACTACGCTACAGAAAGGTCTAGATGCCAAGTGTGGGGTTTCACCTGAGTAACAATACTGTATACAGCATTGCTCAGACAGCATAAGCAGTGGAAGGAAGGAAAGGAATGTTCTAGATGTGATATCATCAGGCATAAAAGACATGATTTTGGTCAAATTATATAATGGTCTTTAAAGGTTCCAACATGGAAGATATCTATGTAACTTTGTCTTCTAACAGAGCAAAACAATAAGCATACTTCCTACTAAATTACACAGAGTATGGCAAATCCTGGGGTGAGCAGAGCAAAATTATCCACATGAATTAAGGATATCAGGCCCTTCTTGGGGAATTATGCAGAGACTTAACAGAGGGGGAGATTCCTGCAAAAGCAGATCACCAACAAAACAAACACATTAAAATGATGTCCAGTCTTTCATCTTCTACCTCCCTCACATCTAGAATGATGCCTGAGGTCTTCTGAGGCACCTTCTAGTCCTACTGGTTTCCAGAGTCTGTCAGTATTAAAAGGATCAGCTATCAAAAAGCTGCACATGAGGCCGGGCGGTGGTGGCGCAAGCCTTTAATCCCAGCACTCGGGAGGCAGAGGCAGGCGGATCTCTGAGTTCGAGGCCAGCCTGGTCTACAAGAGCTAGTTCCACGACAGGCTCTAGAAACTACAGGGAAACCTTGTCTCGAAAAAACCAAAAGAAAAGCTACACATGCTTTAGAGAGAAGTCAGTGATGCCTAATGGGAATATCTATGCCTCTGGCCAACTCTACACCAGTACGATCAAGTGGAAATGTAATTTATTTACTAGATTCCAGAGTACAAATGAAACCCTGTGTTCAATTATCAACTAGGCATTTCTTTTAATATTATATTATGCTTTTTAATCTTAAGTTTATACTTAATTTCTCTAAGATTTGGTGTGTAAGTTCAGTATAACTCTAAAAAAAAGCATTCTTCAGTTTTTCAAATCCCCAAGGGAACCTTTGATTTGCTTGGTTTCGATTTATTTCTCTGAGACATGTCTCACTATGTCCACCAGGGCTGATCTAGAACTTGTTTTATATGGACACTTGACCTGGAACTCTGTATTCTTTTGCCTCAGCTTCTTAAGGGCTGAGATTACAGATATGTACTATCATGGCCAACTGAGAGACTCATATTAGACATTGGTATTTATATAAATTAAAGTAAGTTATCCTGAGCAAGTATTTAGTAGCTCCAGTCAAATTCAGATGAGAAACATTACAAATTAAAACCATTCTCATAATTACCAAGGTGCAAAAACGTCCTGGATGGATGAACTGCGTATACTGAGGTGTTGGCATTCCCCTTATTACTTAAAGATTCAGTTCCTCTGGTGGCTAATGGATAGATAGGTTTTCAGACACTTGGTGAAAAATCAAGGCCAGAGCATGGGGTGGCGACTAAGGTCTAGTAAGCCTCAGCAAAGGCGAAAAACAACAAACATATGAGAAAAACTAGCTGGCAAAGTGGATGGATGGCTAAAGAGTACTCTTAGCTGAGGCCAGCTGTACCCTGGCACTGAACAGGCACAGAACACCACAGAGTGTTGAGGCTCATTATAATATTAAAGCACTCCTCCTCCTCAAGCAGAGATTGTAGATGCCAGTGAAACACGGAATGCATGAAGCTGTATGTAGAACTGCATGTAATAGATTATGTGTGAAACAGACCAGGCTATACAAGTGAGCCTGAAAGCTCACACTATGTGACATACAAACTCCCATTCTTCATGAAACAGGGCTATTTGAGCTGTGAGATTTCTCTCCCGTGATCTACTTTCTCTGTTTCTATTTCAGCTGCAGCAACCTTTGCTTAATTCTTTGTTCTGATACGCAATAGTCTAGAACCTCTCTAGGTGTCCCACCAAACACGTAGAGAAGCTGATACCAAAATCATATAAGACATTTCATTTAGTTGAAGGGCTGATGAATCTAAAACACGTACAAGATGATGCTCCTTGGAAAGCTAAATGGTATACCCGTTTACTTGGCTATCAAAACTGTCTTTATCTAACACATTCATAAGACTACTTTTGTTCAAATTTTAGATCAGAGGCAAAAGTGCGATGAATAGACTTAATCGTATCCTTGACACCACTATCCACTTTTGCATTCCAAAAAAACGAGGGGCTCCCTGTAGTAGAGGTAGGGCCGTGCACTAATAATATAAAGAATGCCTGTTAGTAGTGCTAGTCATTCCACTAAACCAAGAAGAAAATGTCAGCAGAGGTGACGTTAACTGTACTCTGCAGTCATTTTCATTCCCTAAACTCTCCACATTACTCCTTGACCTGAGATTTCTTGGTTCTTTGTTCTATAGCACAAGGACATTGTTTTTCCCTTCGGGACTTTATTATATTAATGTCACGTAAAAAATTACAGCATTTGGTGATGTGGATAGGGAAGGTATTTCCAAGTGAAGATTTAGATAACTGATAAACCACACCTTTCAATTCTTCAAAAAATTTCTTATCTTTTAAAATTTTTATTTTGAATATCTTTATCATTATAATCCTTTTTCAGAATACATTCTAGCCAAGCAGACCGCTGAATGTGAAACTGCAGATAATGGATTACAACAAGAACACAAAACTGCAGGGAAATTAACACTTTACAACCAGTCACATGGTTAAAGGAAGTAGAGTAAGTAGGAGTGCATACTGAGTGTCTTTATGGAGAGATTTCAACAGTTAGAAAGCTTTGGCAAACAAAATGAAACAGAAGTCAAGAATATGTTAAGAAATTGTATGAAGCCTAGGCAAAAGACTTCCAAAGATAAAGTTCCACAGGCATTCAACAGAATGCCATTCAATCAAAAGTTTGAGAAAACACTAGTATATTTCAGACCACCTCCTTTGAATATAATCTGGAACACAGTCTTCTATACAAATTTTAATGATATACCTAAAGTGCATATGTATTGTATGCTGCGTTTGACTGACGTGTTTAACATCAGTCATCGTTAGCTGTGATGTCAACAGGATGCTTTCACAGATCACAGGTTTCAATTTAAAACACATAAAATGTGAAAAACATTGACATATTCATAGTGGTTCACTATTCAGAACAATGAATTCACAAAATGAAAATGAATTTCTTTTGGGATAAGCTTTCTTTGTGATCTACACTTATTGATCACTTGGAACAAGCTTTGCTAAATGCACGTGGAGCTCTCAGTTAGGGCCTTCCCAGGTTTTGGTCCCAGCCTACCTTTCACGTCTTCATCCTCAATTGTGGTGTTGGAGCTCTCGGTTGACTCCTGTTCAGAAGAAAAGACAGTTTAGAGCGTCACACAGAGAAAGCTGATTCTTCTGACAAACTCGGCTGGTGGAACATACATATCATGCAAATTTCTTCAGCAGGCTGTGTGAATACGCTGACATGCAAATGGACAAATGCATCATGTGATTTTCAACAGAAACAAGATGTCATACGCTGCAAACATGTCACAGGGAGTACTCTGGCCACCTGGTCACTGATGCAGGATGAACCCAGGTGAGGTGCAGAAGCAGAAAACGTATGTACTTTATTTAAGAATCGAGTAAGATGAGTTCAGTAAGATGATTCTAGTATCTCACACTATGTTTTTAGGAGGAAAAATGGAATATTTTAGCAGAATAACATTGAAACTTAGAATGCATGGTTTTATTTCTAACAGACCAATCAGTGAAGAGCACCTTCTTTGTGTTGGGCACTATGTCAAGCGCAGAATTTGGGGCTATATGTCTACCTTCCTGCTTTGTAGAGAAAAGACATTCCTCCAGCATTTGATTCAGAAGCTGGGGCTATAGCTGAGCCAGGCTGATCAGAGTTGTTGGAAACTGTTTCGGGTGTATGTTTAGGACAGTGGAATCATAATAAATCATTTATTTTCAAGGGCTGCGAGACTTTTTTCATTTCATTCCTTTCTAACTCAGAAACAATCAGTCATTCAAAAGAAAATCTCTTTCCACAATGAAAAGACAAAGTTCTTTGTAAAACTACAAATTAAGGTGAAGAGTAGTAAGCACACTAGAAAGTGCACTGCAGATGCTGGTGGTTAAAATACATTTCTTAAAATACTTTAAAATTAGTTACATTAAAATGCACCAGTGAAGTATTTTCCAGCAAAGGCATGTTACAGTGTTCAGAAGTATTAATTTTCATTTTCCACTTGGAATGATTGAAGACCAGAGCTGAAAATAATTTGGACCAAAGTTCCAGGCAATAGCTATATATTCAGTGAATGGAAAACAGGTTGGGAAGGTAATAATAATAATAATCTCTGCCAGTGTCCTTTTATAGATTAGGCATTTTTGGAAAGCTATCTGTTTATATAAATACCATATGTAATATTTATTTATTTATTTGGTTTTTTTTTTTTTGAGACAGGGTTTCTCTGCAGCTTTAGAGCCTGTCCTGGAACTAGCTCTTGTAGACCAGGCTGGTCTCGAACTCACAGAGATCCGCCTGCCTCTGCCTCCCGAGTGCTGGGATTAAAGGCGTGTGCCACCACCGCCCCGCTCATATGTAATATTTAAATTAAAGCAATAAACTCGCTCCTGTCCAGAGTCTCCACACATACAAAACCAAGGAAAAAACTTCATGCATTTCTTTAATGTGACGTGGCATTCAGAATTAAACACAAAATGAAGGTTAAACCATGCACATAAAAAGAAATGAATTCATGTAGGCAATAATACCATGCAGAAACTCTTACAAACGCCAGAGCTAGAACTACAGCAGTGTCCACTCCAGCTGCTACGCCTGGTTTTCCATCTGATAGTGCCATTAATGGGACTGCTCTCATTTGCGCTGGCCCTGACTACCTCAACTCTTCCTGGTGACCTAGAACATCTCCACTGTCACGACACTAACGTACATCTCAGATTAAGACACAAAACATTTCGTTTTCAACATGGGTCAATGAAATATTGAACCAGAGATGAAATGTATTTCCTGAGCCTCCAACATTTGTTGATTACAGGAAGGGAAAGACCTGTGACTGTATTCAGCACCTTAGAAAAAAGTCATGCATTTTTTTTTCTCCCCTCAGATATGATAGTGTATAACAAGTGATAAGCTGGACAGAGAACACATATAAAAAATGTTTCTTTTAATCCCTCAGACATGTATGCAAGTGTTGGTATGAACACAGTATACACATAGTTTATAAATGGTAGAACACATTAGTCTTCATTCAGCATAATCCTTTAATATCTGTTACTATAATTTGTATAGATGGACAACAAACATATTTAGCAAGAAACGGAATTCCTGATTCTCTTCCCATTCACGGCAAACAGTAACAGCACCAACAATATCATCAATAACAGCGAACTGAAAAACAAGCAAACAACAACAGCACCAACAAAGCCACGGTGACAGCAGGGGACAACTGAAAAGCTCAGAAACAAGTTTTAGGAGAAAAGAAACAAAGTCATTCTACTTGAAGACAATGGAAGGATAGCAGGAAATTCTGAAATTTCATGCTATGAGTGTTTATCACACAATGAGCAAACAGGCACAGAGAAGTAAAAAGACCACATGGAATTGCCTAAGGTACAGTCATCTCAACAGAAAGATTTAACCTGACCCTTTTTTTTTTTTTTTTTTTTTTTTTTATTTACTAAGGGATCACTGATTTCTCTTTCAGGATGCCATCCTTTTTGATCTGAAAGAAGTCTATGTATAATTCTAGACTACTTAGGCACAAAAGAGCACATGATGGAAAGAGGGCCAAGTTTTTCTTTCCCACTTGAGACCATGAATCAGTTTTGGACAGGGCGTTTGATGAGATGTGCAATCTTATCAAAGCAAATGGTGTCGATTCTTTCTGAATACCTTGTTTCCGTCAGGGTTGTGGATTACAGTAGTTTGGGGCTCCTGAGTGAGAACAAAATAGAGAAAGAAACAGTTCGTATTGGTAAGTACATTCTTACTAGTCTGTGGGACAGAGCAGAGTGAGCCAACAGACAAGACTGAAGAGTGGTAAGAGCTAAAGCCATGTCAAGGGCTGTCAACAGCCGACAGGATCTCTGGGGAGGCCTCCCTGGTGAGCCTGTGAGATCAGGCACCTCCCTACCCAGAAGCAGCATGCAGGAGACCTTATTCCTGATAGATGAACAAACAGGCAGGGCTTTGCAGTTTGGAGATCTAAAGAGGCACCTGCTGTTTCACCAGGCCCTAAGCCAGGCAGACCTGTCTTTTCTTCTCTACTGAATACTCTGTTGCTGTCTAGCTCACAATAATTGGCCAAGGATGCCAGAAATGGAAGTATTTCAGATGACATCAAATTCTTTGTGAAGGTATTTTCTTTTCAGCTGTATTGCCTTGGGAGTGGACTCTGATGTTATTATAATCAACACATAGTTGAATACCCATGGAGAATCCTGAAATACTGGACCACACTTTAAAAAACAAAACAGAAGCCCCTACAAAACTGTCCAAACGAATACAGTCTAAAGCTCAAGAAAAAACAATCTAAAGAATACTTAAAAAGTTTAAGTGTTTTTAGAACTAATCATGAAACACTATCATTAGTAACGCTGTTGATATATTCTATATATATACTACTCACGTGGAAAGGAAAAGTTCTGCTTTATGAGCTTCATATGCAGAATAGTAAGTTGTTAGGTAATCTTTTTCCATGAAGCAACTATTATTTTCATATGGTTTTCTGTGAAAAAAATTCTTAAGTGGAAAGCATATTCAAATACTGATGTTAAAAAAAGAGACGGAATGTTCACACAGTGACAGCGTGCTTGGTGCGGACATTAATGGTAACTTTAGCACCTGTGAGTGGCTGTAACCATGGCCAGCCTTCTCCAGGGGAACGTCCCCAAGGGACACTTAGAAAAAACACCACTGTTGCTTCCTTTCTTCCCATCTGGGGTCTGAGCTGGGAAACTGACCTCACTAGTAGAGAAGCCACTATCTTTTTTGGCCCCCCCTTTTTTTTCTTACCCATTTTTAAGAAAACATTTTTTCCCTTTTACAGGGGTAGGGATTGAAACCCAGGGTTTCTTTTCTAAGTTAAGAAAATATTCTCCCACTAAGCTATGCTCTCAGCCCCGATAACCCTCTATCTTGTCTTTTCCTTCAAATGTTTTTAAATCAAATCTCCAATTGGCTAACTCAAGTAACATAATGCCTAACATTTTTAAGACAATGACAATACCAGTCTGGGCATAGTAATGAGTAAAAGTAATCTCTAGGAATCATAAGACAAATTATGAAAACATTTGAAGAAAATCTTATATATCCCTCTGTACTAAATGTCAGTATTCAGATTCTGCATTGCAGCGTAACACTACTCCTATGTGGAGAACTAACTGACTTAGCTGCTAGTTATGTATATTTGACCGAAATGGCCAAAACTGTCATTGATAGTTTAAACTTCTGTGTTACACCCTCTCGTTCTGTGGAAGAAAGTGAACAATTTAATTGGACAATTAATTGGAAACACTATAAACAGAGAGCTTTGACTTATGCAGTGCCTCTTTATCTCAGCAAGTAAAGTCTTGCAAAGCCATGTTGTCTTTCAGTGCGAAAGAAATGGGAACTCTGAATAAGGTCTACTTTTTATGTCCTCTTGCAAGAATCCTGTTAGCTCTCCTTGATGTCAACACTTTCTTGGCAGAAAGAGAAACCATTGTTTGCAAGACCTGTAGCAACCATCACCGGAAGAGCTAAGAGAAACCAAAGCGCATTCTGCTGCGTTTCCAAGCCAGCATGCAAGAATTCCAACTACAGAGAAAAGCATGAGGTCCCACAATGAAATGATAAGGCTCATGTTAGAAACACACTGCTTGACAACTAGCTCAAGAAAAGGAAATCAAACCATGTAAACTTTTCTTCTGAATTTGAAAGGAAAACAAAAACAAAACAAAAACAAAACAACCTAACAACAAAAGAAGTATTGATACACAGATACTGATTTAGTGAAAGCAAACGAGAGAAACAACAGCAAACAGTGCAGAACTGAAGAAAGGTACAAGAGTCCAGGTATACCAGCGCCGGGGTAGGAATATTTTCTTTGGGGCTGGTTACCACGTTGGCTTTGTTGTTTATCTGTGGATATGCAGAAAATAGAAACAGAGATGCCTTAATCTTCTGAGTAGCCAATGTCTACAAGGAGCATGTCTACATGGAAATACAGACATGAAAATAAAGAGCCACTGGAGATGGATGCGGACACAAACGGAAGGGCACATCTAGTCCCTGAAGATCCCACGCAGCCTGGGACTCTACGATGAGAGAAGGAGATCAGTGGTGGCTGCTCTGAGCATGCTGCCTCTTCTGCGTGGCTTCAGTGAGCCCAAACCAAGCTGCAGAGTATGAGGAGGCTGTAGCCACTTTCATACTCTTCTAGTTAGATCCAGCCTGTCTCCACATTTCAGCTATTCACACGTTCCTTTATTAGCTTACATTTTCTTCTTCTTATTTTCTTCTTGAGCCTGAAGACACACACAGACCATCTTTCCCGGGGGAGCTATCATTACTTTGTTTACCAGGTATCCAATTAAAATTCTGACTCTTCTGGCAAAGTGCAGACATTAAAGTGTTTTATTGAAAATGGTAAGTTTGGGTCTCCTTTAGGAATACATCTTCTTTGATAAGTGGAAGAAATCAAACTGCATTCTGTAGCCTGGGTGTGAAGGGACTTTCTTGTCCACAGCTGCCCGAGAGACAGCTCAGCAGCTTGTGACTGTTCCATTATTCTTGCCTAGTGCATCCGGTGGGACCAAACCCTTGCATCAACACAGGCGAGTTTATCCTTAAAGGAGATGTGGTTGCTACCGTGGGAACCACGTTTCCAAAGGAGCTCTTGGGACCGATAAATATGGCAATGGCCCACAGAGAAGACTCTGTGTAGACATGTGGGGGCTTAGAGCTCTGTTGAGTTTTACACTAAAGAATAAAATACTGAGATGGAATAATTGATATTATTTTAAACCCATGCATGACATATTACATTATGGTTATCAGACAGAAACTTAAATTCACATCCAGTTGTGCATATCAAGTTATATAGGTATTTGCATTGTATATTATTACTAAAGCGATCCATCCATAGTTTTAATATGAATGAAAATATACCTGGGGACTTAGAGAGGAACATGGACTGCATAACAAATGATTATTTATAAGTTATAACACAAGTCATTATTTGGGTTTAATCGTTAGTTTAACCTTAGGCCTACAGGCTGTTTGGGGGCTGTCACTGAGAGAAAGACACAAGGGAACAGAAATTAACACAGGTATATGCTTGGCTTTTGTTTTCATTCACTTTGTGTGGTTGCTGGTACGAGTACAATTTAATAAGCTATGAAAGAGTGCTCTGCGTTATGCAAAACGAGAGAAAGTGTTGAAAATTCCCTTTACTTAGATAACTTATTAAAGATTAGACTTGTGTGTGCAACAGTCAAAAAGATATGGGAGGCAAGGGTATATGTGAGCCAGCTACAGAGGGACCAGAATGTGTTCAGGTTGCTACAGGCTGCATGAGACATAGAAGGATGACCACAAGTAGCTTCCTATTAAAAAAGATTATTTGAAGCACAGCCACTTTTTGTCCAGCCAAGAGGACATGTGATGAAAGTGCCACGTGTCCTTAATGGGTTTAGGGTTTATCAGTAGATGCAAATGAGAGAGAAAGTCTCTGGAATACTCTTCTTCCTGTTTTGAGAGGAGACAGACTTTTCCCTAGGATACAGCTGCTAAGAATGTGATTTATTTGTATCTAAATGCACACAAACTTGTCAAAGTGCCCGACTACTCTAACCACGTTCATACATGAAAACAGACACACCACCATGCTTTGGAGATATATATGATATTATACCGAAATAATAAATTATTTTCTAAGTAAAAGCCAGAAGAACTAGCTTTTAAAGAGTCAGTTATCAAGCACCATGTTCAACCATAGTTGTCTTTTAAATGTACATGTGAATTTATGTACTTTATATCATGGAAGCAATGTATTTTTGTTGTTTGAAACCTGAATGCAATCGTATATTTAAATGATACAGTATTACTCTCAGGTGGCGTGAACAAGGTGTTGCATTCATTCAGTTAACACATACTCCTTTTAAAGAAGCTTAGCTAGAATGGACCCATGCTGAAATCACTTTCACATTATTTGTAAACTCAAGGCAAGTATATTAAGTTATATCTGAATTTACTGATGAGTATCAATTAAAGGATAACCCTACAGCATTTCTTCCTGTATGAGTAAACATTCCCTGTGTCCTGGCTTCTTTATTCTCAAGGAGAAAATTGGCTTTGATCTCACAGACGATGAAACTCATTAACAGAGTATGGGTAAGGGTTCAACTTGTTATTTACCTGAAAAAATTCTATCAGAGAAAAACAATGTAATGTGAAAGCAGAGGAGCATGTTATGCGTGCCGATTAGCGCTGACCTATGATGCTCTTACTCTTTTCTACTCCATTAACTCAGGTAAGTGAGACTGTCTCATTTCTAAGTGTGTATTTTTCCCAGGGAGAACTCTGGCGGACACAGATCCTCACCATCATCTGAACACTCGAACTGGACTTCCTTTTCTGAATTGACCAGTCAAAGAGAAAGGAAGAGAAAACAAAAGCATGACCAAAGCAGGGAATACATAATCATTTTGCCGTTGAAGAGCTGTTGTCAGTTGACTGGAGGGAAACTGCTCTCAAAACATTTTCTTCATCAGGATAACAGTGGGAATAACTGTCCATTGGACTGGTGAACTCTCCAGCCCTGAGCAGTATAGAAAGACCACAGGGAAACATCTGGAAACTTAAAATTTCCACCAGTGTCACACTGTGGAAGAGACAGATAGCCACTGTCATTATTGGAGTCTAAAATGAGTAAAATAAGCAGAAGGAAGGTACAGTTAGCTTGAAGAATGGGAAATGGCGACCTAGCAAGCACAGGGCATAGTGACCTCAGAGCTGAAAATTCTCAAGTCACACGCAAACAGGTGATAGAGCAATGACTCTATTTGAATTTAGGAACCAACTGACAAACGCTTTTCTATGTTACATTTTCAGTATGAACTGGCCATCTGATTGGGTCCAGTTCAACGGTTAGACTATTAACTAATTCCCAGGAGGGTTGACCTGTGGAGGAATGTATGCATCTGCCATTGGAAAAGAGAGAAAACCATTAACAAGACATATAGGTGATATTCTGAAAAAATAACAAAGATTATTATGAAAATAGGCTACTCTCTATTAAAGATATTATCATTAGAAAGAAAGTTGTATTATACTGGTTAGAAATAGAAGAAAGTAAAAATATTTTGTCGCCATCTTTCTTAGAAGGCTTTCCTAGTATCTGTAAAGGGTAGTCACCTTGAATATATCTCTAATAATTATGACTGAAGCACAAAAAAGTTATGGGATTTTAAAAAAAACAAACACCCTTCCCAAATGGGGCACTTAGTCACCAATGCCCTGATTTCTCAGGCCAACTGAGTTTGTTCCCAGGTCTTGGAAGGCTTCAAGTGCACATCATAAATACTCATAAAAGCAATTGTTTTTTGCAGCTTTTTAGGTCACCAGAGTGGCTTGGAACTGTAGAGAGGTAGAGAGACTTAGACATCAGTTTATATAGTAGGTATTGCTTTTCCTAGTTAATATATAATCTAATGAAATGATTGAATGCTAGCATCAATGATAATCATGTTTGTGTATTAAACTATCTTGTGCTTCAGCCTGTACCTTCTTTAGGGAACTGTAAAATACAGAAGCTATATGGACTTGGGATTTGCAGGTAACATTTAAATTCTCCAGCATCTGAAAGTCAGAGATAGTTTAAGACAGCCACTTAACTTACCTTTACTCCATCAGGTTTCTTCAACAGACTCTTGGCTGCTGCAAAATGAGAGTAAAATCACCTCAGTGAGTTATCCACAAAGCCACAGTGAGATGACAAATCAAGTTATCGTTTCCTGCCACCTTTGCTGAGTAATGATCAACACACACCAAGCCTTCAAGGTCACACCGATGAGCAAGAGCTTACAGGACACGGAAATACAGTATCGCTTTTCTGGTTTCACCACAGCAAATTTAGAGATCAATTCTTACATAGTTCACGGCATGAAATGGAACACTTTGCCAGTTGTGCACAAGACTTTATGTCACTGTTGGTCCTGAAAAGGATACTGGAACTTTTACTGGACCATCCTTCATAATCCAGAAAGTTGGTTTTGGTCTCTAGACACCAGCCGGCAGACCCACTACCATGTCTGGTGAGCATGTCAGTTCTGCCACTGAAGCCCCTCTTTCCAGAGGTTGAAATCTCATTCACAAAAATTTGCTCTGGCTAAACAATGTACTTCCTTTATTTTTGAAATCAGAGAATTTCAGTTGGATTCAATATACAAATATCTATATAACAGCAAATGGTACCTTATTGACCAGGAGCAAATTTTTTAAATGCTTAGCATATGATAATACAAAAATGCATTCTGTGTTCATTTAGACTTAAAATCAGAATACAAAGGCTTCCTAAATGAAGGTCTTTGAATTGAACAATTAAAAACCATAACATCTGAAACAAGATCTAAAATAAAATGAAATCTTTAGGGTGTAGGTTCTCATAGAAAACTTCCTTTTCCCAGGAGGCTTAAGCATGGCTTCCATTGTTAACAAATTTCCTCGGTCTATTAAAACTAGACAGCATCCTTTTAAAAATGTGCACATACACAGTGAACAGCCAGTTAAAGCTATAATGATAATTAGTACACTGGTGTAGAACACTCACAGATATGGAGGACAAAGTACACACAGTTCCATTTTATGTTAATATGCAGTCATTTAAGCACACAGAGCACGACATTTGAAATGAACCACCTAGCCGTAACTAAACTACACGAACATTTCATTTATTGATATTCCTTTGCTTTGTGATTTTTTACTTTTAGTTTCCAATCTGGCAACACTTTAAATTTATTCAAAAGACACAAATATGAATTTTGTCTGGTTTTTAGCAACGATGCTATTAATTTTTTATCAATGGAGATTCAGTGGTTGCCTTGGTTATGGTACTGGTTGTCTGTAGTTAAAAAGGAGCACCAGTGAACTCCCGCGGCCATTAATAAGTTAGAAAACAAACAGGATAATTTGAATTGAAGTGGCAAGCAAAAAGAAGACAATGATTTGGGGTAAGAAGCGGTCTGGCTTGGGAGATGCAGAGCCAACCCTTGTGTGACTACTGCCTTACCTCACAAGAAATATATTCCACATTCAGGGAGAAAAGAAGAAATAGAAACAGCTTTACAACCACATAATACGGATGGTTACTTTAAAGAGCACGTTTGGCAATGAACAGAATGAAGAACATACTCGATACTCGAGACTAAAATGCAACAACAGGACGGACTAGAAGATGTAACGGAGTCTTGTGCTGTTCAGCTGATGTAGGAGAAATGGGTACAAACGTTGGATTTTTCGTGCAAAACCATTCAGAGACATTACAAAGTCCACACATTTGTCATGGTATTTAGTTTGCATAATTGGTGAAAAGAAACACATGTGGTAAACTACAGCATCTACCAATGGGTATAAGCACTATTAATAAAGACCCAATTTACATTTAAGGCTGTACGTAAACCTTCAGCCAGATATGTTATTTCAATTCTGGAAAATCTTTAAAAAGGCAGTTCTTCACCATCAACATATACTATATAAATGCATATTTCTATGATTCACTGAGCTCTGGGCCACAGGGAAATAGCTATTTCGTTTAAGGTCATATATACATATGGGTTAATGCTTACTGAACTGACATTAAACTCACCCACATAAATGTCAATCACGTTCACCAGGTATTTATAAAACAAGGGAGTGGCATGGCTTGTCAGACCAAGCACATTGGACAGAACGTGTAACAGCTGGGCAGCACGGCCCCTGAATGTGTAGCACCATGCTGCCACGGAGAGATCGCTGCTTACCAGCCTATCGTTTCTCATTGCTTCTAAGTAGGAAGGGTGGGGGGATGACCTGTTAACAGAGGTCTAAGCAATAACTAGGAATCAGCTGAAGGATGTCTGACACTCATATGATGATGGCTGTCTGATTATCACTTTAACATCTGGGTTAGGGAACATGAAGTCAGAACAGGTCGCCAAATGCTGCACATCACTATCCAAAAGCAAAAGTAACACGTTTTTTTGATAATGGTTCTAAGACTGAACATCTGAACTAAAAGGGTTTCCTTTTGTTTTTAAAAGAGTCTCTCTATATAGAGCAGGCTGGCCTTGAACTCACTGAGTTCAAGTACTGGGATTGATATACACCACCTGACGACATATCCCAAATTATAAATTTATCAAATGGATCTTAGTTGCTGCTTCAGTCTACTCCACACATGTCTGCTTAGCACCTACCAACATTTGACTTTGGATGGCTATTGATTTTAGATAATTCTAAAGGCTCCAAATCTTAAAAAATAATTTTCTGGAAGTAACACACACTGTGTCTCCATCCTGGAGAGTCACTTTAAAGAAGAAAATGTCTTGACTGAATTTAGTTCATATGCAAGTTTTTCTTTTTATTTTTTTGTCCCCTGCTATCTCCCCTGATGTGATCACTTTGAGGAATACTATTATTGGATTTCACCCCCATGTGCCCATGTGGTCGGTTCCCTGCAATTCCTCATTAGACAGTTTCAGCCCTTGTAATTAGTCTTAAGGAATGTGAAGACACAAAAAAGAACTAGGCTTACAAGAATGGGGTTCCACAAGATGCCTTATTTTAAAAGTCTTTCTTATTGCAATTCCTTATAGTAACCAGAGATAAAACACCCTTATAGTTATTTATGAAACATCCATCAATAATAAATTACAGGTTTGAAATGCTCAGCTTTAAAATGAGACATAGATAAACTTGTGCAATCCCAGCATTTGACAGTGGGTGTTCAGTCTGGTGGAGTCCTACAGACAGCCACAGGAGCATAAGGAGTCTCTCTCTCTCTCTCTCTCTCTCTCTCTCTCTCTCTCTCTCTCTCTCTCCCTCCCTCCCTCCCTCCCTCCCTCCCTCCCTCCCTCTCCCCTCACTCTCTCTTTCTAAATATATGTATGTGTGTGTATGTATGTATATGTGTGTGTGAGAGAGATAACTATCTGTAGTTACTAGACTTTCTAAATTCCTTTAAAGACACACACACACAAATACTAGAGAAGGACTGAAGACAAAGAGCAGAGTTCAAATATGTATACCTGAAAAATTTCTCGTAGCCAGCATAGTTGTCAAGATGGCACCCTATCAAAGAAAACAGAGATCAAGATCATAATTGCCTCTACAAATCTCTGACCCAAAAATACATAGCAGGGACTAACAAATCTCCTGGTTTTATTTTTTTTTTTCCTTTTGGCTTCCTGAGAACCCTAGTCTGTGGTTCTCAGGATGCTGGGACAGCTCTAACGGTCTGAGTCAGATTTAGATCTAACTGCACAGCTGTTTCCTCCAAGGAGAGAAACCACAGCATACACTACCACATCCAGCCCACTTCTCACCCCAAGCTTGATTACGGAGCACCCCTAGTTTCCTGCAGGTCCAGCAGGACTAACTGTTGAGGTCAACAATATCAAAAGCTCTGGTAAAACTTCCCTCACAGTACTTTTCTCCCTACCTCACCAAATCAACCTTCCCAACCCCACCACACAACATTGTCAAATTTCTTACCTTCAATTTCCTTCTAGCATTAAATTTCTTCAAGCAGTCTACGGTCTCCTGCCTGTGCATCATGGAAGCCACAGTAGAACGTTGCTGGAAGAAGAGGGGAGAGAGCAACTTAAGGGTAGTTAAAGCATACCAAAGACAATAAAGAGTCTCCTCCAATCTTTCCTAAGGGCGCCTGTACCCATACAGGCAACTTGCAAGGATCCAACTGCCCAAGTAACCTACAACAAAACATGATTTCATAAAGACTATGAATGACTTTGATCAAACACTGACAAAGAGAAGGTACAGAAATGAAGATCATTAACTCCTCAAATCATCATTTTAGTAAGCATTCCATTGCATTTCTATTAGAATACCTTCCATTTGCTTAGCATTTTATCATTACCTAAATATTTCATTATCAACCCTAGGAACTTCCTGGAGTTTTTAGATCCCCTTATGATTTGTTTTTCCTAAGGGCTTCTGCAAGAAACTCAGACTACCTAAAACTACCTCTAGCTTCTAAACCTCACACATTTTTTAAAGCTCTTTAATGATAAATATTTGGACTCTGTCAAAATTTTCTTTCTTGGATACAATATCCTAGTATCATTTTCTTATCCCCTGCTCATGAGTCTAATCAATAATTGGCATGGGAATTACTTATTCCTGTTATTGTCAACAATACTTATTTAGCCATTTATACAATTTTGAGTTTGCTATAGGCAATGGTGGCTTTCACTGTTATAAAATTCATTTCTTAAATACCATGAGACAAAAAATGCATTAAGCGTCATCTTTTTTTGAAAGATTATTTAAAATCTATAAAAACTGACTAAGATTTTACTTTTTGGTTTGGCTCCCAGGGCATATGGAAAAGTGACTTACACAGATCCATGGGTGTTTCAGAGCCTCAGAGGCTGTGATGCGTTTGGCAGGGTTGATAGTAAGCATTTTGTTGATAAGGTCTTTGGCTTCAGGAGTCACTGTGTCCCATTCTGGTGATGGAAACTTCAAAGATAAAAATTAGTAAGACATTTGTAAAGACAGACACACAAGCCAGGCATGTAGGTACAGGTCTATAATCCCAACACTGGGAAGCAGAGGCAGAGGTCCAGGACTTCCCGTCAACCCTCGGTTACACAGAGAGCTCAGGCTCAAGGATGGCCTGGTATGCATGAAATCTTGTCTTAAACAACAACAACAACAACCACACACACACACACACACACACACACACACACACACCCTGAGTCACATAGAGAAAAGCCAAACATATTCCTCATTTCTGCAATCAGTGTATTGCTTCATAAATGTCCTCATTATTAAAAAAATAGATCAATTCACACCAATGACTAGTGCTATAAAAAGAATAACTAACAAGATAAAGCTGGTCATAGTTCCTTTTTTCAATTTGGTCCACTGGTTTTTACATGAGCATGTATGAAATATTAATGTGTGAATTTCTAAAACACTTAATTAGAAATAATGCTTGCAAGACAGCCATGATCACAAATGGGCCCCATGAGCTGACTGGAGAAAGAAATTATCTTGAGCTGCGATCATCTCTCATTCTACCCAACAAGAAACCACTTCTTATCATACGGTGATAGGAAGAAAGGGTAGACTGGTAGACTGTATACAAGAACTGGCTGGATAGTGGCTGTACTAAGAAAGAGATCCAAAGCATATGCCAAGGCCAAATTTGCCCCCCAAAATAAGGCTGTGGTCACAGCCAATCACATCCACTACAACTTCTTGAACTCCAGGAAACCATTACATCTGAGAAGTATGCTCAGAAAATTGGAGATACACCCAGAAATGCAGTACCTACAGCTACGCTATGATTCATGACAACCCCCACCTGACACACATGGCACAATGTTTCAGAAGTTGAACAAATTGGGCTGTGACGTGTTAACTCATCTGGTTCAGCCACGTGGACTCTCGCAAACTGACCACACATCTTCAAGCATTCAAAAACACTTCTACAAGCAACAGGATGCAGAAACACTTCCCCAAAGTTCAGTGACTCCTGAAACATGAATTTTACACAACAAAAATAAACTTGCTTCTCACTGTCAAAAATATTGCTTATAATGGCTCCTATTTTGTTTAACAAAGATGTGTTTGAGTTTTAGTTATAATGACTTAAATTTGTGGTCTGAAACTATAAACATTTTACACCAATCCATTGCTTATCATAACTAATTTTCAGTTACTCTTCCTTGTACATAAGTATATTTTATATTAGATATAATGTTCTTCACATGCTAAGAGATATTTGCCTCACACTGGTTGTCAAATGACAAAATATAAAATTGTTATTAAAACAATAAGAAGAACAACCCTTGGCCCTGGCAGTAAACCAAGCAACCCTCATCCAAAGTTGTATGAATACTTATTACATACATCATAAGCTCCAGCCTTGATCTGCTGATACAGTCTGTGCTGGTCTTCATCCCAGAAGGGTGGGTACCCCACCAGCAAGATGTAGAGGATGACACCTGCGGAGATCGTAAGAGACAACGAGTCAAATGTGGCTGACCCCTGTGGTGTGAAGACATTGAGGAAGCGGAGGTGACTTCAGAGAGACACGGTAACCTGTCCTGAGGCCTCCCTTCCAGTACTCCCTCCCATGTGCTCCACTCTGACACCTTGTCATTCCACTTCATGGGACAAAGTATTGTAAAGAGGCAGACAGGGCAACACCTAAAGATGGACTACTCCTGTCATTTTGGAGGACAATTTTTTTTTGCCTCCCTGAATTCTTTTCCATATAGATTCTATAGAGGTTGATGCTTAACTTTCTACTGTCTACTCCTACTAATTGCCTGACAATAAGGACCTTAGTTGAATGTAATGTCCTGGTTACAAATTCATACTCTAAATAACCAGTTGCCCCTAGGTTGCAGATAATATACAAAAGACATAACCATCTTCTCTTCAATAATATGAGTTTTCAATACTAAAAGTTTTTTTTCTATCAAACAGAATTCACCAAAGATGTATATATTATAGGTAAGTGAAAGGAAAGGGAAGGGTGAAATTGCATGAAAAGTCCAAAGTCATGTGTACATAAGTTGTAATACAATTTGCAATTTATTGCAAAAATATGCAACTAAAGGCACTGTTGGTACACAGAGGAGACTGGTTCCAGGATCACCCCACAGATATCAAAGTCTGTGCATGCTCAGGTCTGTTTAATATAATTGTGGAATTCACTAATCTATGCAATTCTGTGTATATGAAATAATCTATAGGCTTCTTAACCTAAATAGTCAAGCGAATGCTCTGAAAGAGTTGCTGTGCCATGCTGTGCTGTTTAGAGGCAAGGAACACATCTGCGCACATCACTGATGTGATTGTATGTTTCCCCTCAAATATTGTAGGTATGCTTGGTTGAGTCTGCAGATATAGAACCCATCTACCGAAGAGTAACTGCACTAATAGTCAATATGTGATGCAACTTTTAAATTAAAAATATGCTTGTAGTTGCTGAGAATTGAACTCAGAATAAAGGACATCGAGCCTATAATTCGTGATCCTTGAGAAGAAATAAGAAGGTGAAACCAAAGAAAACCATATAGTTATCCTCCTGGATATTGGAAGTAGACAAGTTTGCTGGGCAAAAATTGGGAACTTGGGGGTGGGGTGGGATGGGGGCAAGGGGAGATGGGGAGAGAAAAGCGTCAAGGGGAGGATAGGGAGAGCTTGGGGGAATGGGATGCTTGGGATATAGGAAGGGTGGATATGGGAGCAGGGAAGCATATATCCCAATTAAGGGAGCCATCTTTGGATTATTAAGAGACTGACTCTAGAGGGGTTCCCAGGTATCCAGGGAGATGCCCCCAGCTAGTTCCGTGGGCAGCTGAGGAGAGGGAGCCGGAAAAGGCCAGATCCTATAGCCATACTAATGAATATCTTGCATATCACCATAGAACCTTCACCTGGCGATGGATGGAGATAGAGACAGAGCTCCACATTGGTGCACCGGACTGAGCTCCCAAGGTCCAAATGAGGAGCAGAAGGAGGGAAAACATGAGCAAGGAAGTCTGGACTGCGAGGAGTGCTCCCATCCACTGAGATGGTGGGGCTGAACTATTCGGAGCTTACCAAGCCCAGCTGGACTGGGACTGAAAAAGCATGAGATAAAACCGGTCTCCCTGAACATGGGGGACAATGAGGGCTGCTGAGAAGCCAAGGACAATGACACTGGATTTAGACCCTACTACTCATACTGGCTTTTCGGGGGCCTGGCCTGTTTGGATGCTCACCTTCCTGGACCTGGATGGAGGGGGGAGGACTTCCCACAAGGCAGGGAACCCTTACTGCTCTCTGGACTGGAGAGGGAGGCGGAGTGGAGGGGGGAGGGTGGCAAATGGGAGGCGGGGATGAGGCAGAAATTTTTAATTAAAAAAATATACTTGTAGACTTAGAACTTTGCCTGAAGCCACATATGAATACAGTTCTCCTAAAAACAGAATTATAGTCCCACTTGCCTTCGAATATACTTCTGTTACTTTTGACACACTTCCAACCTGCTAAGGACTTTGTTTCTTTTCTTTTCTAGAGGAAAGTCTGAGGTTCCTTGGCCTCACCTGTGAGCTCCACCCTTGTTGCTTTCTTTTTTTTTTTTTTTTTTGGTTTTTCGAGACAGGGTTTCTCTGTGGCTTTTAGAGCCTGTCCTGGAACTAGCTCTTGTAGACCAGGCTCCTTGTTGCTTTCTTAAACCTGGGAAGGTCAAGGGAGAAGAGCAGGGCCTTCAGATGTTCTTTCCCTTGGCGGCTGTGGTCCCTTGGTTTCCAGTGCTCTTGGTTGGGGAGGCCTATCCTTGCTCTTGTCAATTAGTCTGGACATATTTACATAAAAAAATCACCATTGAAGTAAAATGGCTTCGAAGAAACAGTTTCATCTCCTGGGACTTTCATAGGAATAGAGTTTGAAATTGATTTTTAGAGTCTACACTTGGCCTGAGAATAGTTCAGTGGTGGAGTTATTGCCATTGGAGTTATGACCAATTACCATACTTATTTTTCTAGGATGAGTGGAAAAGAAACCCATTTTAAGTAGTTTTAGTTCTCACCTATGGTTCAAGGCGTGAAGAAAAACCTTTGCTTTGTAATGACGACAGTTTCTGGTGTTATCTGGACATTACTCTTATAAACATGGAGTTAGAATGTTAGAAAATGATTAAACAACCTCACAACTGAGGGATTTTGCACTCTGACCCCCAGTTTTTCTTTCCTGGGGCTTTTGTATGCGGCTGACATCTGAAATCACTTCTCTGGGTAGCGGGAACTCACGAAGGCCTTTTGCCCAAGGGAGAGCTGCCAATGCATATTCTACACAGACTGAACCAATTTCATCAAGACCAAAACACTCCACACTGCTGCAGGCAGGCTGGCTAAGGCTCAGAAGTTCTGTATCAAAACTCTCTATCCTGGAAGCAGGCTCTTTAAGAGTCAGGAAGAAAGCAACTCACAAATTGTATCTGACGAAGTCCCTAAAACTTAAAAGATTCCCAAGGTCCTCTTTCACCACCTGCTGTGGAGAGGAGACTCTCCCACTGGTCAAGCCGTCTTCACACGGTGCAAAGTTCAGGAACTGCAGCTTTTGTGAGATTTTGGTGATGCGCATGCTTCTGAGTCATCCACGCTCATGTAGGTAGTACCAGTAACTCACTCGTTCACCAGCTTAGACTTTGGTGTAGTTCTTTCTTTCATCTGTCACTAGTGCCATATTTGAGTTGAGTATAACTCTGTCTAGAAAGCTCCCCAGAAAGTCACACAATCTCATGATTTAGCCATTTGATAAATGATAAAAGGGGTTTCTACAGATAATAGACCTCGATAGAGTAGTATAAATCTTAGAAATAAAAAAATGCTTTAGACTTGAAGGTGTAGAAAAGAAAGTATTATTGAATAACTGAGGTGAAATTGTCAATGCTTCTTTAAAGTATTCTGTAGACTTCTTTGGATTTGTTCAGTAGAGTCCAAAGGTTTCTGAATCATAGTTCTGGTCTAATAAGGAATGGCTAGCAGAGTTGTAGCATAATGATAATGCTGCCTCATAAAATTTCTTCATAAGTAATGTTTATCACATTTGTTTATTGCATTACTCCATTTAATCCTATATAGTGGTAGATATGCTACTAATAGCATTTTATAGATAAAGGAAAGGAGATAAAGAGGTTGAGTTACTAGCAGAGTAACTCTTGCCAAGAGTAACACTTTCAAAATCCCTGCAAGTACTTTAGTTCCTAGGTGGAAATGAGTTCGGCTCCTAGGTCTGGTGAACACCAGTACGTTTTTTTCTTGTCTTCCGGAGTGACAAGATACTCCTGTAATCTCCTTGACCAAGATGTGGAATTAGCTAGTGCAAGTGGTATACTAGTAGTAAGGGGGGCCACTTATGGGTGCTCTGTGGAGAGACAAAGACACTGGAAATGAGTGAAGGGAGACACAGTGGTGGAACCTACATATCAAGAGAGATGGAAGAGACTAAAGATAACCAATGAATAAGAAACTTGTGAACCAAGAAAGTGATAGGGAAAATGTGAAGATGGTTATACTAGCTATTACTATGAAATTTTTAGCAAGTTGCATTATTTCTACACTTACAAATGAATTCCTTTCTTGTACAGATATATTGGCACGACTTTTAGATTTGGAATAAAACTGTCTCAAATCGGGGAATAATTGAGGGTAAGATGAAGTCACCTTGGCCCATCTGTGCATTGTGCTACTCTCTCCTTTTGTATATTTGGATATTCCTAAAACCAACAGCTTAAGAACTGTTTTAGAAACAATCGGTTTCGTGAAACATTGTTAAATGACGCTGCCTATTTTTTTCCAATATTTTTCCTTTTATTAAAAATAGATTCTTTTTTTTATTAAAGATTTCCATCTCCTCCCCCTTCCCTCCCCTCCCTTGCACCCATACCCCCACCACTCCACCCCTCTCCAAGACAAAGGCTGACGGCGGAGGAGGACTGAGAAACCAAGGACAACGGCAATGAACATGACCTCTACAGCATGGACGGGCTCACTGTGAGCCTTGTCAGTTTGGTAGCTCACCTTCCTGGACTTAGGGGGAGCTGGGAGGACCTTGGACTTAACATAGTGAAGGGAACCCTATTTTTCTTTGGCTTATGTGTTAATGTGTGCTTGGAGGAGGTGAGAGATGCTCGAATAATTAGAGTTTTGAGAAGCACTGATTACTGATTAGGCAGAAAGCCTACATTATCAAGAACATTACAAACTTATTTTAATGAAAGCTAATGTTAGAAAAAAATGATTAAGCCTGTAATCACACAGATGATCAAACATTCTAAAGACTGCTGTCATGGAAGAGAAAAGGATGAAAAGTTGAGAAGCTGGGGAAAGTTAAGGGAGAAATCATCCAAGACATCCATTTCATCTTGGCAAGTGGAGTCCACTATACGGTGTGCCCACAGGAGGATTTAGACATGCACAATTAGCCAGAGGGATAAGCCTGGCTCACACAGATCTTGCAATGCTCTTAATAAACAAACAAACAAACAAAACAGAAAAACAAAAGCAAAAAAATATCTACATACAGTTCAAGGAAAGAAAGTGCTCAACAGAAATGATGGGTGGAACATGCCATAGAAAAATGAAAGCCAGCAGGATAAAAGCCATTTCTCAGAGGACAGAACTATCTATGCCATGGAATAGGGTTGGCAAAGATTAATAATAAGGGTCAGTATTTCCCCAAATAGAAGGTCCAGGTATCTGGCCAAGATTACCGAGGAGGACATACAATGGATTGCATGCCCGAATCCTCTCAAAAAAATTGTATGTTGAAACCCTAACCCCTTTGTGATGCTTTTTGGAAGTGAAAGGTAGCCAAGACCATGGGGGTGGAATCCTCAGGAAAAGAATTGGTGCCCTTTAGAGGTATGTCAAAGCACTAGCTGAAGAATAAGAGCAAGAAGGTGACAATGTGTAATTTGGAAGAGTCCTTACTAGAACCACCATGCTGCCTTCCTCATCTTTGCCTCCCAGCCTCCATAACTATTAGTCAGTCCTACATCTGTGCTGGTTACACACTGCTCCGTGCTGCTTCCTCCCAGCAACCTGGATGCCAGCTGCCAGCAGCCTCTGCTGTGCGGTGTACAAACCCTAAAAGCTGCTGTCCCACAGGAGACTCTGGCTGACTCAGATGTAGTGTTTATCAGAATCCTGTGGCAGGCTTGGGAAACACAAGATCCTGGACTTTACCTGGCAGACTTTTTCTATCACAGTTTTTTTTTTTTTTTTGGAAAGCATTATATTTAAAAGCAGAATATGAAGCTGTACAAGAACTAGATGCATGGTTTAAAGGGTGCAGTTCAGTGGTACCAAGTAGAAGAGCATGTCTCCAGAAGGCTTACGTCTTGCAACACAAAAACTTTTCATCTTTCGGCCTTTGTAAATGAGACTGCTCCAGATACTTTACCTGAACAGAATCACGCAGGGCTTCTCTTTTTATACTGTTCTTTTATTTTACTAAGGTAATGCCAATAGTGTTCTTCTATCCGGTAGCGCCTGTGAGAACATTTTCTTTCTTTTTAAGGATATATAATTATAAATATTAAGGCTATATAATATTCTGTTGTGTATGACCTTGGGCTTAATTCATAGACTTGCCAATAGATATCTTCACCACCTTGTGGAGATATAATGCTGCTATGAACACAGTCAGACACTGTTTCTTCAAGACTCTATTTCCAACCCATTTGAATATACACCCAAGAGTGGGACTATAGGGTCATATGACCTCAGAGAATTCCATCCAGTATGTCTGGGGCATGTTCCAGAAAGCTGAAGTGTTGGTAAGACTTCAGGTCATACTTAAGCGTAATCTGTGGTTCATGTCTTGAAGGGCACCAAATTCAGGAAATTGCACATACTCAGTTAAGAGAAGTTTAAGAAAACACTGTGTGTTATGAGCAGGATGGCGGTAGAGATTGTATTTGAAGGCAAGGTCCCCTGGGTGGTGACTGCCGACGATGGTGATAAACGATGAGGCAGTCAAACTCTCAAGGGGTGGCCCAGTGTGAGGATGTCACAGAGCTAACAGTAGTAGCGTACTGACAACTGGGCTGGGATGTCAGACTAACGAATGCCCAGTGTTGGTTTATTTCAGCTGAAGCCTGACAAGGCTATGCCCCTGGAGTTATGTGGCTACAGACACAGTTCACTATGCAAGAAAAGAAGATACATATTCCATAGTAGTTCAAGGGTTTGGCCAAAGTCATGGTACATTCTGTGATGGTCACTGATATACTGTTACGTATGACCATTGAGAGAGACGTCTAATGAGACAGATAAAGTTGTAAGAAGCATAAATATATTCTGGAAGGCAGGCCTATGCTTACAGACTTGCCCCTCTTCCTTCTCTTCTTTAGTTTTAAGGAATTTTTCAGGAAGGAGCACTACTAAAATCCAGCAATCCAGTGCTGTCTATAAATATCTGCTCATCCCAGTAGGAAATTATGGAAGCCACTCCATACAAGGAAAACCATTAAAACCAATTTAGTATTGGTAATGGCAGAGCACAGTGTTACGTTCTGGCTTCCTTCGTGTCTGCAATTTACATCTCACTAATGGACTGGTTGCTTTCAAAGACCAGTTATCAGGCAGATCATACTCTGAGATCATAAAAGCAAGGTAATGACGGTGTTTGAGAATTCCCAAGTGCAGATAAGTGCATGTTTCGAATACTACACAGCCTTCCTTTAGTCCCTGTGCCCACGCTGGGGGACACTCCATTCTGCGTCAACCGCTAGTATGACAAAGACCTTGTTTTAGCAAATGTTTATAGCTTAGTTCACATAAAATCATAGCTTAGTCTCTGGAATTTTTTTTTAATTGACTAGCATCATTTCTTAGCACACAATGCAGTACCTATTTTTGAAAAGAACGAGTTTACCCTTAAGGTAAACCATAAGCTGAAAAAAAAGATAAGCAAGGAGAAGACAGCATTTTATAACTAAAGTAAATTTAATATTTTGTCACGTCACCTGAGTGAGAGGACACAATAAAATGGTGAAACAGTCAGCTAAAACCAATGACAATGGCTCAGAAGTGTAATAATAATAATAATAATAATAATAATAATAATAATAATACTTATGCTATGTACAATAGTGGTCACTTCCCTAAATATGAGCTATGAAAGTATCTAATTGAATTTCTAACTGAAGGCTGTCCATAGTCTCCGAAGGAAACGGGAACTGACTCAGATTCACGCTCCAGCTGAAACCTTGCTTATTGCAAAGGTATTCTGCTGTGTGCAAAATGCCGGGAGAAGAAAGCAAAGGCCAGCACAGAGAAGAGCAGAGGGGAATTCTGGGCACAGAAAATAAGATGCTGAAACCTGTGAGGTGACAAAGAGAGAAGACAGGAGAAAAAGAAGGGGAGGAGAGGAGAGACACACAGAGAGAATTTGATATTCAGAAAATCATGAGGTCATTATAATATTCAACCAATTATCATAATTGTTTGTAATGCTAAATTAGCTATTAAAATTTGTTTCTAAAATAAGGCTACATCCAGTTATCCAGAAAGTTCATCCCAACAAATAAAACAAAAGAAAAAACAAAACATAACTTTCCAGTAACAATATTAAGAGTAACGAGCATGCATTAAGCGAATCTCACATCCTCTTGGCAGTGCTGAGTCAAGCCCTATGTTTTAAGAGTAGGCTGAGACAAACAGAACAAAGAATTTAGACTCTCTTACAGCAAGCAGCTGAAGAGATGTGTGTGTTCTTCTTACCATAGCATATGCCACCAAATGGATGGGAGGGAGGGAGAACCAAAATGCCAGAGTATGGAGGAAAACCAGGATGGAAGAATTACATGGGACTGGCAAGCCAGAGATGAGCATCTACTGAAACAGGTGCACACACACATACACACACACACACACACACACACACACACACACACACACACACACACAGAGCTTGATACACTTGTGCCAACCACTGGTTACTTTTCCTATAAAGCACTCACTCCTCCTCCTCTGGGCACACAAGGTAACTGAAAGCAGGATAAAAGCTTTCATCGCTTCCCTTCTATTTTATGTCTACTCTGTGCTATGGGTCAGAGTCCCATGTAATTCCTCATAAGTGTGTTAATTGTTCACGGAATATCTATCTAGCGTCTTGCCACTGTCGACCCAGATGATTTCTCATCAAGGCCAAAGCCACGCAAATCAGAGCCACTGTCTTATACCTCCAGCTACCTTGGATTCCAGTTGCAGCAAAGTCCAACAGGACAGACCACCCCTAAAGGGAGATAATTACCCACGCATCCTGGAGCAGTTCACAGGACCAGCGTGTCCCTCTAAGAATAAAGATTTCTTCAACCACTGCCAAAGCAGCACTGAGACAGTAAATGAGACACACTTTGACCCAGGGTTCTCAATCATGCATCCATCTTCCTTCTTGCCACAGTTCTCCTGCTCCTTTAACTGAAGCCCACGCCAACACCTCAAACAGACCTGGGATCACAGACCCCCATTGTTCATTTTTGTCAGCATGGTCACCTTGGTTAAATATGCTCACTATGCTTGTCTATCTAGAAGTCTCTAACTAGCGTTTAGAGAGGGTGGCCAAGTCTAGCTTTTTTTTTAGGACTCCCAGAACTGGGACCTTGACCCTAATATTGAAATAATTCTCCCCTTGTTCTGGACCAGTAACTGACCACAGAGTCCCAATAGAGTTTAACATCAGAGCATCACGTTCCATCTCCACAGCCCTGCATTTCACAAAAATAGGACTCTATTATATTTTAAAATATTTCAAGAACATGACTATACTCCATAAGGCCTGCCATTGTCAGTCAGTCTGAGTCTTGGTCCAACCTGCTGGAAGTTCATCAGCACAAACAGATCTAGGCTCAGAGTTAATTCAGTATAAGGGAAATATTTGAGTTTTGACCTCATTAGAATTCAGACGTGGATAAGAACAGTTTGCACCAGCTCTCGCTCACAGGCACTTTGGAGTTCAGCTTTAGGAAGGCAGGGGGAAGAGAGCGTTTGGGATATATTTAAGGCCTTAGTCTTTGATTAAGTGTCACTTCTAAATCTCAGGAATAATGATGCCTGTTTGCATTTCCACACTGCTTTATCCACCATAAAACATTTTCCCTGAGTATGTGCCTTGTCTGGCCCTCCCACAACTCTGTGAGGGTATAATAACTTTTTAAAGCAAAATGGGGCGGGGAAAGCTCATATATTAGAACCTGTGAGAACCAAAGACCGGCATCCAGGCATGACAAAAAACCAGCTCCTTGTAGTTGCCTTTTTGGATATGGAGGGAACTCAGAACACACAGGATCCCATCAGTTTGCATTCAATATCAAGTTGCTGTTAGAGATGGAAATCTGAAATCTGACAAGGAATAGAGTATGGTATAGTTTATCATTCCAACATAAACTAAACCAAAACTGAACCGAGGAAGTTATTTCCAGAACCTATGAATCAATTTTTAATCAACACCTTCTTGATTTGCCAGCAAACAGGGCACTGAAACAAGTCTACAGAGTGCTATTGCCAAACGTTAGCAGTTCATACTTGTTTTTAGAGAGTACAAAGGAGACTGTGGAGCATGGGACACTGGCTTGTGCAGAGAGCCCCACTAGAAAAACATCTCAGAACGACTGGCAGCATCCTCTTATTCGAATCCCCTGTCTATTTGAAGAAGGAGTCAACACATAGAGACTGACTCTAAGAAAGGATGCTGCAGTTCTCCCCAGTGTGTGGCTGGGTCTAAGAAAGGATACTGCAGTTCTACCCAGTGTGTGGCTGGGTCTGCCCAGGGTGTTTTGTTTCGTTTTAAATTAGGGCTGGACAGGTTAGGGTTGGAATCAAACCGCATTCATTCGCTATTTTCAAGACTGACTCCCATTCTGGTACTTCTCGCCAAGCATCCTAGGCAGATGGTTTCTTTCTGAAGGACTGGGTGGCTCAGGAGAGTAAGTGTGCAACATTGTAAACAAGGCTCTGTGCATCTCCGTCCTCAGGGTTCCTCGATAAAGCACTGGAGTCACCAGAGGAGTGTCAATCTGCCCACTCCAGACCTCATCGTAAACAGAGATCTATCCCTTACCCACCTATCCATGAATCTTTAGGACCCTCAAGTTTGAGACATACTGAGTTCAAGCCTAACAGCTCTTCTTGCTACCGAGCATTTGTGCCTTCCCCCAGCTCCCATGCTGAAATCCTCATTGCTTCTGTGATGAAGTCAATAGTGAAGCCTTTGGTAGAGAAAAGGCCTCAGGACTCAGAGCAAGCTCTTATGAGAAAGGCCCCTTTACCATGTGTGGCCTCACAGAGAAGATGGGTATCTATGAATCCAGAAGTACACCCTTATTAGACAGCAAGTGATAAACACCATGACCACAATCTGTCCAGCTTCTAGAACCATTACAAATACTTTTTAGCTGTTTAAGTTAGTCAGTCTTTCATGTTTCATTATTGTACCTCGAATGGACTGAGACACTGGTCTATTACAAATTTTGCTTGAAAATACAATTTCTCACCACATGCCCACATATCCACTGGTTTTCCATAAGGATCTTTACGCAGGACTTCTGGAGAAAGATAGCCAGGTGTGCCAGCAAAACCTAGGGAAAAAGAGATGCTCATGAGTCAGGGTTGGCATGACAACATTAGTGGGAAATGGCCAGCAAAGAAAGAATGATTTAGGGACTTCTTTAACTTAAGATAAGCTCGGTCTGTCCTACCTTATAGATTATTTAAAACACACACACACACACACACACACACACACACACACACACACACACACTGGAAGTGTGGAAGTCAGTCTACTATAATATGCTGACACTACTTTTGTTTAGATGTTTTGACATCACTTATATTGAAGTTTAAAAACTAAGGCTGCAAAGAAATAATGAGAAAACTAGAGGTAGATTAGTTCTTTGCAAAAGATGACACCCAAATGCCTCTGGTAATCAATCACCTATAAAAAAGGGGGACGGAACAACTGAATACTACGAACAAATCAAAGGCAGATCTTCAGAAAATATTTTTTTTAAAAGAGACATTCTTTAGTACAGGACCATGAAGGTGGATAGGGCTACCAGCAACTGAAAGACTCACATTCGGAGAAGAAAGAAGCCCAGAAATATATCAATTCAATGTGTACTAATAAATAACTGGCAACTAAAAGGAGACTCAAGGACACTCAGATGAATCACCACTGAATGCGGACCAATGAGACCGCCAACTCTAGAAGACACAATGAAGAGGACTGATGGCAGAGAAAGCTTTATATTATATAAAGCAGTGTAGAATTCGATAAGAAATGCTTGAGCAACAATAAAATCTGTAACTAGACTCAAGTGGAAAATATTTTCTATTCCTGAAAATGAGTTTTTCAAGTAGAGAATACTTAAAAAATAACAAAAGTAACTATGTTCATTTGGAAGTGTTCTTTTAAAAGGCAAAAAAATGGAAAATGGAAAATTTCTTTAAAAAAAACACAATCGAGGGCTGGAGAGATGGCTCAGCCGTTAAAGGCTAGGCTCACAACCAAAAAAACACAATCGGAAGTTCCTCTGACACAAACTAACGCAAGTCACAGTCTTTATTTACCAGGAGGCAAAGTATCCAAGACATGAATGAGTCCTCGTTTCTGCAATGAAGTTATACTTACTACTTTAAAACAGAAACAAGCAAAAATTGGATGGAATTTAAGCCAAAGGATTTTCTTTTGCCTAATCTTCATTCATTTTAGTACTTTTCTCATTCTGTTTGGAAGAAAGTGATGGACCATGAGAAAGGGCTCCAGGATAGGGTCCCTCTGTGCAGTTGAAGTTTTACAAGGCATCATGAATCCACTGAGGTTCCATCACCTGTAGCTCAAGGATTACCCAAAGACATAATGTGGTATCATTGCAAAGTAGGGGTAGGTACAATTGTTGCAAGTGGCTTTAAATGGTCAGTTATACGGTCCTTATCCTTTCCACGCTCACCACCCCCAACTCTCGAATAGTACATAAAAAGAATCCAATGAGAAAATCATCTAAAATCTGATGAAGACTAGTGTCCTGAGTGTGTGCGTTCAGATCCCTGTCAAACACACAGACTGTTTGATTCTGAGCAATTGACTTGACTAGCCTCTTCTAGCTCTCTTGGAAATGAACTTCTCATTCTTACAATGATGGTAATATTTGCATCTCGTTTCTGTTTCATCATTGGTCTCATTAGATGTGTATATTTGTGTCCTTTGATTTCACTTTTATAAGAAATACATGTATTCCACAATTGAAGACTAGTCAACTTCAATTTGTCTTACAGCTGGCCAAGTGCAGGAGAATTAACGATATTCTCCTTGGAAAAAACATAAAAGAAAATTACTACAAAAGAGTTAAAAAATAAAAAGACCAAGGTGAGTATGGCGACACACATCTATAAAATCCCAGCATTTTGGGGTACTGAGATCAGAGGCGTGTGGATTCAAGACAACTTGGGTTCTAAGGTGATAAATAATTAAGTATTCCAGATCTAAACTATCTGAACCCTCACTCTGAGACTAAAGTGTCAAGAGAATGCTATCAATCTTATCCTTACTGAGAATCCCCATCACTTGAGCTGCCTGTTGGTTCTAGTCCTAAATATTGGAAATCATACACAATACACTGAACAATGACCTCATGAATACAGCATTCTGGAATACAGTAGACAAGGTCTTATTCATCAGGGAATTGAGCTCCTAAGAATATAGGATTGTTAGGATAAATGCTATCAAGGTTAATAAGAACTTGCTTTCTCCAGAGACAACATGACTTTTACTTCAAAGAACTAATAGGAGTATCAAAACAGACAAAGAAAGAAACAGAAATATCACGTGTCGGAAATATATCCATTAGATTGTCTTCTCATTCATAAAATCACTTAATATTTAAAATGAGAGGCATGATAGTAACTAAGAAAATCTTCTGTGATGCAAGATTTTTGTAGAGCCTCTGTTGCCATAGCAACAATATGATGCTAAAATAATATTGCAGATACCTTTTGCACCCAGTTTCTTAGGATAAATGGGATGTATGTAAAGATTTCTGTGGAAATTTATTTTATTTTATTTTTTTACAGTTTATCAAATGTGCTACATTGGATGCTAATTCTCATAGTTTTGGCCACTACTTAAAGAGACGAGAATTATAGAGTGAAAAATGAATAAGAGGAAGAAAGTTCATGGAACTAAAAATGAGAATTAAAATAAAATAAAAGGTTTATTTATATTTTTCAGTATGCACCATAATGTGTGTGCCAGAAGACCACCTCAGGCGTAGCTTCTTAAAGTATCAGCCACCTTGCTCTCCGACACAGGGAGAGTCAATGGTCTAGAGATCACCAAGGAGGTTAGGCTGGCCTGTCAGTGAGCTCCAGGGTCCTGCTGTCTCTCTCTTTTCCCCCTAGTGTGGGGATTACAAACACGAACTACCATCTCTAGATTAAATATAAAAAAATACTATTTATTATTACTGTGAAGAGAGAGTGCATGTATCTGCAACACGTGTGTGGAGGTCACATTCTGTATTAAAACCCTCCTACTGAGTCTTAGAACAGAATCCCTTTTACGGTGAACTTTTTAAAAAGATATACATGGCTTGTTTCGCAGTATTTTCTGGTTACGACTAATTTAATATCAGGTTCCATGTTTCAGAATTAGTGAAGAAGCTGCTGGATGACCATTGCTACTGTCCTCTGGTGTCAGGAACCTGGAGTTCCAGGCTGGGAGAGCACAGTTACATGAAGGAGAATAGCCCTACTCACCAAACCACGCCTGCTGGTCGCCTTGAACTTCTATGGCTAAGCCGAAGTCTGCCAGTTTCACAGCTGCTCCTTTGGATTTGCTAGCTAAAAGCAAATTCTCAGGCTTTATTTAGAAAGAAAAAGAGAGAGAGAGAGACTAAAGTGAGAATCTATTTTAAGCAACTACTTAAAATGACCGACATTTGTACAAGATTAAACGGGGAGGCGGGGTTTGGGAAACAAACTCATGCACTGTTGTCTCTTGTGGAGATTTCCATTCCTAAATCCCAGGGAAAGGATGGTTAGAAAACTATGGAGAACAACCACGGATGCAGGCTTCAGACAGATGCATTGGGTACTGCAGAGGCAATGGGGAGGGATGCAGTTAGTAGAGCCGCTGGCTTCACCTGCTCACATGCCTCCAAGGACCATTCAAGTGCACATTTGGCCACTGACACGGACTTAGAAGCCTAACAAAGCACATACATTTTCAGCAGGAGGAAACCTGGCAAGATGATAACCAGAGTTGGACCAACCTACAGACATTTGGCAAATGTAACAGCAAATTAAATCCCACTTGATTTGTAAGAGTTTGGACTCAAATGCAGTGATTTTGATTCCTCAATGTTTCCAAACAATTTCTGCACAAATTTTAGAGACTTACTCTGAATTATGTATTGAAATGGCTGTCTTTAAGGATCTGTTTATTCTTAAAGGCAGAAAGAGAATACTGTTTGCCAAATGTTATAGTTAGCTTTAAGCAAAAATTTATAAGCCACATTTTACTTTGTGACTTACAATCCTTTAAAGTGTGACTAAAATATTATGCAGATACTTATTCTCCCACCTAAAATACTGCGGGAAAGATACATTTTTCTTTGTTGTTGATCCTTCCTCAAGGACTGACAAAGCAGTCTTGGAACGAGGCTGTGTCTACACCATTGTTTCCCAACCACACTGGAGTTTTGAAAACTAGAATTGAGATAGAGCCTTCAATTTCCCTGGTAGTCCTCATGGATGCTAAGGAACAGAGTAGGGATATGGTAGAGTATTGAATATTATGTACAGTGAAGCCCTGTCCACCCAGATATCTGGATCAGCATATACACGGGACAATGGCCCAAGGTCTTCCTGCTTTGGATAACAACCCATGAATTTTGAGTCTATGTCTCCACCAAAACAGTTGGGAAACAATGCTCCTTCCAAGTACCAAAACTGTTCTCTATAAATACGAAAATGTCAGCCAAATGATTTTGTTTATGTGTTGACAAACAATTTTACATCAATCTGACTTCTCTCTCTCTTTTAGATTTGTCAGTTTCATGGGTTGTTTTGGACTTGTGTAAACACAGCCTAAGCCAGTATGTATTAATCAAGCCAGCCATGCAAGACAGCAACACCCATAAGCAGAATTTAGAAGAGATTAGGTTAGATCTACAAGAAATTAGAGGGCGAGCAAGCAAGTTTCAGTTAAATACCAGAATTCTTCAGGCAATTGCTGCCCACTGCCATCAGATTCACTACTATTGTGATCACTGTACATGTTAAAGGACCTTGGTAGCTTTTCAGGGTTGAGTATGGTTTTGAACTAAGTCGACATCAAAAACATCGTTTAATTTGGAGTTTGAGATGAACATGTTTCAAGAATAAGAAAGCCCTTCAGCTGATGTAACTTTTATTATGATTTAATGTTTGATATTGGAACCTTGGATATTTATCAGTGTGCTAATGTATTTAATCAGGCCAAGTTATTTACTTTTGACATTTTAATTTCATAACAAAAATTTATGGTCAACTACCTTTCCATTTTCTAATTTAATCGACATAATTTTCTACTACTTATTTATGGAATAAGCAACTTAGACTAAGCACACTGAACAGCAGACAACAATTGATTCCCCTTCTTTGGAAGTTTCACATTCCAAAGAACTGAGATTTCAGAAACGCCTGCTCATGTACTCCAATCTAATTTGCCAACCACAGACTCATTCAAGGAAAAAGTTCCAATCACTTAAGAAATCAAGGTCGATTTAGAACCTTTGGTATAGAAGATACTTGAGCAAATGCCAGTGTCATTAGTGAGTAAAGCCTTTTAAAATTTAATGTGCCTTTACTCTCCCCACTACACTAAAAGTTTCTGGCCAGGGCTTTATGAATAATGCCCTGAAAACTCAACTCTCTGACTGGGGCAGTATTCATAGCTAGAGATGACCTAAAAGGCCTCACTCTAGGACCCATGAGTCATCCAAGAAAATAGGAATCCATTTGTATGTGAGTTTCACCTGGCACTCATGAAGACTGTTCAGCAGCAGCTATGGACAGGAGAAGGCAGGCCTATTTCCATGGGATGGGATACATTTTAAAATTAAGAATTAAAATTAAGATACATTTTAAATCAGACAGCTTTGCCTCTGTGCATGTCACTTGGGAAAAAATAACATAAAGAATATGGAATGGAAGCTGAAAAGTTAGAGCAGTTTTTGATTTTATTACAGGAGTCTGCTTTTTATTATTTCACTTGAAGATTGCTTTAAGTGGCTAGCTTTAATAAAACCCTTAAAATGTCACTCTCATTTTACTTCCATAGGGTTTCTTTCTACTTTTTAGAAAGGGCAGTTAGAATAATTTGTCTATCATGGTCTGTGGGGGTGCGGGTGGCTGACTCATTAATAATTTCTAAAGAAACTTCTAATGGGAACTGGCACATTTGTTTTGGGTTTTCACTCCTAACTTTCATCTTGAAACTATATTGTTCTATAAAAGTCCACTGCTGAGCAGTTCAGACTCTGAATGCCTAAGAAAGTAACATTATCTGTTACCAGGTTACACTAAAACAGAACAAATAGAATGGTGGTGAGTGCAATCCTTAGGAAGAATTTCTACCACATAACAGTTGCTAGTAGCCCATTGTTTTGACTTCCTAGGATGAATGTGATGGGCAGAATCAGCAGGGATCGTCCCACACACCTGGATATGAACACTGACTCAGCAACAGGAGTGAAGTGGGTAGAATGATGAATTAGAAAAATATGTGAATTCAAACCTCATGTCTTGACTTTCATTTTGATGCTGCAGACTTGGGTAACCCACGGACCCCTGCTGTTGATTGATCACTTCCTTCGTCTCTCAAACAGTATCATGAAGCTACTGAATTGTATCTCATGGCAATAGCTAGTGGATGTGAATCATTAGAACACCACACTTTGTAGGGACGATATACATGTTGGTGATCAGGTATTATAATCTTTTGGGGCTGGTCATTTCAATATGCAGAAACATTTTCAATCTGTAACGCATGTTTAAAACTGAAGAAATGTTCATATTAATCCCTAGGTTGGCCTGTATACTTTACAATGATCTCTACCCTCTTACAATGTGATCACTTTTTAGGTTGGTTTTAAAATAGCATCTCCTGACATTCTCACACATAGGTTTCCTTCCCCACCCCATTTCTTCCTAATGGTGGAGGATTTTCCATGACATCTGGTCTCAGTGTCAACAACCATTTATAGCATATCAGCTGCAATGAGCAGCAACTGTGTACAAGTTTTGTTCTGTGTTTCCATATGGATATGAAAGCAATAGCTTCCAGGAGAATGTAAAGAGTTATTAAAATTATTCAGATATCTTGAATTACTTAGCAAGTTGTGGAACTGCCTTCAGAACTAGTGGAAACTTGGAAACGGAAATAAATCTCAAGCTCCTCAGTTTATAAACTGAGAAATGTCCAAAAGAAAGAGTCCAGGACTCCGTGTTAGATATCTTAATTGCCCCAGTTTGGAGCACATAGGTGTGTGTATGTGTGTGTGGGGGGGTATGGGCGCATGTACATGCTCACATAGAAGGCAATATGGAGTGTTTTGCTCTATCACCCCACATTTTGCTCTTTGAAACAGGGTCGGTCTTTCACTGAACATGGATCTTGGTGAGTGGCTATGCTGGCTAGCCAGTGAGCCCCTGGTATCCTCCTGTCTATGCCTCACAGTGATGGGGCCACAGGAGTGCACAAGCAGACTTTTATATTGTGTTAGTAATTCAGAATCATGCTCAAAGCAGCAAGCACTTTACCCACCAAGACATATTTTATAGATTTAGTACTTGTGGTGGCTTAACTGAGAATGTTTTATATAGGCTCACAGATTTGAATACTTGGTTGCCAGGGAGTGACACTATTTGAAAGGATTAGAAGGTGTGACCTTGTTGGCAGAGTGTGTCACTGGGAGTGGGCTTTGAGGTCTCTAAACGCCCATTTTAAGCCCAGAGTCTCTCTCTTCTTGTGGCCTATGGATTTGGATGTAGAATTCTCAGTTATTTCTCTGGCACCATGTCTGCCTGCATGCCACCATGCTCCCTCCATGATGGTAATGAACTAAATGTCTTAACTGTAAGCAAACACCAATTAAACACTTTCTTTTTATAAGCATTCCCGTGCTCGTGGTGTGACTTTAGAGCACTAGAACACTGACTAAGAAAGTATTGGTATTCCATTCTGATGATATAAAAATGGTTCATTTTCAGAAGGCAGTCTATTTGGTGACACTTTTGAAGTAATCAAAAAATAATTCCCATCTATATCTAAATAAAACAACAGAAAACCTAGAAGACATAAGACTTGATCTTAATCTTCAGTCTTTAATTAGCACCATCTTTATTAAGAGATTAGTCTGAAAAGACAGTGACCACATGAGTGTTAGTCACAGAGTTTATCCGGCATGCATGTGATACATGTCAAATAAACGTTTAAACAATTTTATATTTTATGATTTTATTGTGATGTATTGATTGTCAAATTCCCCTAGATATTATTTGTAATGAACTATAGTGATATTTTACTTATGTTTTAATAAATAAAGTTTGCCTAAAGATCAGAAGGGCAAGCTAAGCCACTAGAGGTCAGGCAGTGGTGGCACACACCTTTAATCCCAGGATGTGGGAGGCAGAGGCAGATGGATCTCTGTGAGTTCAAGGCCACCCTAGGCTACACAAGATCAATGCAGAAACAAATCAAGGTGGTGGCGGCTAACACCTTTAATCCCAGTACTAGAGAGTCACACACCTTTAATCTGAGAACTAACTGAAAATATAAAATGGGAGGAGACAGAGGCTCAGGGCTCAGTTGCAGTTTCCTCGCCTTGGTAGAGGTAAGACTTTGCTAGTGGCTGTCTGCTTTGCTTTCCTGGTTTTCAGGCTGAACCCTAATATCTGTCTCTGGGTTTTTATTATTCAGGCTACAATGAATTTTAAAGGTCTTTTAAATCTCCTTCCCTTTAATTTAGAATCTCAGTAATCTAACTAGAGGCTGGCTGTTCTCTGCTTTCGTATGTTTGCAGTCACTCTTTCTTTCACCAGAGATGTGTGAGCAAAGCTCCAGAACAACTCAGTGGGATTTAGCCTGAGCTGAAAAGCCTGAATGCCATCTACACTTGCTTCGTTTGTGCACCAGGACAGATGGCTTTAGCTTTCATTCAGTTTATTTTTTTCCAGGAAGCCATACTTGTAGTATTCACTGCACCCCATTCTTCTCTCTTACTTTACTTCTGTGCTCTGAGTAAAGTGTGCTAAGTTGACCAAGAGAAGCCGAGTGGCACTGGTGTGGCTGCACCCCACAGCCTCTGCTTCTCTAAACACACAGTACATGATAGACTGACCCCCCTCCATGCTGTATTTTCAAATACATCCCTTCTTAGCTAGCTAGACAAACGCTATGCAGAAATGACTGTCCTTTAAGCTTTTATCTAAAGACAGGTCTGAGAAAAACAGGATACACAGTTCTTTATCTAAAGACATTTATCATTAAGACAGACTTGAGAAAAACAGGATTTTCTAACTATTCAAAAATTTAGAATTTGCAATATGATGTATTTACTACCATAACTAACAAAGACTTACTGAATGCTTTCCATCATCCGTGCTCTCTGAAAACTAATTCCTTTCTATTCAATCATAAATTTCTATGAGGTAGCCATAAACATCTCTAGAATTAAAGCATCTCTCTCTCTCTCTCTCTCTCTCTCTCTCTCTCTATCCATCTATCATCTATCTATCTATCTCTTAACTAATATCCCTCTGTCAATCTATCCATCCATTGTTCATCTACCTACTTGATCTTCCATTACCTGTTACTAAAAAAGAGGTCAATAGAAAATCAGCATCCTCTGCTGAGGGATACACAGGGTTTTGATTTTGTGGCTAATAGCTCCAGTTGTGCCACAAAGCTTCCTACTTATCCAATAACACAATAATGTGAGTATTACTGTTAGAACCTCTAATCCTATCTAGATGTGAACCAATGGTCCCACTACTGTGTGGAGGCCCAAAACTGTGAGCCTATTTCCAACTTGTCTAAAGGTCAGAGAGTTTTAGCTTGTTCAAAATTGCTGACAAGTGCGCCTACACAACCTGACCTAGGGTATGGATGCTTGGTGTTTTGGACATGAAGAAGGTCTATACAGGTAGATCCACTCAAT